>NC_064634.1:323871029-324187748 GCF_023864275.1 Schistocerca cancellata | reverse complement strand
CAAATCAATTACACCAAATACAAATATTATGTTAGCTTCTTTCATGGACCTTTTCGCCTAGCAGTCCAACTGCGTAATAGCATCATGATCGCTAATATGTCTCTCTTTGGCGTCATTCTCAACAGAGCTGTTGTTTGTTAGCAGCTTGGTTGCCTACGCATTTGGTGTGTAGGCTATAGAACTAGTTGTCTGCTAATCATATCTGTATTACTTCATCAGATTATTGTCATTGAACGCCGGTGAGGTACGTCTGATTTTCCCAGATTAGTAAACAAGTTACAGTTGTGTTACCAGACTCTATACAAGTGGCGGAATTTAATCAGCATAGGGTAATTACGATAATTAAAGCATAAGAATAACTGCATATAGATAACTGAAATCGAATTTATGAATGAGTACTGAATATGTGTGATGTGAAGCGAGACAAGCGATACTAAATAGCTAGTGTGTGTAGCTGTAGAAAAATTTATCCATAATTTTTTGCGCCACTTTTTCATCAGGAAGTTAGTAATTTTTGTCAAGTGGCGTTCTCCATCAAAATCTTTGTGAAACGTTAAAAGTTCATCGCACATGTGTATACCGGTTATACAGTTTATAGCGTTGGGAGATACTGGTACCTGGCAACGTAACACATCCCAGCAGCTTTCCGGCAGCTGTGGAAATGAACCACCTCTGGACATCCGACGGTGTACTCTGAGTGGCATGATTTTAAACAATGCCCAAAGCTATCGGTTGTTCTAATTTGCTGGTTTGATTTTCTACAAGCAATAAATGTCTTCCACAGTTACCTTAGTCAGGTAGTATGCCGAAGATTAAGTACCATGTTGCACTAGTTTACCTGAGTGCCTAAGTCTCAGACGTTCTGGAAAAGCTGACAGTTTAGTCGAGCGAAGCAGCTTACGACATTTGTGCTGGCTCCCTCGTTAACCATGGACCTTGCCGTTGGTAGGCAAATTCGCATGCCTCAGCGATGCAGATAGCCGTACCGTAGGTGCAACCACAACAGAGGGGTATCTGCTGAGAGGCCAGACAAAGATGTGGTTCCTGAAGATGGTCAGCAGCCGTTTCAATAGTTGCAGGGGCAACAGTCTGGATGATTGACTGATCTAGCCTTTTAACATTACTGTGCTGGTACTGTGCTGGTACTGTGAAAAGCTGTAAGCAAGGGGGAACTACAGCAGTAATTTTTCCCGAGGGCATGCAACTTTTCTGTCTGGTTAAATGATGATGGCGTCCTCTTGGTTAAAATATTCCGGATGTAAAATAGTCCCCCATTCAGATCTCCGGGTGGGAACTGCTCAGGAAGACGTCGTTATCAGGAGAAAGAAAACTGGCGTTCTACGGATCGGAGCGTGGAATGTCAGACTCCTTAATCGGGCGGGTAGGTTAGAGTGTTTAAAAAGGGAAATGGTATGGTTAAAGTTAGATATAGTGAGAATGAGTGAAGTTCGGTGGCAGAAGGAACAGGACTTCTGGTCAGTGGAATACAGGGTGTTTAAAAAAAATCAAATAGGGGTAATGCAGGTGTAGTTTCAACAGTGAATAAACAAACAGGAATGTGGATAAGCTACTAAGATTAAATGGGCAAATCACGTAACTAAAGAGGAGGTACTGAACTGAATTGGGGAGAAGAGGAATTTGTGGCACAACTTGACTAGAAGAATGGATCGGGTGGTAGGACACGTTCTGAGGCATCAAGGGATCATCAATTTGGTATTGGAGGGTAGCGTGGAGGGTAAAAATCGTAGAGGGAGACCAAGAGATGAATACACTTAGCAGATTCAGAAGGATGTAGGCTGCAGTAGTTATTCGGAGATGAAGAGGCTTGCACAGGATCGAGTAGCATGAAGAGCTCCATCAAACCAGTCTCTGGACTGAAGACCAGAAGAACAACACATCGGAATTACGATAGAAACACGCAGTTACGACTATATCTCGACTACAAGCACCTCTGTGCTGACGTTAAGAAAATCTACTGCGCTCTACTACCGTGTGCCATCTTCACACAGCATCTCCTCGTTCTTCTTTAATTTTTATTTTCGATTTTTATGTTCATACATGTCCCATGATTTCTTGCATGTGATTTTTCATTGTTAACCAAGAGCTGTGTGTCTGTCGCTTAACTACTAGTTCCCTACAATGATTTTTTTTACCCAGCTAAAAACATCCAATGTTAGCCAACAATGGATGTTTTTTTAGCTGGGTAAAAAAAATCATTGTAGGGAACTAGTAGTTAACTAGCATAATAGGGAGGTGGGGCGTATAGTGTTGTCAGTAAAGAATCAGTTACAGCGGAGTGGGGAGTATAGTGTTGTCAGTAAAGAAGCAGTTACAGCGGAGTGGATCGGTCAGGTGGGCTCACTGACTTGGACTAGTTACTGCAAAACAGGTGGAGTCCCTCCACGTCCACACCGACGTGGTGACTATCTCAAAAGACCTACTGTCACCTCCATATTTGTTTATTCCTTTCCCAGTCCTTGGGCTCCCTCCCCAACTCGTGCCCCTTGGAGTGCTGGCGACTCCACTCCTTCCCCCACCCTCCTGCCACCCTCCTCCATCAACCCCCGTCTCTGGTTCCTGACTCACTCGCCTCTGACCTCGTCTCCCTTGGCAGGCCCTTCAAGTTGTAATGCAGTTACTTCGTCACGTTTTAGTGGTCGCCGTGTATGTAATCAAGTGCAGTGTGTGTTCAGTGTCGTCGTCCCATACTGCTAACGGCGTTTTAATAGTGCTATTCGTACCACAATATTTTATGTGTCACTTCCTTATCGAGTGCCATTTTAACTGTATGGAGATTTTATATAAAGGTGCCTCGCCAAGCTACCCATTGTTTTTGTATATTTTAACTCCAATTGGTTCCCCTTCTCACGCGGAAATTACATCTGTCATGCCTCTATTTTATACATGTACTGTTCTCCTGGTATATTTTATGTAATCCCTTGGCTGAAGAGCGGCAGATTGTGCCGCGAAGCCCACACCTGAACCCATGGGGCAGGGGAATAAAATGACAATGAAGGAAAAAAATAATGTTTGTTAGTTACTAATCGAGGATTTCACGGGATATGGGGTTGTGATGTTATCCGTGCGTTTGTGTGGGATTACCCAATAACACGGTCACATCGAGGAGATAGAGACAAAGGGAAGGGGTTTCAAGGGCAGAGGTAAAGAAAAGTGCCAAAGCGAGCAAGCAAGCAAAAAAGGAAAAAAAACGCTGCAATAGTCTGCTCCTATCTGTGACAGATCATGCAAGGGTAGATTGGTTGTTAGTTTTGGCTACAGTGCAATGCTCGGTATCATTGTCGTAGCTTCGGTCGTCGTAAGGAATGTCAGTCCTTTCGAGGAGGGGAGCTGCTGGGTTCGGCACCTCCGAAGTCTCCTGAGCCAGCTGTAGCGTCCGTATCTGTAACATGCCAAGACTGTTATAGAAGACGTCGATTGGTCATAAATCGACCACTGTGTAAGGGTTTTGCTTGGGTTTGTTTACATTTGGTGTGCAATACGGTTTCCCTGCGTTGCCTATTGGTCGGGTAGTTTATACCTGCCGGTGCTGTGCTGTAGAGATTCACTAGTATTTGCCATGTTTGTGTGTTGATTTCTTCCACAGTTGTTAAATTGTCCCTTAGTAGTAATGTGTGGTTGATCAGTCAGTGATATTTAAACTCTTCTAAGGCTGCCCAAGCCGACTGTTGCCGATGCGATTGTAAAGTAGAAACGCGAAGGAACAACGGCAGCTAAACCAATATTAGGCATACTGGCGGACTGGCACCGTCGAGGAATGCAGAGGGTGGCTGTAAACAATCGCATGAAGTCAGCGGAAGGGTTCACTCGTGAGTTTCAAAGTACTAGAATCAGTACAGGTAAGGAGTTGAAAAGAGTGGGATACAATGGTGGAGCATCTCATCGTAAGCCATGAGCCGTGGCGGACTGGTGCCAGCACCGGGTACGCTCGTTATATCGTTGCGATCGATTTTGGAGATTATATGTGATCTATGGATATCGTGTGGCTTTCTTCCGGGTTGGCGAGCTTCAAGAGTCGGCAGTCAGCTTTCGGAAGAAAGACATTGAGAGACTTGGGACGTCTCCGGAGAAAGGAGTGTCGACTGCGACCATGTATGCCCTATCAGCCTGATATGCTGCGGGGTTGTATTGGTCGGCAAGTCTGTGTTTTGGGTCAGCTCCAAGTTTCGTGATTTCTATCAAGGGAAATGTCTCTGAAGTAAAGTGATTAAGCTGCTTGAGCCGCTGAGTTGTGCTGTGTGCAAACGTCAAGTAAGTTAGCCTTTAGTGTATGTGGGTGAGCGACTTGTTAAGAGGCGTTTCACTCGCTAGATGATTGTGGGATTTACACAGCCGTTAATCGACAACTATGTGGATGAGTTCCGTGTGAGATGGTTAAATGTTGACTCCGCAGTGAAGTCTTAGTTATAACTGTACTGGTTGTTCTGTAATTGATTATTAAGGGTATTAAGTGATTGGAAACTGCACCTAAGTGATATTACGATTATCGGTAAACCGTCCTTAAATGGTTTCAATTAAAGGTCAGTGATTACTGTGTACGGAAAATTTTGTAGACTGATGCACGTATGTCTGGTGCAAGGATTCGGCCCTGTATTTTTGTGTGTGTTTCAGAGAGTTGTAATTGTCCTGTGTTTGTCAAAAGCTGCTGTAAGCGCAAACGCCTTGGCGGGGAGTGAGGTGTAACCGCAGCCTCGGTCCTGCTGTATTTAAGTAACCCTGCCACAGCTGGATTGCTTTGGGCGAAGACCCCATACCAAAAGTTTAGTATATCTTTCCTTTCCGCCAAGACGGGTAAAACGCCTTTTTGCAATTTGATTGTGATTTTCTGATGTTTAAACAAACATTTTTTGGGTTATATAAAGACAGACCTGCAACTAAGTAAACGTTGGCAAATAGAGCAGGTGTAAAGTAATTAAATTCTCTCTATCGATTGTCATGTAATTTTGGGCTAATTGCGGTGATCTGTCTCTGTAGTAATAGACAGTCCACAGTGCTTGCTGAGTCGATGTCACATCTCTATTGAAGTTACAGTGTGTAGTTACGTAAAGTGTAATCTGGATTTGTTTCATGGCAATCTTTCTTGCTTCTGTTACATATCCAAGTTCTAGTGAGTTGCGGTTAGCCGCGCGAGTTTTAAGTGTTGTTTTGGCCTTGTTGGTCCATGTGGTGATCAAATGCAATTATGTGGCTGGCCCACTCTGATAGGAACTGTACTGTCAGTTGTAACCTTCTGTTAAGTGTGGCGAAGTCACGGTAATACTGTGTTTGCTAGTTCTTTCTTAACTGATTTCATATCCATTTTATAGTTATACTTGATGTGTTCTGATAAGTGTCTTGTTTCAATAAGAACTCATTCTAAGTAACTGCTGCATTGTACTGAAGATTGTGAGGAATTATCTGAAGGAACCTTATGTTAATAAATTATGTATGTGTAAATCAAAGTATGACTACCAGCCATGATTCGCCATTCCGTTTCCCGTCCTGATAATAGTTGTGGCATGGCTTGTGTGAACAGGCCACGTGCCAAGCCATACATTTATGTAGTCAAAGCTATACTATTTTTCAGGTGGTGTCACGTCACTGGGCAGTCGATGATTGGAAAAGAGTGATTCGGAATGGTGAATCACGCTATACACTGCGGCAATGAGACGGAAGGGTTTCAGATTTACGAATGCCTGGAGAACGGTAGCTCAAAATGGTTCAAATGGCTCTGAGGACTATGGGATTTAACTTCTGAGGTCATCAGTCCCCTAGAACTTAGAACTACTTAAACCTAACTAACCTAAGGACATCACACACATCCATGCCCGAGGCAGGTCGCGCGGTTCCAGATTGTAGCGCCTAGAACCACTCGGCCACTCTGGCCGGCGAGAACGGTAGCTGCCGTGATAATATATAGCGCCAAGGGTGAATTATGGAGGAAGTGTAACGGTATAGGTGTGTTTTCATGGTTTTGGTATCGTCTCCTTGTACGGATTAGAAAGCGCTGTTACAGTTATCTGCGTCAGAGGTGCGTGGCTTTGAAACTCCACCTCACCCTGTACTTCTGTGTTTCTGGAGTTATGTTGGTGCTGACACGGGTGGCGTGTGCGACATCTGCAATGGCTCTTTCAGCTGTCGTCCTCCTGTTTCTGGCCACAATCGTCCTCAACAGCCGTCCGTCACGCTCACGCAACACACACTTCCGTCAGCGTTGTGACTTAGGGTATGATGTTTTTCCCGATTCCCTGTATGTATAAACCTTCGAGAAGATCCCTCTTGAAACACCAAACACTTAGGTTACGTTGGCTACCACAGCAGCCAACATACGAGCACCAACAATTTGCCAACGTTGGAATTCACTTTGCTCCTACATAATGCACCCACAACTACAAGGAACCCAATTACGACAGCAGACAGACAGTTGCAACGTGTTGAAGGCATTTCGCAGAAGCCGCCTGTGGTCAATTAAATCGGCATATTTTTCCAGTGTTTCCATATTTTCGTCCAAACACTGTACATTTTCTGCTAGTGTGGATGTTTTGGTCAAACTGATAGTGACATTCAGTTACAATATCCTAGTACGCGCCATCCGCTGGACCTACCACCTTTGTTCGCCGTCCTGCGGGACCATCTGCCTCTAGAGTTCAGCCTCCATACAAATGGACTGAGGTACGAATTGAGACATTCTCAGCCACCGATTCGCTGGGCATCTCTCAGCACCAGGTGCCTCCAGTCAGATGTTGATGCCAGGATTTGATCACCAAAGGTTTGACTTCTAACAGGCTTTGCTGGGACAGGTTGGCGGCATACCTGTTGGACTTTATCCTTGCCGCAGTAACCTATTACAGTTTCTGAGATACAAAACATATGAATATTTCAAAAGTCTACATGATGTTTCGTTAGAAAAACCATAGTGAAATTTTCTTGCAATTATGTTTGCAATTCGTGGAAAAGGGTGACATGGGACAAAAGTGCAAAATCTTACTTTTTTGATCCGGATCAGATTATGGAACCGTGACGTATTGTGGGCTTGGGTAGTAGATTGGTGATATTTGGCACTGGGAGAACAATGGACAAGAATATCCTGTCTCATTCCATTGTACAAAGAGAGAGTTAGTTCACTTTCATATATATGTCACAGGGATTTGACTCCTTTGAGAGACGACATTTTATTGATGTGATTCTGTGCCATGTTGGAGTAGCGCTGACACTGCCGATCGCATTCACTGAAAATTACAGACAAGAACTAATACATACAACCACGTTACGTAATTGGGGATGCTAGAATGACGAACAGTGCGACTGCGGATCGTTGGAACAAACACTAAGTCACATTTTGCACAATTGTCAGCAAAGAAAATTCATAGTCGCCTGGATGGAGTGTTTGTATATCCAACTACGATCAGAAATGGCTATCTCAACCTCTTTGTTTCCTATTGCCAGTTCAATATATACGAAACGCTAAAAACGGGAAGCTGAGATAGGCATGATTTTAGTGTTTCGGGCCGACCGGAGTGGCCGTGCGGTTCTAGGAGCTACAGTCTGGAACCGAGCGACCGCTACGGTCGCAGGTTCGAATCCTGCCTCGGGCATGGATGTGTGTGATGTCCTTAGGTTAGTTAGGTTTAATTAGTTCTAAGTTCTAGGCGACTGATGACCTCAGAAGTTAAGTCGCATAGTGTTCAGAGCCTTTTGAACTATTTTAGCGTTTCGTATTATCTTATATTATCCAAATTCAATTTAATGTGTGTATTTCTAAACTGTAATTACGTAAGCCACATGGTAATTAGTAAAATAATAAATTTATCACACATTGTAGCGGATTACGTGTATCGTAAATACAGCTAAAAAGGTAGTAATTATTTTTAATTCATAATTCACTAACGATTCCGCTGTCTACAAAGTAACATTTCATTGAGATTTCCAATTCCACGCACAAGTAACACCGACATTTGGACATGTACAGGTGCAAAGTCATATGCGCAAGATATTAGTTACCGACCTCTCCTAAGCATCGAAGGCGGACATCTGCATTTACAAAAGGTATTAATGAGGAATGGGAACACCAAATGGCTTGCGTATGGTTATATGAAGATTCGCTATTGCAGTACATGTTTTGAAACATTTAAACTCGATATTCGAATGCGTTGATCTTGCATGCATCCTCAGTCCTCCGTTACAGGAAGAAAAACATCTATCTTAAGGAAGTAAGCACTTAAGATATCGTATATTACGGAGGATCAACGTAGTTCAGAGAATTATCTCCGCAAGCATCAAGTGGAATGAACCACCACATCACAGCTTAGACCACGGGATGTTGTCACTTGAGGCCAGGAAGCGCACTTATCTATGTGACGCACAGCGACGCTAGTCATGGTGCTGCATACCGGTATAAGAGAGCTCCCACTGGACCAAAAGACATTCAGACTTCTGAAGACGTACAGCTGCAGTTGATTTCAGTGGGACCGCCTGCAAGATGGTGAAGCAATTCTCTGGCAAGACCTACGAGCTGGACTTGGACAGCCAGGAGAATGTGGAAGCCATGTTTGAAGTCTACGGTGAGTACAAGACAGAAGGGTTTCATCTTGCCTTACTACGTACTCCTGCTCTAGTTACGTCCTAATGGCAAACGATAAGAATGTGAGCTTTAGAATACAGATTGTGTAGTTTGTGTAAGTAGTTTGGGCTTACTGATTGTGATAGAACATTCTGGGACTCACGCTGATGCAACATTCATTTTAAGTATTCTTCCGATGAACACATTTATTGCCCACTCTTGGGTTCAATGAGTAAACTCATGCAGCTGTTATGACAGTACAATCCGCTCTTGTGAATTGGTATTTATATCGCCCCACAGCTTTGTTTTCTGTGAAGTTACAAAATCAATCATTCTCGATCAGTGGTGTACTAATCGTTCACTCCTACTGAGGTGGCAGATTTTATTATAATTTTCACAGCATGAGAGTACAGCCCCGGGAGGAAGCAGGCTGGTAACTTGGAATGGTAAGATGCCAGACCATGAACAAGCACAATCCTTACCCACGCTGTTCGAAAAAATAATTTTACTAACCGAAATTATCTTGGCCTTCTCCAAAACAACAAAATTTCTCAAAACAATCTTTTCCTTGAAAACAGATCTCAACATTTATTAAGTGAATAGAACAAAATTTACTTGTTCATTTGCTAAGCATGAGTAGTTGAATTAATTAAATAACTCCAACTTCGGCATAATTAAAGAAATATACTTTTGTTAAAACTCAAGTATCTCTGAAATAATCAGATTCACAGTCGTTAACATAAGCACCAAACCATACAACATGGTAGTACGTTTCCTCTTGATAAACCAACTGGAGCCTTAGAACAGTAATAAGAATCTTAACATTATTCAGAGTAAAACATGATGCAGGGCTACAGGTTGGTCAGTAGTTAACGCAACCACTTTGGCGGCGTTCCCGCGGAGCGGATGGTATAGGAGGTCCGCTTTAAATATAGGACGGTTGGTCGTGTCAGTTATTTCTAAGATAAATAAACACTTAAAAGTAAATTAGCAACTTATATTAAAACAAGTGGATGCTGAAACTGCCTCTCTTCGTTGTTCAAGCATTTTTGACACCTGCTTAGGAAATTGCTCGTTACACTATACAGTTCTCTCTAATAAATGCCAGTAATTGCTTGACGAATGTTAGTTTTGAGTTCATCTAAAGCGTGCGTGTTTGATTTGTACACTTTCTCCTTAAATTCCTCCCCCCTCCTTCCCAGAGACAAAAATGGTGTGGGGTTAAATCGAGCAACGAGGACGCCATATGGTGTCAGTGACAACTCTTTCTTGAAAGAGGCCATGAATTTCCCCTTATGAGAAGCTAGCTGTATGTGTCGTCACAGAGTCCTGCTGAAATGTCGCGGAACCACGTTCCTTTTCATTTAGTTGGTCAAACAGAGGCCATAATGTGTATAATTCCTTTGTGTCTTAAAAGACCACAAAATGTTTTCCACATATCTCTGTTGTTATTGTTTCCTTAAAAAAAGGGTCTATTATTCCCTCACCGCTAGTTGCACAGCACACTTCTATTTTTTGATAATACAGCGATGCCTCGTGTATTTCGCTAGTCGAACCCAATAATGGTTGCTTTATGAATTAACATATCCACTTAGGTAGAACCATGATTTGTCCAAAAAGAAAGTTAGGTGAGTGACTGTTAATTTCTTTGCATGCACCCTATTCACAGTCTATTCTCTAAACCACAACCCTTTTTAGCCGGTCGGTGTGGCCGAGCGGTTGTAGGCGCGTTCGAATCCTGCCTTGGGCATGGATGTGTGTGATGTCCTTAGGTTTAAGCAGTTCTAAGTTCTAGGGGACTGATGTTAAGTCCCATAGTGCTCAGAGCCATTTGAACCATTTTTGAACAACCCTTTTTACTGGGCTATCCTGTTTATGTTCTTACACCGCACTTATTTTACGGGCCTGTAACTTCAGTAGGTTTGGAGCCGTTTGAGCAGAGTCATAAGAAATTTCCATTTGCTAGAAAAGACAACGAACATTCCAGAGCATGCTCAGTGTTGTCTAGAGTTTCTTGTGTTAGTACTGTACATGGTTGTCTATGTTTCCTGTAAATAACATTTCCCGTTTACGAAATTTATTTATCAACCGTTGAGTCGTACTCCTGTTAGGAAAGTGAAGATAAGCAAATTCCTCTTGAAATAGTCTCATTATCTCAAGCGCTGATTCTCTGCGCAGATATGAACGTGAATACTCTTTGGCGAACTGAATACATCTTTCAGTGAGGCACTGAATGCGTTTCGAGTATTTAGTCAGATATGAGTCATGTTTGGGTAGCACAACTGATGACAAACGCTAAGAAAAAACCCGATATCTAGTTTTTGGTTCTGGAGTGACACAGTGTCGCAGCGCTAAAGCGTATATAAAATAATTCTTAGCAGTTGCTTATAATTTCAGTCTGCTATCAATAAATGCAGTCTCTGATTGTAATGTATCGATTGTAGGATATTTTGTTCTAATCGAACCCTAACTTTATATGTTCATAGATGTTGTGTACCTATGTTGCAGGAGTGACGGAACCAGCCCACAGGCAGGCAGCCCTGAAGATAAAGGCTCGAGTGACATTGACCGTGGATGGTGACAAGTACACAGTGACAAACCAAACAGGGGACCACAAGAGCAGCGTCACTTTCCGCCTGGGAGAGGAGTTTACGGAGGAGACCCTGGGCCGCAAGTGGAAGGGCTCCGTCTCCCTCAAGGACGACCACACGTTGCTCAAGGTCGAGAAAAGTGAGGATGGCAAGACCGTGACGGTCGAGAAAAGCTTCAGCCCTCAGCAGCTGGTCGTGGTATGTCACTTCTGTGGCTCTCCTCACTACCCTACATGCGATTTGCTATCAAGCCTTCTGCCCTGTTTTTGTCCACTCTCTTCATTCTACTGTGAAACTTCTGATTACTCGAGGGCGTAATATTGAATTCACGTTTCATATTTACTACAACATTATTTTTCATTTGTACATATGGTAAATATTAATGTCTCATTTTGTTTTATTTCAGACTTACACTTTTGGCAACATTACTGCGAAGAGAATCTACAAGGCTGTTTGATGTCATTTGCTTTCAGCATTATCATATTTACGTTGTTGTATTATCACAACATAACAAATAAATATTTTTATATGTATATGCGTGAATATTTTAAGACATGCGGTTCACTTCCGCTTCTCGACCTTCATAGTTTCCTGTCTGTCCAATCTGCTTCTTGAATGCCCCTGGAATTCTTCAAATCATTAACATCTTGCATCCATCTTCCAGGTGGTCTTCCGTGTTTCCTTGCATATATGAAATATTACTAAAAGGTGTTACATCTGTGAAATCTTGCGCCACTTTATCTTGAAAATAGCATCAATAGATGTTTAGTAAATTATTGCCCAGGCATCAACACTGGTGATAGGATGTTGTAACAACAGTTGAAATTATGTAAATTCGAGCTGAAGGGTTGAGAAAGTTGAGACTGTTTAGTTAAAAAACCATAGTGTCCGTTTCTTTTAAGTGACTAAAGCCTGCACTTTACATGGAGCTGCATGGTTCCGTAACGTCAAAGCTGTACAGCAAATGTGTTGCATCAACGTCCAGACTTTCCATCGAAAAGAATGTAAAAAGAAATGCACGTGGTTTAAACGAAGATTGTTACGAGTTAATACTGGGCCATTCTTGCTGTTCTAGTCGTTTTCGCGGTAGTCCTTTGACCGCAGATGATCATCCAAGACAAGCAAGACACAAACGTCACGTGATGGAGGAGGCGAAGCTGTAACATGTGACAAAGTTTCAAGAAGATGATAAAATATTTTCATTGTGCAATATACAAAGAACTTTCTAAAAGTACAGTGATGTCACTGTAACATCTCTTTATATTCTACTAATTATCCCTGCACAATTCTATGAGTGAATTACGTTTCCTACTTGACCATCTATATACTCGCAGAATCGATGCGGAAAGTAGTACAGTACTATTACTATTCCATGAGCGCATAAGTACTCTTTGTAATATTCTCTCTGGTGTGTTGAGAGGACTTCTAGGATCCTCTCCGTGCCGAATAGCCGCATTGAAGAATTGTAATTTTGCTATCGAAATTAATGGAAGAAAGAGATTGAAAATATATTGTATGCTACTCAAGAAAATATATACTGAGCATTTACATCAAAGGTGTGTAAGGAATTTCATTATATATGTATTCTCTAATTGGAAATTTGCAGGAAGATGTCGTTTTGTTGGTAATCAGAAGGGAACTTCCGATGAATTGGAAACGTACCAGCAATTATTAGATCCAAGAGCTCCATTATTTCGTCGGATAATTAAACTCTACTAGAGCAAACTTTCCGCTTGATCTGAGGCTTCCTGACTGACTACACAACGCAAGACAACCACGACATTTTATTTCCGTAGGATTGCAGATCGATTCGAATCATCGAGACTGCGGACAAGGAGAGTCGTCGTCCGATTCTGATTAAACAAGTAAAGCTTAATTATAACTTTTTTGAGCGACTGTGATGATTGTGATATGGTTGCTTACGAATGAGATCATTAATAAAATACTAATAACTAACTTTCCTCCTCACCAGCAACCAGTATAAACACAATATTAATTAAAATTATACCACCATGGTCAACATTCTGAAATCTGACAAACTATATAAATAAGAAGCATTCTGAGTATTAGTCTACTACTGCTTGACTGCTGAACAAAAAAATATCTGCTTGTATATAGGAGGCTTGCTGATACATTAAGATGAAGCATACCAGCCTCGATCTGTCGCTACTGATGTAACTTGAGTTAGAGACTCTAGAGCTAGAGTTGAAATTACTGTCCGACGTGTATAGAGAGCAAGCTGACATTTGCCACTTGATTAAATAAATTGCTCGAGCTTAGACGATGATATTCCTTTCTTCGTAGAATGGGTATCAACATTGTTTGCTATCATTCCAAAAATGTGAAACATGGCTGCTTTTTCGCATCGTTTCATTAATTAGCGTAAGATTCTACGGGCAACAAAATTTTACAAAGTACGTACATGAGTCGATCGATCGTATGTCTTGGCTGACAATCTCTGTGTTTGCATGTATCACTAATGCCTTGCAGAGTTGTTTGGAGTTGCGGCCAATCGCATGTTGGCTGAGGAAAGTTTGAAAGAGCTAGTCTGTGCTTCAACACGTGCCGTGATGCATCAAAGCTCAGCGACCGCAGCTCCTGCATGCTGGTAATTCGTGAGATCGAACAATGTTCTTGCTCATCAGTATTTAAATTTTGGGGAAAGTGGGATAAAACTGAATAACTTGACTTTGAGTGGATAAAAATTATTTTGAATGATCAACTTATTTGCAAATTAAGGTTACTGAAATCTCTTATATACTCAACATGAACTCAACCATCTCATCATAAAAAATAATAACCTCGATAGACACAAAATACCCGGTTTTGACCTACCCATGGTGTAAAATTGGTACCCATTTAAATGAATGCGGAAAACTGAAAACAAGAAAAAGGTTTACTACTTCTGCGGGATAAAAAATCTATTTTAAATACCGAAACTGTTTTTTAAAAGAGAACTGCAAATTTTCAAAATACTACTTTGATATAGGAAAAGTTTTCAATAACTGGTCCTAAGACAAGAATATAAGTAAATAAATAAAATAAAATGCAGAAACATTACTAAGAACGGAAACAGCAGACAAAGTAGGTGTCTTTCTGTTCAGCATTGGCCGGCCGGTGTGGCCGTGCGGTTCTAGGCGCTTCAATTTGGAACCACGTGACCGCTACGGTCGCAGGTTTGAATCCTGCCTCGGGCATGGATGTGTGTGGTGTGTGATGTCCTTAGGTTAGTTAGGTTTAATTAGTTCTAAGTTCTAGGCGACTGAAGACCTCAGCAGTTAAGTCGCATAGTGCTCAGAGCCATTTGAACCATTTGTTCAGCATTGGAACATTGCTCAGGGGCCCAGCAGCGATGATCTGCAACCATCCCTGCTACGGTAATGAGTCTGAGTATAGCATATTACAAAATTCTCATCTTACACAAAGGTCTTTATTGCACGTGAAATCTAAGGACTTTTTTAAAAATTTGTTTGAGCCGGTATAGTATTCAGAACTATGACTTTTTGCTTCTTCACTTTTTTGGCGAATAAAGCATGAAACTTCATTACAGAACTATTTCCTGCCTTATCTTCTTCTCCTAGAGTAATTTAACTAATCCTTCTCGCTTTCCTGCAAGTGATGGAAATCTGTTAATGGTTATAATTGCTTAAAAACTTCCTCGATTCTCATCACCATCAAATAAATATATGAAAGCCTAGTGTATGTGAAGTTGTATTTGCATAGCGGCAGATGGTGTAACTTGGAGATAAAGTAACAGCATCTTTAAGTTTAATGGCTTATATCTTATTGTATTACCATGACACAATTTTCCTTTCATTTCTCCATATGTTACAAAGGGGGCCTTCTACAATCATTCTATTGCATTTTCAAGTATGTTGACCCTATTTTATCACAGTATTAAACCTGAGTTCAGCTATACCAAATTTTTCCTATGGTTTTGAAATATGGGTATAGAATGTACTATTCAAGGAAAAAATACTTTAATATCTTATTATGCTACAAATTCCCCGACTATAGGTAAGAGTAGGGCCATGAGAGCCACGACAAAGTACAGATAAGTTTTATCTTCTGGTAAACCTTCCGGGAAAGCCTTCATACTACAGATAAGTTTCCAAAAAGTTTAATGAGAGATCGTGTTGCTACGAGATAAACAGATAATTCTACTTGGTGCCATTCAAGTAAGATACCTAACATCCTGTGGAAGATGACAGGATTGATGGGCACGAGAAAACAATTTAATTCTATGTTTGGGAAATATAAAACACCTGCCTTCTTATCTATATCTGGCTGATGTGCCAATGTTCACGCAATCAAATTCATATCTTCCACTACTCAGAGTTGTTTTAACTTTTACTGTAATGACTCTTTGACAAGAACTGCCATCTCAATCGTATAGACACGGTAATTATCTAAGAATTTGACAAATAAAAGTAACAAAAATACGTACTAACCTGTCCACACGGAAATCATATAATACTGTGCTATATTTGCAACCTTCGATTTTCTGCTCGAATTGCTAAGAGGACTAATGATTTTTCTTTACAGTTATTGAAAAATAGTAAATGTCAGTGACAGAGTGCTATATGGAGTATTTTGTGACCAGATGAAACTACAGTTGTTTGGCCATAATTGTGCATTCTTTGATTCCAAACTAAAGTGGTACTTGGGAATTGTAATTCTTGAACTATTAATTCACTTTAGTAAATGAATAGCAGATATACCGAACGTTGGCACACTTCTTTGCCATATGATTGTTGTGTAATTTACAAATGTCACCAACTAGCAAAGCATCGCTTGATACTCTCACTAAGAAACTGTGCTCTTGCAGTACAAAATGCAACATTAAGGTAAGTATGTTTTCATCAGAAACCTAACAACTGTTACTGTCCAACACGGTGATGTTGACTGCTGTAGCTGAGGTCTCGAACTGGGCTGAGCTCTTGCCTGCCTGACACTATAATGACTTCAGTGCGGGAGCGCTGCTTTACTGAGAGGGAAGACTGTCATCTGGAGTGTCTCCCATTGGTTATTACGGACTGCAGCGAACTGTCGCTAATGTCTGTGGTATTCATTCTCGTTGCCAACTTTGGTGAGGCAACCCGATCCCTAGATGATGGCACAGAATTCAACACCATTTGCTAACACGGTGCTATCACAAAAACAGCAAAGTTGGTACGATATCGTCATGGATTAAATGAGGATTCCTTTACACACTTACTTAATAAGCGATCAGGGCCCTGTAGATCATGCGCCGTCCTTAGATACTGCCTCCAACGGAGAGTGTCCTCTGCAGCTACCATCCAGTTTCCCCTGAGCCCAGGTTGTTGCACATCTTCCCATAGTCAATCCTCCCATATTGGTTCTCGTCTTCTCCACGGGCGCCAACCCCTTTGATCCTCCTATCAACACTATTTTTAACATCAATTGTCGCAACATGTTCAGCCATTTTCATCGCTTTAGGGGAGGTTTACTATCTTTTGATTCAAAAAATCAACTTTTTTTTTAAATTGCGTTTTTGGATCCGTAAATGTGTTTAGAATCCACCCGTGAAACGGTTTTTCCGAATACGGAACGGAAATGTTTGTTATTCGAGGTTGAACAAAAAAATGCACCTGCCTGAAATCGGCCTTTTTCACGCACCAGTTTCTTTCTTTCGGAGGACAAGTTATTGTACCAGTGCTTGGGAGGAAACACACAAAAAATTTTAATGAAAGGTTGAACGCGTGTGTTTGGAAGTTATCCCCCAAGCATTTGCATTCTGGTGAGAAGACTGTGGAGATTGCTACTTTTCTGGCAGTGAGCAGCTTCAACGAAGGGTATTCAGCAATTCTGAAGACCATGACAGCGATGGACGTCACCCTGGGATTCTATTCCACGCAGTTCGCCAGGCATTCGGACGTCCACCGGATTCAAGCGACCGAAAACCGCTTATCACCGGCCGTACGAGCGGCTCTGGAGCAGCGCAGGATGGCCCAGATGGAGCAGAACGCCCTATGTGAGAAAGAGGAAGGACTAGTTTATGGACCTGTAATAGCAGATTGAACGTACGTTGCATAATATTGCATTTATATTTCAAACGCGCTTTTCTCGAAATGACGTTTTTTATCGCGCGTACTTCAAATATACTGAACCGATTGGCATGATTCTTTGTTTCCGACGAAGCTAACTAAATTGTCTAGGAGTTGTACTACTTTTACTCCGATCCATCAACTATAAATATTTTTACTTGGCCGACGAAGTCGAAAAATCGATTAAAAAAAACTATTTTTTCAGATGGCCACCATTTTGTTTCCAATGGTACAAATAACTTAAGCGAGGTACATTTCCGAAAGAATCTTATATACTTTTCTAACGTCAACTCAGTTTTGATTTCAGACTAGCCGAATGACCTGTGACATACCGCGCGTGGGGGTCTACATCGAAATTTTGTTTCGTTCCGACAGCACTTCCGCCTTTGCTCTTCAACATTTCCGGTCGAAAAACTTCCAATTTGTAGAGGAAATATCAATAAACATTTTGACCAAATTTGACATTGATATTTATAACACATCCCGAGAAAAAAATTCTCAAAGAACATGCTTTTTTCGGGCCAAAGATAGTAAACCTTCCCTTAACTTTTTGGACATGATTAGGGTACGTTCATGATCTAGGGATAGCGTCTTTGATTATTAAGCAAAACGTATTCGCATTGCTTAAATTCTGAATAAAAATCTCCAGTAATGGAGGCAGAAACTATCGCCAACGGCCTTGTCAAAGAGGATATAAGAGCGGACAGTTTCAGAATACTACCATGCCGCTGGGGTGGGAAATTGCACATAAGAGGAGGAAGAATCAGTAAGGGCCAACGGCATGGGGATGCATAAGACACGGGATCTACTGCATTAAAAACACATAAGTCTATCCACAATACATGTGACCTGTAATTATAAAAGTGTCTTGATGATCTCTTCATTGGCGAACGATTCCGGACTAGTCCCCCATTCGGATCTCCGGGAGGGGACTGCCAAGGAAGAAGTGATCATGAGGAAAAGACTGAATAACCAACGAATGGATAACGTTCTACGAGTCTGCGCTTGGAGTGTCACAAATTTGAACGTGGTAGGGAAGCTATAAAATCTGGGATGGATATGCTAAGACTTAAAATAGATATACTGGGGTGAATAAAGTGAAATGGGTAGAAGATAAGGGTTTCCGGTCAGACGAGTTTAGGCTAATATCAGTAGCAGCAGAAAATAGTATAACAAGAGTAGGACGTGTTATGAACAGAAAGGTACGGCAGATACTGAGTTACTGTGAACAGTTCATTGATAGCGTTGTTCTCGTCAGAATCCACAGCAGGCCAACACCGGCAACAATAGTTTAGGTATTCGAGGTCTGATCCAAAGATTCAGGAGCACTCGTAATTTCTCTCCAGTGTTGTGTTGGAACGAAATGAGATTTGAGTCCTTGCACACGCCTGTGTTTAGTGTGTAACTCCCGGAAGTTTTATTGTTGTATGTCTGTTAGTTATTCTTCAGTGCCTTATTGAGTACAACGTTGTGAGGCACAGTTTTCAAATTATAAGAAGGCAGAGTTAGAGGACCAATGCGTTGCATTAAATTTTACGTGAAACTAAAGAAAACCTTTACAAATTCACACCAAATAATGCAGGAAGACTACGAGACTGGACAGGTTGCAACCTGAAGTCAGTAGTAAGAATGAAAGTTGGACTTGCTGTGTGCTGTATGCTTACACTCTTAATGAATACAAGCTTCCCAAAGATTTATTTATATTGATGCATGTAATGATTTATATTCAGTTCTCAAATGATGTGTACATCTCCTTCTGCCATTTTTTTCTGTTTCTGATTCACTCAGTCACGTGCGTCTTCTGCTCTGAAGGCGTCACATCCTTACCTTCTGTCTCGCAGGATGTGTACACAGATAGCAGATTCGGCTTAATGATAAATTTAAGTGCTTCCTTTGTTTTTGATATACGACATCCTGTGAAACGACAGATTATTGTCTGTGCTTGATAAGAGCACAGACCTTGTATGGCCCTGATGAAATTCTTGTTATCAAATTATCAGCACCCGACGGATGCACTTATATATAAGTCAAGATTACTGTCAGCGTCAATGCCAACCTCAAATATGGGATTCCCAGTGACTTTTCTCTGCAGGGTGCTATGGAAGTGGATTTGTCTCTAGCCTGATCGGATCTCTCATGAAATTTCAACTGCAACAAAAGTCCACAGTCCGCTCGGTTGGTCACAATTACCGTGCATTGAAAAAGCTTTGAACCTCGGCTTTAGTTTAGAAATACAACCCAATTGTATAAGAAGCCTGCACACCTCACTGCCAATAATGACATCTTTCTCTGTACCCAGTGTACAATAATTTAGGTAACAGAGCGAATCACACGTGAATTGAAACGGTCAAATGTTCGGCAAAGTAATTTCGTCTGAAAATGCGCTGTTTGAATGGTACAGTTAACTACTCTAAATGCACAAACTTCACCGTCCGACTAATTAGTAGCTGTAACTTGTGTTCTTTAGAATTGCAAATGAGAAACAATAAAACGGGCGTAATTTCTTTTGTACTTATTTCTTCACCAATCAATAAGTCTTGCACGGGTTGTTGTTAAGAAATGACTGTGGAGGTTCCGTCCTAAAAATGGGAGAGGGTGTCTGTCCGATGTAATAAGATAGTCCAGAATTCTGATGGCTCTAATTAAGCGTAAAAGTAAGTTTGCTTTTATAATTTGGGCCATGAGAGCTATTAAAAGAGGTTATGTACAAATCCCCTGAGAGAACTACGTTAACCCGTGTAAAAGTAGTAACTAAGTCCTTAGAGAATCGTTTTATTGCGTCAGAAATATTCCGGGGTTACCAACAAACCATCTGAATCGAAATAGCAATTGGAAGAACTAAATGACTGTCGCAGCTTGCGCAGCAATCTACAAACTGCACACTACACAAAATTACTCAGAATGAAATAAGCACATTTTCGTATATGTTCAGTTTGTAAAATAAACTATTGATCAGTGATGTGAAAATGTCATACAAGATGGAACGATATAGGAACTTATTGATATAACTTACAGATAACTTAAAGAATCAGTGTGTGTGCCATTATCCAACAAAAAATCTCAAGTTTGATTCAGGAAGCGCATCAGCACTCCATTCCGTGACCGGGAGCGCCAGCGCAGGGCACAGTTGATATGGCTACTTTTATTGGTGAGATGAGTCAACATTTCATATCAATGGCATGGTGAAAACCCAGTACTGTAGAATATGGGGCTGCGAAAATCCACATGCAACGCTGGAACACGTTCGTAACAGTCCCAAAGTTAACATGTTTTGTGCCCTTAGCAAACAGAAAGTTTACCGTCCTTTCTTCTTTGCGTCTCGTGGTCTCGCGGTAGCGTTCTCGCTTCCGGAACACGGTGTCCGGGGTTCGATTCCCGGCTGGGTCAGGGATTTTCCCTGCCTCGGGATGACTGAGTGTTGTTGTGTCGTCTTCATCATCATCATTCATCCCCAATACGGTCGGAGGAAGGCAATGGCAAACCACCTCCACTACGACCTTGCCTAGCACGGCGGTGCGGGTCTTCCGCATCGTCACGGAGTGTGGGACTTCGTCATCATCATCTTCTTCACAGAGAAAACTGTCACTGGTATTGCGTACATGGATATCCGTGGAAACATTTTAATCCCACAAATCTACGATGATGACTGATATCGGGTGTTTTAATACCAGCAAGACGGTCCACCACCTCATTTCCTCACAGAAATTCGAGGTATCGTCAATAATCGCTTTCAAGGTCCGTAGATTGGCCGTGAAGGGCCAGTCGAATGGCCACCTCGGTCCACATACTTGACACCACTAAATTTCTTTCTCTGTGGTTTTCTTAAAGAATGTTCTTGACCCACCAAACAATTTTGCAGACATAAAAAATCGAATTTACGCTTCTCTTGCACAAGTTACGCCTGATTTTCTGCAACGAGTATTGAAAGAAATTTATTACTCGTGGCATGTGTGCCACATCACTAATAATAGTCACATTTAACCAAAATGGCCCTTGACAATTTTCTGTGAAACAAAATGACACACCTACCGTTTCTGTAAGTTATATGAATAAATTTCAGTTTCATTCAAAATCTGTAAAGTCCTTTTCGACGCACCCTGTATATTCTTCCAATAACACTGCAGGCACTGCGCTGCGTATTACTGACTTTACAGACAACTTCAGTAATTATTATCAGTTATAAATGCAGTAGCTCTTGCCAGGAGCAATCATAAACATGTCAGATCGAAATTAATGTAATACGAAGTCTGATTAATACATCGCCACATTACTCTTCGGAAAAAAAGGGCTGATTGTGGATGTAGAGACTCTTGTCGTGTGACAATCATTCTTCTGCTTTCACTGCATCCGCATCTATCTCCTGGATATTTATTCTCCCGGAATGTGCTGCTGGGTGGCGGCTCGGATACTCTTTGCCAATCGTAACATGCAACAAATTATTACAGGTAGAATAATAAAACAAATTTTTCCCACTTGTCGCCTTTTTCTATCACTTAGCATCCATTGAATATACTTTATATTCCCTGTTTAATGTTAAGGGAATACTTCAGGGAGTATAAAAAAATAGGTATTTGGATCGTAACAACGCTAAGTATAGCAGCAACAAACTAGTATAAATTCCTCTTTTAGTAACCCTCACTTCTTTAGTCTGGTCTACTTTACCAGTATAGTTATGTAGTATTACAGTGATAAGCCAAAAACTTATGACGACTTCCCACGGCGACGTTGGATGCCGCATGGCGGCGCTGCGGGCACGTGACGTGGTAGAGAAACTATGTACATGGAAGGGTATCACCCTAGCGAAGATATAGACCGCAAAAGGGGAAATCCACTAAGATAAGCAACTTTGAGGAAGGGCAGACTATTATTACACAGAGGCTGTGAACGAGTATCTCGAAAACGGTGAAGCTGGTCAAATGTTCACGTGCTGTTGTCATGAGCATCTACGGAAAGATATAGTGTAAGTAGGCTGTTTAGATTTTTATATTGGTAATGCCACGTAGCGCTCTGTATGAAAATCACTGGCTGTGCTGTGTGCAGTCTGTGGCTAGTTTGCATTGTTGTCTGCCATTGTAGAGGGGCAGCTGGATGTTAACAGCGCGTAGCGTTGGGCAGTTAGAGGTGAGCCGCCAGCAGTGGTGGATGTGAGGAGAGAGATGGCGGAGTTTTGAAATTACATATATTATGACTTTTGATGATATTAAGGTAAATACAGTGTTTGTTCTCTATTAAAATCTTTCATTTGCTAACTATGCCTATCAGTAGTTAGTGCCTTCCGTAGTTTGAATCTTTTATTTAGCTGGCAGTAGTGGCGCTCGCCGTATTGCAGTAGTTCGAGTAACGGAGATTTTGGTGAGGTAAGTGATTTGTCAAAGGTATAGTTTAATGTTACTCAGGGCCATTCTTTTGCAGGGATCTTTGATAGTCAGATTGCGTTGCGCTAAATAATATTGTGTGTCAGGTTAAGCACAGTCGCGTATAATTTGTTCTAAGGGGACGTTTCAATAGGACAGTGACATTACCACCCATGAATCTTCACAGAATAAGGGGTTCGGCGGCTTGACTGCTCTGTCAAGTTGGATGGCTGGTGATCTGCAGCACCTCTGCCGAAAGAGTGCAAGGCTAGTGCACACGCAAGTGTTTCGGAGCAACCTGGAATCCCGAAGCAGACCATCCCTGCGTGTTCAAATGTTGAACCAAATACATCGTCAGTTATGTCTGCAGTTGGCACGGGACCATCGGGATTCGACCGTCGATCAAAGGAAACGTGTCGGATCTTCGGGCGAATCACATTTCTGCCACACTAAGTCGCTGGTAGTCCCCACAAACGGCCTGGATCGTGCGGCCCGCCACGGACACAGGCTGGTGGGCGCAGTATTACGCTATGGCAGACATTCTCCTGCGCTTGCATGGGACCTTTGGTAGCAATCGAAGACACGCTCACAGCTGCGAACAACCTGATTCCCTTCGTACTTGATACCTTTCCCGATGACGACGTCATATTTCAGCAATATAATTGTGTTTCTCAGAGCCAGAACCGTACTGTGGTTTGAGGAGCATTGTAGTGTACTCATGATGATATCTCAGCGAGCAAAATTGCCTGATGTAAATCCTATGGAGCAGATCTGTGTGGCTATCGGGTACCATCACCGCGTACCCAAAAAACTGCGGCCATTATTTACGCCAATTCCATGACCTATTCGTAGCCATACCGCATACCTCCACAAACCTGCCAATAAACTGTCAGATCCCTGATATGCAGAATCGGCAATGTATTTCGTTTCAGAGACGGACAAGCGAGCTATTAAGCAGATACTCATAATGTTTTGACTCATAAATGTACACCCTAATTGCTGCAGAGCTCAATTTATGTATACTTCTTTAATCAAAACTAAAGTAGTAACACGTTTTTGCTTAAGAAATGAAGCATTTCTGCACACTACAGGCAGGTGCATTTCGTTTGCTCTCGGATAATATTCATTGGCGGCATATGTTACTGCGTTATCTTTTGACAATAGCATCGTATTATCGTAATTTATGCTAGAAGGGATTATTAAATTTGAAAGTAGCTATATGCTATTGTATTAGTGATAAGTCCCGTGCATAGTGAAAAAGGGACGTGCTATTAATGGATGAAACTACCGTTCAGTCCTTAACCGAGCCATCTACAGCAACATTCAGGTAGCCAAGGTCAATTTAAGGGTTACGAAAGGTTCAAAAAACTCACCAGCCAGTGAAGAGTAGTTTGATGAAACAATGAAAAAATATATAACTACTATTGAACTAAAAGGCACGATGTCAACGTACTAAAAAGGAAAATTGATCCTTATAGGAGCCACCAATCTACAAACTGGAACAGGGTTTGGCGAAATGTTGATCAGCAATTCCTGCCGATAAATGTCAGATCCACATGGCTGGATGCAATATATGGGGAGGATCGAAATAGAGAGAAATCACACATCAATTTAACACCATATTCTCTCCGCAGAGAGTGTAAGTTACAGAACACCCTCCCGTAGATGCATTTGTTCTGACAAGAATTTAATTTGATCGTGGACTAAGAAGAAATAGGCATTAATTACCAGAACAAACCTTTCCACCATAGACTTGAATGTTGTTTTCCCAACAAGATGGCTCATGTCTTATACTTGGCGCATCCCTCATTCCACTAACTACTGCATAGCCACTGCCTCTCTGAACTATTGGATTTTCAATCTTACCTGCAAGAGCCTCATTCGATCGAGCTACAAAAATGTGAAAGACAAGTTCGTTGAGCGATTCCAAAAGTTCTTATTCGGCTCTCTTGAACTGCATAGTGAAGGACTGGAGTGCTAATGGTTGTCTTTTCTGTTGTCTAAAGAATATCCTAATCACTAATATGCGACATATTCTATCCATTCTGATCAGGACGAAATTTAACTTCGACAATTAAGAACGAAAACTAAAAAGAAGAGAACAATAAGGAAAAATGGCGTTGATGAATATAGGGTGAGGAGCTAGGCATTGAATGCATTTTGGAGAGAGACAGGATGGGCTATAAGTAGAGAAGGGATCGAAAATTAAAAAAAATAATAGTCCCATGGATGCGTCACTGCCTTCGGTGTACATGGACCTGGGTTCGATTCCCACAGATTCTGAGGTAGGGAGCTCTGCAATAGGATCCATTCAGCTTCCTGAGGCCAAATGAGAAGCTGAGTGAATAAAGAAGCAGCAGCATCACCGGGATTCATATATTGGCAGCAACGGCAGGAGGGATTGGCGATATTCTGTTCAAATGCTCCACGATCATAGATCGCTCTTGGTACTTTCTTAAAGGCAGCAGTCAGCCAGTCGGAACAGGCGTAAAGCTTAATTCCTAAATGGTATTTACGTTTTTGACACAAAAATAACAAGAGATAAATTTAACGGAGCACTTTATCATTGACACTGTTTCAGTGAGCACACGTACTCCGACTGAAAAAATAATGTAGAGTAATGAAATTTCTGTGATACATTTCTCCAGATAACACACATAAGCGATTAACATTGAAAGATCACAGATTAACGTAAGCGCGAGATAACACATTGCAAATGTAAAATGCTGGTACTTTAATAACCGATGAAACAACCAGAATATTGAATGCAGGCATGAAAACGTGCGTGGATTGTATTTTACAGGTGCCGGATGTCAGTTTGTGGGTTCGAGTTCAGTGCCTGTTGCACTTCGTTGGTCAACACAGGGACGGTTGACTGAAGTCCCATATGTACTTGACTGCAGACTGATCTGATGATCCAGAAGACCAAGGCAACCTGTCGACAATCTGTGGAGCATTTTATCCTGCTGGAAAACACCCCATAGAATGCTGTTCTCGAGTGGTAGCACAACAGGTCGAATCACCAGACAGAAGCACAAATTTGCAGTCAGGTTGCGTGGGACGACCACCAGAGTGTTCCTGCTATCATACAAAATTGCACCCATAATTTCAGTTGTTGGTCCAGTGTGTCTAGCACACAGACAGGTTGGCTGTAGGTCTTCAGCCGGCCTTCTCTAACCGACACACGGCCACCACTGGCACCGAAGCAGAACCAACTTTCATCAGAAAACACTACAGTCCTCCACCCTGTCCTCCACAGAGCACTAGATTGACACCACTAATGTCGCAAATGACGGTAGTTTGGGGTCAGTGGAATGTACGCTGTAGGGCGTTTGGATCGGACGTGTCCATGAAATATTCGATTTGTAACAGTTCGTTGTGTCACTGCAGTGCCAACTACTGCTGAAAAAACGATTCAAATGGCTCTGAGCACTATTCGTCTTAACTCCTGAGGTCATCAGTCGCCTAGAACTTAAAACTAATTAAACCTAACTAACATAAGGACATCATACACATCCATGCCCGAGGCAGGATTCGAACCTGCGACCGTAGACTGTAGCGCCTAGAACCGCACGGCCAAATACTGCTCAAATTGCTGCTGCAGATGCAGTAGCATGCATCAGACCCATTCGCCGAACACCACAATTGTGACGTGAAGATGATAACGTCACTGATAATGGGCGTGGGGATCGTGACATCATTGCCGCTGCTTGTAGGCAGACCACTTAAAGACATTGGTATCAAAGGGTGTACGAATGCACGCTTTCGCGGCGATATCCGTTAATATTCTCTGGTTTTTAAGCCGCGGCAAGTGGTTTACTGCCCACGAGCTTTCGGCAGAGATCTCCTCTGCCACTGACAAGTGGATGACTGTCGAGTGGTTGTCATTGCCTATATAGCCGCGCCTTCGCTCTTGACGTCGCTCGTGACGTCACTGGTGCTCGGTCATGCACCATACATGGTAATGTTTTGGCCGCGCGACCACCAGGCCCGCTTCAACTCCCTCCCCCTATGGTCTGGCGAATGTGCATAAGAAGGACACACCGCTGAAGGCCGATATTGAGTTCCATCGGATTGTCGACCTATAAACTTGCTAAACATCTGGCCAGCCTCCTCTCTACGCACGTTAGACACTGTGGGCACCATATAAAGAATACGGCTGACTTCATCAATCGCATTAAAGGTCTGCGACTCGGTGAAGGGGATATTATGGTTAGCTTCGATGTGGTTTCTTTACTCACGTGTGTTCCCATCAAAGCCTCTATTGACTTGCTGTCCCTGCTCTTTCACGACACCATCGTGAATTTATTTAAGCACACTCTGACGTCATCAAATTTCTTACATGATGGAGAATATTTTAACCAAACCGACGACGTGGCAATGGGTAATCCCTTAGCTCCAGTAGTAGCCTCTTTATGGAGCATTTCGTAGACATCGTCTTGGACACACCTCCTGCAAAGCCGAGCTGCTTTTATCGCTACGTCGACGATACCTTCCTCATTTGGCCATATGGACAAGAAAAGTTAGAAGAGTTCCTGAAGCACCTCAACAGTATCCACGACCACATCAACTTCACAATGGACGTAGAGAAGGAGGGTTCCCTGCCGTTCTTGGACGTGCTTGTCCGCCGTAAACCCAGTGGGTCTCTAGGTCATACCATTTACTGCAAGCTCACCCACACGGATCGGTATCTACACGCCACCAGCTTCCATCACCCAGCACAGGAGCAGTTCTGAGGACCTTAGTACATCGAGCTGAAACCGTCTCACGCTGAAAACCTCCTCAGAGAATTGAGCCATTTACGTAAAGTTTTTAAGTAAAATGGTTACAACAACAAGTATCTCTCACAGGCAGTGTCATTTCTAGCATTTGTAGACTTAGAGAAGGCTTTTGACAATGTTGACTGGAATACTCTCTTTCAAATTCTAAAGGTGGCAGGGATCAAATACAGGGAGCGAAAGGCTATTTACAGTTTGTACAGAAACCAGATGGCAGTTATAAGAGTCGAGGGACATGAAAGGGAAGCAGTGGTTGGGAAGGGAGTAAGACAGGGTTGTAGCCTCTCCCCGATGTTATTCAATCTGTATATTGAGCAAGCAGTGAAGGAAACAAAAGACAAATTCGGAGTGGGTATTAAAATCCATGGGGAAGAAATAAAAACTTTGAGGTCCGCCGATGACATTGTAATTCTGTCAGAGACAGCAAAGGACTTGGAAGAGCGGTTGAACGGAATGGACAGGGTCTTGGAAGGAGGATATAAGATGAACATCAACAAAAGCAAAACAAGGATAATGGAATGTAGTCGAATTATGTCTGGTCATACTGAGGGAATTAGATTAGGAAATGAGACACTTAAAGTAGTAAA
Source organism: Schistocerca cancellata (assembly GCF_023864275.1). Lineage (NCBI taxonomy): Eukaryota > Metazoa > Arthropoda > Insecta > Orthoptera > Acrididae > Schistocerca > Schistocerca cancellata. Next base: position 324,159,813 of record NC_064634.1, on the reverse strand, counting down.
GGAGTTTTGCTATTTGGGGAGCAAAATAACTGATGATGGTCGAAGTAGAGAGGATATAAAACGTAGACTGGCAATGGCAAGGAAAGCGTTTCTGAAGAAGAGAAATTTGTTAGCATAGAGTATAGATTTAAGGTAAACGAGGCCATAGAGATTAGAATTTGTGACAATACCTTCAATAGAGACGGTGGATTGTAGCTGAGTGGGATCTGGTGTTGAGGGAGTTGAAGCTCGCCTAGTAGTCGCGCGGCAATAATATTCCCATATATGGTGCGGGACCGAGCATCATTGACGTCACGAGTGACGGCGCGGCTATATAAGCACGGCAATGACAACCACACAACAGTCATCCACTTGACAATGGCAGAGGAGATCTCTGCCGAAAGCTCGTGGACAGCAAACCAGTTGATGCGCCTCTAAACCCGAGACTGTTTTATTAACGGGTGTAATGCTGCATTTAGATGCAAACTGGGCCAGAAGGTCACAAACTTATTAGTGTCTCCATTTGGCTGACTGACCGAATCTTGCGGGGTTTATGATGTGACAGTGGTTCGTTGTTGGACTGGATGGCAACGCAAAGGCAGGCATAACATTTAATTCTGATCTACCAAGTCTGAGCATCCCACCAGAGGATCGCCACATTGTGCATCAATCACATTGAAACCGCGTAACATCTGCGCCTGCCATCCGAGAACAAGTTGTGGACTCTCAACAGCCTTCTTTCCGTTCCACATTATTGGTCAAAGACCAGGTAAAGTCGGACTAGGAAATTACCCGTCCATACATAGGCTGCCACTAATAGCAGAAGAGAAATGGCTGTGTTTGGAGTGGTGTTACGACTGGAAAGTATGGAATGCCGATTAACGGTGTCACATTGTGTTCAGCAATGAATCACGGTTCTGCAGTACCATGGATGACCAATATTGGTAAGTGTGGAGGTGATCTGGGTAGACATCCTATTCTGCCAAGGTATGCAAGTAGAACATTTGTATTGTTCCTTGTGTCGTTGTGTGGAGAGCGGTCAGGTAGGTTTTCAGTTTAAGGCTGCTGGAGATTGAGGGCAATTTGGCGGGACTACGGCACATCACAGATAATCTGCGTCCTCATGTGCTACTTCTTATTTGAGAGTATCGTACTGCTATTTTTCAACAGGACAATGGTCATACGCACATGGAACTTATTTCTACGAACTGGCTGCATGATGTTGAGGTACTCCCATGGCCAGCAAACATCCCCAGACTAGTACCCATTAGGACGTGTCTGCGGCTAGCTCGGATGACATCTCTGACACAATGACAGTATACAGGATATCAAGGATATAATCTGCTGCGGGCCATCTTCCCACAAGAAGGATACAACGGGTGCATGAGACCCCTCCCTACCGAATTAGTGCGTGCACGAATCAGGCCACAGGGGGTGGAATGTTATACTCATTTGTACTCTGCAGTGGAGTGGGCGCTGGTATGAAAATTACTGGAGAGTTAATATCAGCGCACACTCCACTGCAGAGTGAAAATCTCATCCTGGAAACATCCGTGTGTAATCCACGTCTCCGCAGGAGACATTCTGTGAAGGTTGGAAGGTAGGAGAGCAGATAGTGCCAGAATTGAAGCTGTGAGAACGACTCGTGAGTCGTGCTTGGGTAGCTCAGCTGGTAGAGCCCTTGCACACACAAAGGCAAAGGTCCCGAGTTCGAGTCTCCGTTCACGACACCGTTTTAATCTGCCACGAAATGCCATACTGATAATTTGGCGTACACTACCAACCTCTTTGGAAATTTGACTCGAATTTGTAAACACTGAAATAACATCACACATACTCTCAACCTGGAAAGTTCCATTTCGTTTTCTTCTTCCCTTCTGGAAGTTTCACTTTTATTGTCAGGCAGTTTACTTCGTTTGATTAATTTCTTTTTGGTGATTCTGAATACATTCCTCGCGCCTCTTATAAGATTTCGTACTTGTGCTTCTTCAATTTTCACAGTTTGTTAGGAAGAAGTTGGTAGCAATTACTATAAATGACCAAACGGTCCGTCTAACTGGGACTCAAACTCACAGGTGGTTAGTATCCTCTTTCCTTAGCTCATTTTACTTAGGGAATGGCAGTAGGCACAAGGCACAAGGCACAAGGCACAGTAATTTTTTCCAACTTGTTGGGCCTCTTTTGGTACTAGTCTGCAGCAATTACAGCCACACAACGGTTTGTAGTACCATTAAAATGTGGACAGAAAATTGGCCCCATTTTTTAGGGCTAAGTACCACTAACCCGCCAACTTTTGAGGAAGGGTACAGAAATAAATTAAGAAATTACTAACAAAATGTTATGAGTTCAAGAGACTGATGCCTAAATTAAAATAAAAGGATAAAACACGGAATGTTTACTTTTACGAAAATAAGCTGTTTAGAAATACAAATCTCAGATCCAATCTGAAATCCCTGGGCTAGCAGCACAGAGCGGGTGAATTTATATTTGTGGAAAGGGACCAAAATAAGTTACTGCCAGTTGCACTCAACATATAAACTTTATTTGTCAAAACACACAATCACACAAGTAAGAATCACAAACTCTCAAGGTTTTAACGAAAGACCTCCTTTGGTTTAATTTAGATCGGCTGAAGGCCACATCGAAAATCAAAGGCACAAGGCCTAAGCAAGGAATTGAGCACAAGAGTTCTTCTGGAGGTTTCGCTTCTTTAGAAAAAATTTTTTATGTTCAATTTAATAGGCTGAGGGCTTTAGCTTAAATATTTCCCATATAACTAGGCTGAAAGCCACACATTAATCAAGAACAGTGTTACAGCTTAAGGCCGAGACAAAGATTTTCAATGTTTAATCTAAATAGGCTGAAAATTCGGCTGAAGGCCGTATGTCAACAAAACAATTTAACGGCTTAAGGCCTAGGAAGAAGAGCTTTCAATTTGCAAAGGCTGAAGGCCTTATTTTAAAATATTTCATGTAAAACTCGGCTGAAGGCTTCATACTAAAGAATAACAATCTTATGACTTGAGGGCAAGACAAGGATTTTTAATTTTTAATTCAAGAGAGATTAAAACTCGGCTGAATGCCACACACCATGTAAAACAATTTTACAGCTTAAGGCCTAAAGGGAAGAGCATCTAAATTTCAACTAAAATAGGCTAAAGGCTTTATCCTAAAGTACTTCACATAAAACTCGGCTGAAGGCCACATACGAAACCCAAATACTCTCACGGAGTAAAGCTCAGACAAATAAATTTCCAATTTTTAGTTTAAGCTGGAAAACTCGGCTGAAGGCCACATAATACTAGAAAATATTTCTTACGGCTTAAGACCTGGACAATATTTTCAGCTTTTGATTTGAAGAGGCTGAAAACTCGGCTGTAGAGCACATACCAACTTGAAACCAATTTATGGCTTAAAGCCTAGGCACAAGGAATTTTGAATTTTAATTTTGTAAGGCTGAAACTCGGCTGAAAGCCACCTACCAAACAAGAAACAATTTTTTCTTTTTTTTTAGGACTTAAGGCTTAAGAAGAAAAGCCTTGCAAATTTAATAACCTAAAACTCGGCCGAAAGCCACACAGAATAATTAAGTCTAAAAAGGAAATCACTATGTAAAATACAAGGGGCGGCTCTTAGAAGGTTCCAAGGATCGGCCTGGGAAGGTAACACCAGCGGACGTTTAGGTGAGACAGGCAGCGAGACCGACAACCTCTTAATTGGAAGGCAACCCAACCGGAAGGCAGCCGACAAACCAACCAACAAGATCGGTTCTGCCCCACCCAACCAGCAAAACGACAACCCGATGTCAATAGCTCAACGTTCTGGATACGGTACCCAATCCAGCCAAGTCCGAATAAACGCCCAAAACTACCAACAACACCTCAGCTGTCGATGTGACGTGCTGGACAGCATCAAAACGACGAGGAAAATCCACTGCCGAAAACCACATTATCGACCAGGGCAGGTAACTGGAACGTCAACGGCCACAAGGCAGAAGATACCGCTGGTACACTTCACTAATGAAAGATTGAATTAAATGAAACATCACACGGGAAGACAGCTGCAATTCTAGCCGACTTCAATGCATACACGTTGTTGCTCTCGGGAATCTCCCAGAAAGCGTCAACTGGGATCAAAGGAAGAGATGTGATAGCAGTTGAGGCTTGATAGTAGGTTAAGTGAGCACTCAACTTTAGTGTCCAGGATCGGGAAGCGACGAACTTAGTAGCCCTCCCAAGAAGCAACCCCACAACTCCAACCGCGAGTGCACACCGCCTGTGGGTCCGGCCTGACTACGCGGCACAGAGACTTCCCCGTGCTGTGGCCCTAGCGAGCGACTCCCACACACATGGAAACGGTCAAAAGACCAAATACACGTCGGCCGATGAGACGACCGACCGTACGACCAACCAACGGTCGTTCCCGCTCCAATCTCCTTCCGTCGTACAGTGCATGTGTGTTCCCAGCGGTCGGCTAGTACTGTCTGTCAGTACCTCACTGGCGCTCCGTCCCCGATACTGTTCCGTGCCCGACTGCACTCCTGGTAGTTCTCCAACCGACTTCAGACACACGACGACCCGGAAATACAGTCGGTCACTTGAGAGATCGTACGAAAGTGCACTTATCGATAAGCGCTGCTGCTGCCACTCACGGACAAGTAAGGCAGAAAGTTAGTGTCGCCAGTAAATGAAATAATAAAGCGAGGCAGCAGTACCGTAAGAGAAGATGCCAAACAGTAAATGGCATGAACACGAGCCGTGCGCAGATCACGATCTGACTGGGCGTGGACACGACACAGTTAACAAGGGATAGCAGGGGGAATAATCATCTCACCGTTGTTCATAGCCACTTTTTACACGGTGATGTGGGCGGCAGACGCTGGGTCGGTATGGCTCATCGTGCGTCCCGCAGCTGCGTGGCGGCGCAGTTCTCGCCATCGGTGTTCTGCGGCTTCGAGACAAAGCCCGGGGCGGTTTCCGTCTTGAGTGGCGGCGGTGGTTACGTTTGAAAACCAGTGCTACCGCAGAGTTGTCGTCAGACTAGGAAACTGTAATTTGCATTCGAGTGCAAAACTTCGGCTGGCCGGGGTGGCCGAGCGGTTCTAGGCGCTACAGTCTGGAACCGCGCGACCGCTACAGTCGCAGGTTCGAATCCTGCCTCGGGCATGGATGTGTGTGATGTCCTTAGGTTAGTTAGGTCTAGGGGACTGATGACCTCAGAAGTTAATTACCATAGTGCTCAGAGCCATTTGAACCATGTTGTTGCAAAACTTCCAAGCAATTCTGCATGCCCACGTTGTTATGCAACCATCCCCACAACAGTCTCACTGTTAATAATGGCCGTCGATGATGATTAACAAGCATGGTCGATGCTGACTGTCAAACGTTTTTTATGCAAGTATTTGTTCTGCAACAATTTCAAAGTTTCAGACACCGTCCCTGTGTGCAGTCTTGGTGCTTTTGTGAGTACGTTCCATCTGAATGCCTGCAGGCACCCACGACTTGTCAGCATGTGTCTTACCGTTCACAACTTTTTTAAAAGCTGTTTACCTGTTATAAAGTGCCCGCAACCTTCACACGCCGCTCCTGCATATGTTCCAGATTCTGTTGTCTATGAGTCCCGTCTCAGAGCCTGCAGGCCACGACAGTGGGATTCTTCTCATCGTCTATGCGAGCTGCTATCTTCGGTCCATGACTCTCCCGTCTCCCTTAGCCCCCAACACCGGCCGGCGATGGAAGCGCTGACGGCGAATGTATTTCAAAATGGTGACTACCGTTGACAATTGTATGATGTTGGTAGTAACGTAGAAGTAGATATCCTCGGAGTAGTGAAGTAACTTAAATTACTTAATAAAAGCAAGTCTTCCGATCCAAACTGATGCAATAGCTCTATATTTAACAATAATATAGAACCACACGCTCGATGAACAGTTCGTACTCAAAGACTGTAAAGTTGCACAGCGTACACCTGTACTCAAGATAGGTAGTTACAGGCCCAAATCAATAACGTCGATACGCAGCAGGATTTTGGAACATATACGTAGTGCTATAATTTATGAATTACCTCGAAGTAAACGGTCTATTGAGACACAGTCAACACGTATTTAGAAAACACCGTTCTTGTAAAACACAACTAGCTCTTTACTGTCATGTACCCCAAAACTTGTGTATGGGATGAGGAGACAATCGAGGAAGCTGTCTGGGATCAGCACAACAGGCGATACAAGGTCCCAACATAGTTCCGTCCACAGTAGGAAGTAGGGGACGAAATGTCCGATAAAACTGTAGTGGGAATTCGTCAGGGCTGGGCGACTTCTTCATAGTACTCGCCTGGATAACATCATGAACCTCATTCCTCGGGACATCGGCAAGCAGACCATCGTTACAACACCAGGAACCGAGTCAAAGAAAACTCGGGAGCCCGCCCTAATGTTTGCATCGTGGTGGCGCTTTGCAGACTACAGCATAATGTGCGTGGAAGGCAGGCCCTATATCGCGTTGAGTATGTAAACGCCGCCCATCGTCATTCGTAAGAACGTCAATAAAAACACTCCAGTAATGGCGCCGTTCCTCTGTCATGTGGTACATAGACGGACACTCGTTGTGTGTCCATACCCGGATCGGAGCTCCTTCAAGATGGCATCTAGAGAGGGCAGCGGGCTGTGCCTTGGCGTGATTCACCATCCTCTGATGCCCTGGCGGATATAGAATCATAGCGACTTCGCGGAGAATAGTGAAGTATCGTCACCACGACACTGCAGCCTTCCTTACACAACCAATCAAGGCCTTGCCCTCTGCAAGGCTTTTTGCGGAAGGCCCACTATGATAGGGCAGACCGATATGGATTGTAGTGTCGGCGACACATTATCCACGTGGTCTTCCTGATCAGCCAGCAGTTGGTTGAAGCAGGATGGATCGTCTTCAGTTTGTGTGGTTCCCAGTTGCGCCACACCTTTTGGCGGCAGAGACTGACAGCACAGATACAGGTGCCAGGGCCAGAGAACGCAACAGGTCAGACATCAGCAGCTTGCATCCCACCGAAAATATCGCGGGAGGTGACTGGAAGAATGATAAATGACTAAATACTGGACGAACACACTGCCAGGAATCCACAAAGTTGAGGCGCTGTATTGTTGTCACTAGCGCTGTGCAGAGAGAGATGCAGCAGTTGATGTTCGTTCACTTAGGCTGAGTTGAAGTCAGCTAACATGATCAATGCATCCTGATAGGCCAGGAAGAGAGGTGAGACCATCTTGCAGAAGAAAGTGGAACGTTCGCTGTGGCGATCCGAACCAGAATGCACAAAGATGTTCATAATCTAGACGATGATAATATTGACACCACCAAACGTGAGAGCCACACCTAAGGCATCCAGGAGATAGGCAGCTGCATCATGTAAGAGAATAGCCACTCCACTACCACTAGGGGAAGCATGGGAGATGTGTACCGCAAAGTCATCTAGAGCACAAAATGTTACCATGTGCACACTTTGAAGAAGGACAAATTCAACGTCTGCAGCACGTAGCATCTCATGGAGTAATGCCAATGTATGGCACATGAGAATGGTACTGACATTGCCTGTGGCTGTGTGGTAAGTTTGGAAAGTTGCCATGGGCAGGTGGGAGGGAGATGCAAACATGGAGGAATCACATGAAACTTCCTGCTAGGACTATGCAAAAGGGCACATCACTTTGACAGGGAGGATGTAGACCCCCTGCCCAAGAAGTTCCATGACCCTGTACACCTCCAGAACGTGCAACCTTAGCCTCAACGTACTCACACAGGAGACAGATATCTCACCAGGCTGGTTCAATGGAATACTTTCAGAGGTGCACCCACATGAAGCGTCATGCACAGATAGGGGGGCAACCATATCAGATGCAAGTGAGGGTAGGTTGACGTTCACGAGTGTACGCTGAGCACATATGGTGGTGGCGAGATATGTCACATCATCTGGTGCCAGGACAGCGTATCATCTGTAGGAGGGTCACCATCTCACGCACACAACTGATGGAGGCAGTCATCAGAAGTGGTACAATACAGTCTCTTCCGTTACACCGACGACCGCTGCTTCTGAACATGCTGTTCTGTGTGGACAACTGTCATCTAACGTGTCACTAGATGGCAGAAAAGCATAGGTCGGTACGACTTTACATGATCAACAGCCATCCGGTTAGGACAGAAGTCTTCTTGCTGCTGACGGCCATTGTCTGTTGATACTTTCGCCGGCGACACTGCGGGAGAGACAGACAAAACATCAATCACGCCATTGAGCGGAGACGACGCTCTATGAATACTTCGAACGCTGTAGCTATCGTTGCTCTACTAGATCGGAGGATACAAAGAAACAATAAGACCCATGGGTGTGGACAGAAATTAAAGGGCAGATGCCGGCACTGTTCAGATCTGCGCTTTTTCTTCTTCCGATCTATACAAATAATGTATACAAATCAGCGTATGCATTGCTTTCATAATGTTTCCCTCTTGTTTAGTCTTCTAATGTTGAAGTGGATCCACAACCATGAGTCTGATTGTAAATAGTTGGATATTATTGCCTGTATCACCGGCATCCCGTCTGCTCTTACTGAGATTTTCATATTACCCTGAACATAAGACGCCGAGAGAAATGTGTATATTCTCCGTGACGGAACATCCCACATTCCATTCATCCTGATCCATTCGTAACGTGCATCGGCAGCAGTGAGTGATAGGAAATGTGTTGTGAGGTGACTAATAACAATGACAATGGTAGTAATAAAAAATCAGTAATCAAAGATGTTTACTGCATTACAGACGATTGTCAAGGATTAACAAAATAACCAAGAAAGACTGAGTGTTTAATTGTCGCACTGCATAGATCTTCTTACCTCTTTGTTACTGAATTCTGTTCTGGTTGTTTGCAGAGAGAAAAGAAAGACCCCTGTAGCCATAAATATCGCTAGTACCACGAGATACTACCTCTCAAGTATCCTTGCTCTACATCACGAAACAAACATGGCGTCACCGATCTGATATTTGAAATACGTTTCTGTTTTCTCTCTCTGTCTCTCTCCCTCTATTTTTCTTTTTATTTTCTGAGGAAAGCATGGAGAAGCGCGAGTAATAAGCAAGTAGGCATATAATCTATTTACAGTTATTTTCATCGGGATATATAATGCAAAAATACACATTTTAAGTGTATTATTACTTAATTCCAACTATTGACAGTCTATTCGTGATCTTACTCGCATTCAGTGGGCTGAAACCCGTCACAGAAGCAAGCAAAACACAAATATTTCTTGCACCATGCGCAACACGCAAACGAAAGAGAAGACGGCAATGGGATGCCGGTGATGCAGGCAATAGTACCCAACTATTTCTACCGACTTAACACCATGACGGCGGACAAATTGGCGTCTCAGTGTATTTTGATTATAACTCGTTAGCCTTCTTGCGACCTCGTTCTAATACCTCGTGGGAGCAGGCATAATTTATTGCTCTTTGAACACTGAGCAGTAACAAACAAAGATAGTAGATGGAAGGATACAAAGAAACAATCAGACTCATGGGTGTGGATCCACTTCAACATTAGAAGACGAAACAAGAGGGAAACATTATGAAAGCAATGCATACGCTGATTTGTATACATTATTTGTATAGATCGGAAGAAGAAAAAGCGCAGATCTGCACAGTGCCGGCATCTGCCCTTTAATTTCTGTCCACACCCATGGGTCTTATTGTTTTTTTGTGTCCTCCGATCTAGTAAATTAGATTTGTGAGCAACGATAGCTACAGCGTTCGAAGTATTCATAGTATTGTATACGTGTGTGTAAATGTCTTCCAACGCCCACTCAAAGAAGACAAGGATACACAGTCTAGCTACAGTATTATAAATACGCCTCAGTTTGTGGATGAACTCAGACTTAGGCTGATAACCATTTTGAATATTTGGAAGTACTGTACCCACTGGTGTTAAACTCGTTTTCAACCAATGTTTCCCACAGCTACAGGAACACTACTTGTGATACCTCTTAGACAAAATACTTATGCAGTGTTACCAGACGGAAAGATCAACCTGACACAAACTGTGGGAAGTTTGTTTCAAAACCTTCGTACATGGATAAAGAGCTTTTCCTATTTGAGATATCTGTGAACGTTGCTGCATAAGACGATTTAAGAAGAAACTAAATTCCGTCAGCTACGACAATGTTTAAAGAAATCGTCTTAACAGCACTATATCGTGTTATGTGAATCGTTTACTGGCTGTACTCTGCCGCATTTCGCTGGTTGGAAGGCAAAAAGCTTACTTACAAATTTCACACAAGGAAAAGGGGGACGAAATGTCTCCCACAGGAAGGTCATGTTGTTTTATTTAAATGATTACAAAATCAGCTAAAACGAACAGTGAGGCTGTCAGTATAAGCACATTACTGTTGTCAGAATGATGGTGCACTGCTCAGGGCCTGTAAGTATAAAGGGGAAGTTTAGGTCAGGCATATTGTATACAGAAGTGGAAGAGAGAGCACCACTAAATTCCACAATCCGCCTGCATTGCATACACACAGAAATTACTGTTACAGTGTACTATTGGAGCCCAATGAGTGAATTGCATATTTTCCGATGAAAAAGAGCACTGGTAAACAGTCTTCGCTACATTAGGTTACTTAAACTGGTGTCTTCTGAGCTAGAATTTATGGTCAGCGACTAAGTATAAGGTCAATGAGTCGGATGGGGGTTTTGCAACTGTGAAATATTTTCCTACATCACTGAAGTATATATTAAATGTGAACTAATAATGCGAAAATTTTCAACTTGGATAGCTTACAATGAAAAACTTTCTGTTTATTGCAAAGGAAAACAACTGATTTTCTAAAATGTTCTCTGCCATACACAACTTGAAACAGGTCACGTCGACCAAATCTTGTGGAAGAACTGACAGCGACGTATAACGGAAGGCAGTAAGATCCCTTGGCGTTTGGTTTGGCAGTATTCGACAGCCATTTCTACGCTCAAGTAAATTAAGAAAGGTAGCGCGTTTTCGTTACCGAGTAACGTCTTCATCAATTACTTTAGTTTTAATGTAATCTGCGAGTAATTGCTGATGTTTGATATTAACATGAAAAGGACTCCGTAGACAGGGAAAGAACCTCTTCTTGGGCAACTACTTCTACACTCCTGGAAATGGAAAAAAGAACACATTGACACCTGTGTGTCAGACCGACCATACTTGCTCCAGACACTGCGAGAGGGCTGTACAAGCAATGATCACACGCACGGCACAGCGGACACACCAGGAACCGCGGTGTTGGCCGTCGAATGGCGCTAGCTGCGCAGCATTTGTGCACCGCCGCCGTCAGTGTCAGCCAGTTTGCCGTGGCATACGGAGCTCCATCGCAGTCTTTAACACTGGTAGCATGCCGCGACAGCGTGGACGTGAACCGTATGTGCAGTTGACGGACTTTGAGCGAGGGCGTATAGTGGGCACGCGGAAGGCCAGGTGGACGTACCGCCGAATTGCTCAACACGTGGGGCGTGAGGCCTCCACAGTACATCGATGTTGTCGCCAGTGGTCGGCGGAAGGTGCACGTGCCCGTCCACCTGGGACCGGACCGCAGCGACGCACGGATGCACGCCAAGACCGTAGGATCCTACGCAGTGCCGTAGGGGACCGCACCGCCACTTCCCAGCAAATTAGGGACACTGTTGCTCCTGGGGTATCGGCGAGGACCATTCGCAACCGTCTCCATGAAGCTGGGCTACGGTCCCGCACACCGTTAGGCCGTCTTCCGCTCACGCCCCAACATCGTGCAGCCCGCCTCCAGTGGTGTCGCGGCAGGCGTGAATGGAGGGACGAATGGAGACGTGTCGTCTTCAGCGATGAGAGTCGCTTCTGACTTGGTGCCAATGATGGTCGTATGCGTGTTTGGCGCCGTGCAGGTGGGCGCCACAATCAGGACTGCATACGACCGAGGCACACTGGGCCAATACCCGGCAGCATGGTGTGGGGAGCGATCTCCTACACTGGCCGTACACCACTGGTGATCGTCGAGGGGACACTGAATAGTGCACGGTACATCCAAATCGTCATCGAACCCATCGTTCTACCATTCCTAGACCGGCAAGGGAACTTGCTGTTCCAACAGGACAATGCACGTCCGCATGTATCCCGTGCCACCCAACGTGCTCTAGAAGGTGTAAGTCAACTACCCTGGCCAGCAAGATCTCCGGATCTGTCCCCCATTGAGCATGTTTGGAACTGGATGAAGCGTCGTCTCACGCGGTCTGCACGTCCAGCACGAACGCTGGTCCAACTGAGGCGCCAGGTGGAAATGGCATGGCAAGCCGTTCCACAGGACTACATCCAGCATCTCTACGATCGTCTCCATGGGAGAATAGCAGCCTGCATTGCTGCGAAAGGTGGATATACACTGTACTAGTGCCGACATTGTGCATGCTCTGTTGCCTGTGTCTATGTGCCTGTGGTTCTGTCAGTGTGATCATGTGATGTATCTGCCCCGAGGAATGTGTCAATAAAGTTTCCCCTTCCTGGGACAATAAATTCACGGTGTTCTTATTTCAATTTCCAGGAGTGTATAATGACCAAAAGGCATTAAATGATGTTCAAGCACATGTGTTCCAGCAACGGTATGAAGAAAATGATAGTAACAATGGCGGTAATAATCGGGTTATCCGGTAACTTCACACTTCACAGTGGATTTTCTCGAACTAAGAAATTTGCTGAATTAGTGAATATTTAAAAATGGTTACATCGAGGCTATGATGCCTAGAAGAGTCTTTAACCCTGCTGACATGAGAATAGCATAATCTCCACGTCAGAAGATTGCTTCTACTTCACCATTTAATATACTCGCATTTATTCCACCGTGACTAATTTGTACGCTAAGCACATCATCCATTACAGCACAGTCCTGGAGCTGGGAAATGTGGCCACAATGATCTGGTGGAACGAACTATCACAGGTGCAATGCGTGGGTTCAAGCATTTACTTTTAAGAGGCATAAACAGATTTAATGTACCTCTGGTATCCTCAAGACAACGACGTTATAATCCAGAATCCGCATTAAACATCACGTTCCTTCATTACCAATTAGGCAGAGCCAGTCTACGTTGGGAAATGACATAGGCGTAAGTCATGGTAAACAGAAATACTGTCTGCAGTAAACTTACTTACATTAGAAAATTTTATTTGATTTGATGAAACGATAGTCATTTAAAGGAACAGGGCTCTTATTTTTCTTGTACTTGATTGAACTAGAGACGTTGAAAAATTTGGTGCTGGACTGTGATTCGAATTCGTATCTCATCTTTAGAGGGTCTGAATCTCTCGGAACAGTATAGTTTAATCATTTCGTTCCCTTTCCCAAGACTGCAATCTTCTCTAGGTCTCCTCCAAAGGTAAGTATGTGGGTCCGAATCCTGATCCAGTACAAAAATATTCATAATTTCATTTCAAGCCCTATCACGTGCATACTAGTCTGCTGGTGAAAATTAACGTGCATTTTTAATGTCTGTTCATATGTTGCGAACAATCGCAATAGGTGTCGTTATTTCCGGTCAAACACGCACACCTCTTACTGTTGGTGAGTAGGAAAGTGTTACTTAAGCTATGTTCGTGGATGATAAAGAAGGACGGTAGGTGTGCGGTTCGATTATCGCTCAGGCACAAAAATTTGTATCCTTATTTTAGAACATTTAGCAGCTGGTAAGAAAAACCGTTACGTAAGATTTGATTTTACTTAATTAACAATCCGATTGCGTGCTGGGTTCGTATAAGTCCATGTATTTCACCATCACGTTTCATAGTCCTCCTCATATACCGCATACCGACCAAATGTCTCAATTAACTCATTACGTACATATTGCAGAAGTCACAGTAGAGGATTTATTAATTCATTCTATTACATGGGAAATCAGCTAATGAAATTACGAAACAAATGTGTGAGAAGTTGAAAGGAGATGGTCTATAGTTCGAATATTGCTGTGGACTATGATATGATAATGTTGCAATCATGGGTGGACACATTATTGGTGTTTAAAGACGTATTTTTATACGTATTTTTATATAAACCACAAAGCAGTGTTTGTGCCATGTAACAATCACTTCCTTAATGGATATCAAATTAGGGAGCAGTCTACAACAATCAGAGCTGAGTTTTCTGAAGAAAAATTCACATATTCTGAAAGTATGTGGCATCTCAGTAAAGGAGGTAATGACGTATCAAGTTACTTTAATAATCTGAAAACTGGATTGCATTAGAGGAAAGAAGAGATTTTGAAGGAAAAAGCACTTCGATTTTCTTTACTGTAAACAGTGTTGGCAGTGGTGCAATCATCTGTGTAAGCGTAAATCACTATATGGACTGGACTGACTGCGCAGGTCACTCGGAAATAGTCTTAAGTTTTTGTAAAAACATTTTATTCGGCACATGGCTTCTATTTCCCTATGGTCTTCCTCGTCCCTGGTCCAGTTTTTGTATGAGTGTACCATTAATTATTCATGAAACTGAATGATAATAAGGAAGTAAGTAACTAAAATATAGAGATATGGAATACTGTAGATACACAAAAACTATTTCTGGCAACAAGAAAATGAGATCTATGACACAGCCTCCATTATAGTAGCTTAACTGTAATATTATCATCTGGAAAAAAAATGTGTAGCCCTGTGTCCAGAATTTGCATGGGCCTCGTATCTTGACTGCAGATTACACTCATGTTATTTCATAGTAGTAGGAATTTATAACACAAGAAACAAATGTTTGTTAAAGGTCATTCAAAAATGGTTATAATGGAAAGACGTAGACGTTGAAATTTACCTTTTCATTTGCAACCAAAATTTTCTCTTCCATAGCGAAAATGTTCATCTTTAAACAGATACTGCTATCCGTGGCCAGTTGTACAATACAATACGATGAAAAGACCATTTAATACGGGTGATTCTGTAGGTACGTCTATACTCTAACACGACAAAAACAGGTGAGAGAGATTATATGAACTCACTTGCGTTACCTAGAGAAACATTTAAATCAGCGTCGAAAACAGTTGAAATCTGACAGAGATAGAAACTGAGTCTCTACCTCCCTACATGCTTCCTGTTAATTATAGTCTTTGGTCGCTCCTAGAAATAGTTTATCCATAGCAATTTTCGGTATGTATCGGATACTATGCCAACTCACGATTAAAATAATTTTTAGGTCTAATAATAAGTCACATTCACTTCGCTCCGATATTCGCGGGAATTAGTTAATGTCATACGTTCACTGGCTGTACTGCAAATGCACGACAACTGACTTCTACTTACGTAATTCTACTAGTTCAGTATGACATTCCCTGCACTGTATAAGTTGTGTAAGCGCTTTTCATAATTGGTATATCATCATATAGAGAATGACTCCTATTAGCTGATTGAATGACGCGGTCGAAAAGCGAGGAGCGAAGGTTTTATGGAATGCAGGTGACAAAAGTGATCGTTATTAAGCTACAATAACGAGTCCCACAATCCCAACAGAAATTGCTGTTTCCCTATGCTATATACTGGGTGTTTAAAAAATGACCGGTATATTTGAAACGGCAATACAAACTAAACGAGCAGCGATAGAAATACACCGTTTGTTGCAATATGCTTGGGACAACAGTACGTTTCCAGGCAGGCAAACTTTCGAAATTACAGTAGTAGCCAAACAGATGGCGCTGCGGTCTGGGGAACTCTATAGTACGATATTTTCCACATATCCACCATGCGTAGCAATAATATGGCGTAGTCTCTGAATGAAATTACCCGAAACCTTTGACAACGTGTCTGGCGGAATGGCTTCACATGCAGATGAGATGTACTGCTTTAGCTGTTCAATTGTTTCTGGATTCTGGCGGTACACCTGGTCTTTCAAGTGTCCCCACAGAAAGAAGTCACAGGGGTTCATGTCTGGCGAATAGGGAGGCCAATCCACGCCGCCTCCTGTATGTTTCGGATAGCCCAAAGCAATCACACGATCATCGAAATATTCATTCAGGAAATTAAAGATGTCGGCCGTGCGATGTGGCCGGGCACCATCTTGCATAACCCACGAGGTGTTCGCAGTGTCATCTAAGGCAGTTTGTACCGCCACAAATTCACGAAGAATGTCCAGATAGCGTGATGCAGTAATCGTTTCGGATCTGAAAAATGGGCCAATGGGAAGAAATGGCGGCCCAGACCAGTACTTTTTGAGGATGCAGGGACGAGGGGACTGCAACATGAGGCTTTTCGGTTCCCCATATGCGCCAGTTCTGTTTATTGACGAAGCCGTCCAGGTAAAAATAAGCTTCGTCAGTAAACCAAATGCTGCCCACATGCATATCGCCGTCATCAATCCTATGCACTATATCGTTAGCGAATGTCTCTCGTGCAGCAATGGTAGCGGCGCTGAGGGGTTGCCGCGTTTGAATTTTGTATGGATAGAGGTGTAAACTCTGGCGCATGAGACGATACGTGGACGTTGGCGTCATTTGGACCGCAGCTGCAACACGGCGAACGGAAACCCGAGGCCGCTGTTGGATCACCTGCTGCACTAGCTGTGCGTTGCCCTCTGTGGTTGCTGTACGCGGTCGCCCTACCTTTCCAGCACGTTCATCCATCACGTTCCCAGTCCGCTGAAATTTTTCAAACAGATCCTTTATTGTATCGCTTTTCGGTCCTTTGGCTACATTAAACCTCCGTTGAAAACTTCGTCTTGTTGCAACAACACTTTGTTCTAGGCGGTGTAATTCCAACACCAGAAAAATCCTCTGTTCTAAGGAATAAACCATGTTGTCCACAGCACACTTGCACGTTGTGAACAGCACACGCTTACAGCAGAAGGACGACGTACAGAATGGCGCACCCACAGACTGCATTGTCTTCTATATCTGTCACATTACTTGCAGCGCCATCTGTTGTTGAAAATTGTAACTACTGTAATTTCGAAAGTTTGTCCGCCTGAAAATGTACTGTTGTCCCATGCATATTGCAACAAACGGTCCATTTCTATCGCTGCTCGTTTAGTTTTTATTGCCGTTTCAAATATACCGGTCATTTTTGAAACACCCTGTACATTTGTACAGCATATCATGAGAATGTAGCGTGTGTAAGGAACGGATACTGGTAACAGAATTATTTGTGATTTATGCTTACACTCTTAATGAATACGAGCTTCCCAAAGATTTATTTATATTGAGGCATGTAATGATTAACATTCAGTTCTCAAATGATGTGTACATCTCTTTCTGCCATTTTTTTCTGTTTCTGATTCACTCAGTCACGTACGTCTTCTTCTCTGAAGGCGTCACATCCTTACCTGCTGTCTCGCAGGATGTGTACACAGATAGCAGATTCGGCTTAATGATAAATTTAAGTGCTTCCTTTATTGTTGATGTACGGCATCCTGTGAAATGATAGATTATTGTGTGTGCTTGATAAGAGCACAGACCTTGTATGGCCCTGATGAAATTCTTGTTATCAAATTATCAGCACCCGACGGATGCACTTATATATAAGTCAAGATTACTGTCAGCGTCAATGCCAACCTCAAATATGGGATTCCCAGTGACTTTTCTCTGCAGGGTGCTACGGAAGTGGATTTGCCTCTAGCTTCTTCTGATCTCTCATGAAATGTCAACTGTAACAAAGGTCCACAGTCCGCTCGGTTGATCACAATTATCGTGCATTTAAAACGCTCGGAACCTGGGCTTCAAATTAGAAATACAGCCCAATCGTATATGAAGCATGTACAGCTCGCTGCCAATAATGCCATATCTTTCTATAGTCAGATTACAGCAATAAGCACTAATAATTTAGGTAACAGAGCGAATCACACCCGAACTGAAACGGTCAAAAGTTCGGCAAAGTAATTTAGTCTGAAACCGTACTGTTTGAATAGTACAGCTACCTACTCAAAATACATAAACTTCACCGTCCAACCAGTTAGTATCTGTAGTTGGTGTCCTTTAGAATTGCAAATGCGAAACAATAAAACGAGCCTAATTTCTTTTGTACTTATTTCTTCATGAATCAATAACAGGTTGTTTTTAAGAAATGGCTATGGAGGTTCCATCCTAAAACGGGAGACGGTGTCCGTCCGAATGTAATTAGATAGCCCAGAGTCCTGATGGCTCGAAATAAGCGTAAAAGTAAGTTTGCTTTTATAACTTCGGTCAAGTGAGCTACCGTATTAAAGGGGTTAAGTACAAATCCACTGACAGAACTATGTTAATCCGTGTAAAAGTCGTAACTGAGTCCTTAGAGTATCATTTGACTGTGTCAGAAATATTGCGACACTCCGGGGTCACCAACAAAGCAACTGAATCGAAAATAGCAACTGGAAGGGCTAAATGACTGTAGTAGCTTGCGCAGCAATTTACAAACTGCACACTACACAAAATTCCTCAGAATGAAATGAGCACGTTTCCATATATGTTCACTTTGTAAAATAAACCATTGATCAGTGATTTGAAAATGTAATACAAGATGGAACGATATAGGAGCTTATTGATATAACTTACATTTTGCAGCAAAAAATCTCAAGTTTGTTTCAAGAAGAACATCAGTACTTTATTCCACATACGCCAAACACCACAATTGTCACGTGAAGATGATAACGTCACTGATAATGGGCGTGGGGATCGTGACATCATTGCCGCTGCTTGTAGGCATACCACTTAAAGACATTGGTATCAAAGGGTGTACGAGTGCATGCTTTCGCGGCGATACCCGTTAATATTCTCGGGTTTTTAAGCCGCGGCAAGTGGTTTACTGCCCACGAGCTTTCGGCCGAGATCTCCTCTGCCATTGTCAAGTGGATGACTGTCGTGTGGTTGTCATTGCAGTGCTTATATAGCTGCGCCTTCGCTCTTGACGTCGCTCGTGACGTCACTGGTGCTCGGTCATGCACCATATATGGTAATGTTTTGGCCGCGCGACCGTCGGGCCCGCTTCAACTCCCTCCCCCTATGGTCTGGCGAAGGTGCATAAGAAGGACACACCGCTGAGGCCGATATTGAGTTCCATCGGATTGTCGACCTATAAACTTGCTAAACATCTGGCCAGCCTCCTCTCTACACACGTTGGACGCTGTGGGCACCATATAAAGAATACGGCTGACTTCATCAATCGCATTAAAGGTCTGCGACTTGGTGAAGGGGATATTATGATTAGCTTCGACGTGGTTTCTTTACTCACGTGTGTTCCCATCAAAGACTCTATTGACTTGACGTCCCAGCTCTTTCACGACACCATCGTGGATTTTTTTAAGCACACACTGACGTCATCATATTTCTTACAAGATCGAGAATATTTTAACCAAACCGACGGCGTGGCAATGGGAAGTCCATTATCTCCAGTAGTAGCCTCTTTATGGAGCATTTCGTAGACATCGCCTTGGACACGCCTCCTGCAAAGCTGAGCTGTTTTTATCGCTACGTCGACGATACCTTCGTCATTTGGCCATA
Source organism: Schistocerca cancellata (assembly GCF_023864275.1). Classification (NCBI taxonomy): domain Eukaryota; kingdom Metazoa; phylum Arthropoda; class Insecta; order Orthoptera; family Acrididae; genus Schistocerca; species Schistocerca cancellata. The sequence goes on along the minus strand of NC_064634.1, from coordinate 324,140,375 downwards.
TGGATAAGAGAAGAGTTCCTGAAGCACCTCAACAGTATCCACGACCACATCAACTTCACAAAGGAAGTAGAGAAGGAGGGTTCCCTGCCGTTCTTGGACGTGCTTGTCCGCCGTAAACCCAGTGGGTCTCTAGGTCATACCATTTACTGCAAGCCCACCCACACGAATCGGTATCTACACGCCACCAGCTTCCATCACCCAGCACAGGAGCAGTTCTGAGAACCTTAGTACATCGAGCTGAAACCGTCTCACGCTGAAAACCTCCCCAGAGAATTGAGCCATTTACGTAAAGTTTTTAAATAAAATGGTTACAACAACAAGTATCTCTCACAGGCAGTGTCATTTCTAGCATTTGTAGACTTAGAGAAGACTTTTGACAATGTTGACTGGAATACTCTCTTTCAAATTCTAAAGGTGGCAGGGGTAAAATACAGGGAGCGAAAGGCTATTTACAATTTGTACAGAAACCAGATGGCAGTTATAAGAGTCGAGGGGCATGAAAGGGAAGCAGTGGTTCAGAAGGGAGTGATACAGGGCTATAGCTTATCCCCGATGTTATTCAATCTGTATATTGAGCAAGCAGTGAAGGAAACAAAAGACAAATTCGGAGTAGGTATTAAAATCCATGGGGAAGAAATAAAAACTTGGAGGTCCGCCGATGACATTGTAATTCTGTCAGAGACAGCAAAGGAATTGGAAGAGCAGCTGAACGGAATGAACAGTGTCTTGAAGGGAGGATATAAGATGGACATCAACAAAAGTAATACGAGGATAATGGAATGTAGTCGAATTAAGTCGGGTGATGCAGAGGGAATTAGATTAGGATACGAGACATTTAAAGTAGTAAAGGAGTTTTGCTATTTGGGGAACAAAATAACTGATGATGGTCGAAGTGGAGAGGTTATAAAATGTAGACTGGCAATGGCAAGGAAAACGTTTCTGAAGAAGAGAAATTTGTTAACATCAAGTATAGATTTAAGTGTCAAGAAGTCGTATAGAGTGTAGCCATGTATGGATGTGAAACATGGACGATAAATAGTTTGGACGCGAAGAGAATAGAAGCTTTCGAAATGTGGTGCTACAGAAGAATGCTGAAGATTAGATGGGTAGATCACATAACTAACGAGGAGGTATTGAATAGAATTGGGGAGGAGAGGAGTTTGTGGCACAACTTGACAAGAAGAAGGGACCGGTTGGTAGGACATGTTATGAGGCATCGAGGAATCACAAATTTAGCATTGGAGGGCAGCGTGGAGGGTAAAAATCGTAAAGGCAGACCAAGAGATGATTACACTAAGCAGATTCAGAAGGATGTAGGTTGCAGTAAGTACTGGGAGATGAAGAAGCTTGCACAGGATAGAGTAGCATGGAGAGCTGCATCAAACCAGTCTCATGGCTGAAGACCACAACAACAACAATGGCTTCAGGGATAGCATGATAAACGAGGCCATAGAGATTCGAATTTGTGACAATACCTTCAATAGAGACGGAGGATTGTAGCTGAGTGGGATCTGGTGTTGAGGGAGTTGAATCCCGCCCGGTGGTCGCGCGGCAAAAATATTACCATATATGGTGCGGGACCGAGCATCAGTGACGTCACGAGCGACGTCACGAGTCACGGCGCGGCTATATAAGCACGGCAATGACAACCACGTGACAATGGCAGAGGTGATCTCTGCCGAAAGCTCGTGGGCAGCAAACCACTTGACGCGCCTTTAAACCCGAGAATGTTTTATTAAAGGTATCAAAGAGTGTAATGCTGCATTTAGGTGCAAACTGGGCCAGAAGGTCTACAAACTTATTACTGTCTCCATTTGTCTGGCTGGCCGAATCTTGCAGTATTTAGATTTGCGGGGTTTATGATGTGGCAGTGGTTCGTTGTTGGACTGGATGGCAACGCAAGGGCAGGCACAACATTAAATTCTGATCTACCACGTCTGAGCATTGCAGGAGAGGATCGCCATATTGTGCATCAAGCACACTGAAACCGCGTAACATCTGTGCCTGCCATCCGAGAACAGGTTATGGACTCTCTACACCCTTCTTTTCGTTCCGAGTTATTGGTCAAAGACTAGGAGCAGCCGGACTAGGAAATTACCCGCTCATACATAGGCTGTCACTAACAGCAAAAGAGAAATGGCTGTGTCTGTAGTGGTGTTATGACTGGAAAGTATGGAATGCTGATTAATGGTGTCACATTGTGTGCAGCAATGAATCACGGTTCTGCACTACCATGGATGACCAATATTGGCAAGTAATGACGTGATTTGGGTAGACATCCCATTCTGCCAAGGCATGCAAGTGGAACATTTGTATTGTTCCTTGTGTCGTTGTGTGGAGAGCGGTCAGGTAGGTTTTCAGTGCAAGGCTGGTGGAGACTGAGGGCAGTCTGGCAGGACTACGGCACATCACAGATAACCTGCATCCTCATGTGCTACTTCTTATTTGAGCGTATCGTACTGCTATTTTTCAACAGGACAATGGTCATACGCTCATGGAACGTATTTCTACGAACTGGCTGCATGATGTTGAGGTACTGCCATGGCCAGCAAACATCCCCAGAGCAGTACCCATTAGGACGTGTCTGCGGCTAGCTCGGATGACATCTCTGACACAAAGACAGTATACAGGATATCAAGGATATAAACTGCTGTGGGCCAGCATGCTTTATGAGACCCCTCCCTACCAAATTAGTGCGTGCACGAATCAGGCCACAGTCGATGGAATGTCATACTCATTTGTACACTGCAGTGGAGTGGGCGCTGGTTTGAAAATTCCTGGGGAGTTAATATCAACGCACACTCCACTGCCGAGTGAATATCTCACTCTGGAAACATCTGTGGCTAATCCATGTCTCCGCAATATCCTTTCTTCCAGGGTTTGCAGGAGAGCTTCTGTGAAGGTTGGAAGGTAGGAGAGTAGATAGTGCCAGAATTGAAGCTGTGAGAACGGCTCGTGAGTCGTGCTTGGGTAGCTCAGTTGGTAGAGCCCTTGCACACACAAAGGCAAAGGTCTGAGTTCGAGTCTCCGTCCACCACACCGTTTTAATCTGCCAGGAACTGCCATACTAATAATTTGGCGTACATTGCCAAGCTATTTGGAAATTTGACTCGAATTTCTAAACACTGAAATAACATCACATACATTCTCAACCTGGAAAGTTCCATTTCGTTTTCTTCTTCCCTTCTGGAAGCTTCACTTTTATTGTCAGGCAGTGTACTTCGTTTGATTTATTTATGTGTGGTGATTCTGAATACATTCCTCGCACTTCTTAGAAGATTTCATACTTGTGCTTCTTCAATTTTCACAGTTTGTTAGGAAGAAGTTGGTTGCAATTACTATAAACGACCAAACGGTCCGTCTAACTGGGACTCAAACTCAGAGGTGGTTAGTATCCTGCTTCCTTAGCTCATTTTACTTAGGTAATGGCAGGAGGCGCAAGATTTTCGCAGGACAGTAATTTTTTCCAACTTGTTGGGCCTCTTTTGGTACTAGTCTGCAGCAATTACTGCCACACAACGGTTTGTAGTACTATTAAAATGTGGACAGAAAATTGGCCCCATTTCATTAGGGCTAAATACAACTTACCCGCCAACTTTTGAGGAAGGGTACAGAAATAAATTAAGAAATCCCTAACAAAATGTTATGTGTTCAAGAGACCGATGCGTAAATTAAACAGAGTAACTAAAGCGATAAAACATGGAATGTTTACTTTTACGAAAATATGCTTTTTAGAAATACAAATCTCAGATCCAACCTGAAATCCCTAGGCTAGCAGGACAGAGCGGATGAGTTTATATTTGTGGAAAGGGGCCAAAATAAGTTACTGTCAGTTGCACTCAACATATAAACCTTATTTGTTAAAACACACAATCACACAAGCAAGAATCACAAACTCTCGATGTTTTAACGAAAGACCTCCTCTGGTTTAATTTACATCGGCTGAAGGCCACATCGAAAATCAAAGGCACAAGGGCTAAGCAAGGAATTGAGCACAAGAGTTCTTCTGGAGCTTTCAGTTCTTCAGAAAAAAAATTGTTTATCTTCAATATAAATAGGTTGAAGGCCTTAGCTTAAATCTTTCCCATAGAAGTCGGCTGAAGGCCACACATTAATCAAGAACAGTGTTACAGCTTAAGGCCGAGACAGAGATTTTCAATGTTTAATCTAAATAGGCTGAAAATTCGGCTGAAGGCCGTATGTCAACAAAACAATTTAACGGCTTAAGACCTAGGAAGAAGAGCTTTCTATTTGAAAAGGCTGAAGGCCTTATTTTAAAATATTTCATGTAAAACTCGGCTGAAGGCTTCATACTAAAGAATAACAATCGTATGACTTGAGGGCAAGACAAGGATTTTTAATTTTTAATTTAAGAGAGATTAAAACTCGGCTGTATGCCACACACCATGCAAAAACAATTTTACAGCTTAAGGCCTAAAGGGAAGAGCATCTAAATTTCAACTAAAATAGGCTAAAAGCTTTATCCTAAAATGCTTAAAATAAAACTCGGCTGAAGGCCACATACGAAACCGAAACACTCTCACGGATTAAGGCTCAGACAAATAAATTTCCCATTTTTAGTTTAAGCTGGAAAACTCGGCTGAAGGCCACATAATACTAGAAAATATTTCTTACGGCTTAAGACCGGAGAAAATTTGGATTTGAAGAGGCTGAAAACTCGGCTGTAGAGTACATACCAACTTGAAACCAATTTATGGCTTAAGGCCTAGGCACAAGGAATTTTCAATTTTAATTTTGAAAGGCTGAAACGCGGCTGAAAGTCACATACCAAAGAAGAACAATTTTTTCTTTTTTTTTTCACGGCGTAAGGTTTAAGAAGAAAAGCCTTGCAATTTTAATAAGCTAAAACTCGACCGAAAGCCACACAGAATAAGACTAAAAAGGAAATCACTATGTAAAACACAATGAGCGGCGCTCAGAAGGTTCCAAGGATCGGCCTGGGAAGGTAACACTAACGCACGCTTAGGTGAGACAGGCAGCCAGACCGACAACCTCTTAATTGGAAGGCAACCTAACCGGAAGGCAGCCGACAAACCAACGAACAAGATCAGTTCTGCTCCACCCGACCAGCAAAACGACAACAAGACGTCAACAGCGCATCGTTCTGGATACTGGTGCCCAATCCAGCTAAGTCCAAATAAACGCCCAAAACTGCCAACAACACCTCAGCTGTCGATATACACGACGTGCTGGACAGCATGAAAACGACGAAGAAAATCCACTGCCGAAAACCACATTATCGACCAGGGCAGGTACCTGGAACGGCAACGGACACAATGCAGAAGATACTGCTGGTACACTTCACTAATGAAAGAATGAATTAAATGAAACATCACGCGGGAAGACAGCTGCAATTCTAGCCGACTTCAATGCATACACGTTGTTGTTCCCGGGGATCTCCCAGAAACCGTCAACTGGGATCAAAGGAAGAGATGTGATAGTTGTTGAGGCTTGATAGTGGGTTAAGTGAGCACTCAACTTTAGTGTCCAGGATCGGGAGGCGACGAACTTAGTAGCCCTCGCAAGAAGCGCCCCACAACTCCACCCACGAGTGCACGCCGCCTGTGGCTCCGGCCTGACTACGCGGCACAGAGACTTCCCCGTGCTGTGCCCCTAGCGACCGACTCCCACACACATGGAAACGGCGAAAAGACCAAATACACGTCGGCCGATGAGACGACCGACCGTGCGACCAACCAACGGTCGTTCCCGGTCCAACCTCCTTCCGTCGGACAGTGCATGTGTGTTCCCAGCAGTCGGCTAGTACTGTCTGTCAGTACCTCACTGGCATTCCGTCCCCGACACTCTTCCGTGCCCGACTGCACTCCTGGTACTTCTCCAACCGACTTCAGACACACGACGGCCCGGAAATACAATCGGTCGCTTCAGAGATCGTACGAAAATGCACTTATCGATAAGCGCTGCTGCTGCCACTCACGGACAAGTAAGGCAGAAAGTTAGTGTCTCCAGTAAATGGAATAAGAAAGCGAGGAGGCAGTACCGTAAGAGAAGATGCCAAACAGTAAATGGCATGAACACGAGCCGTGCGCAGATCACGATCGGACTGGGCGTGGTCACGACACAGTTAACAAGGGATAGCAGGGGAAATAATCATCTCAACGTTGTTCGCAGTCACTTTTTACTCGGTGGTGTGGGCGGCAGACGCTGGGTCGGTATGGCTCGTGGGGCGTCCCGCAGCTGCGTGGCGGCGAAATGACCGTCGGCAATTCTCGCCATCGGTGTTCTGCGGCTTCGAGACGAAGCCCGGGGCGGTTTCCGTCTTGACTGGCGGCGGTGGTTACGTTGAAAAACCAGAGCTACCTCAGAGTTGTCGTCAGACTAGGAAACTGTAATTTGCATTCGAGTGCAAAACTTCGGCTGGCCGGGGTGGCCGAGCGGTTCTAGGCGCTACAGTCTGGAACCGCGCTACCTCTACAGTCGCAGGTTCGAATCCTGCCTCGGGCATGGATGTGTGTGATGTCCTTAGGTTAGTTAGCTCTAAGTAGTTCTAAGTTCTAGGGGACTAATGACCTCAGAAGTTAAGTCCCATAATGCTCAGAGCCATTTGAACCATCTTTTTGCAAAACTTTCAAGCAACTGTGCACGCCCACGTTGTTATGCAACCAGCCCCACAACAGTCTCACTATTTATAATGGCCGTGTTGGTGTCCGTGATTTACGAGCATGGTCGATACTGGCTGCCAAACATTGTTTATGCAAGTAGTTCTTCTGCAACAATTTCGAAGTTTCAGACACTGTCCCTGTGTGTAGTCTTGGTGCTTTTGTGAGTACGTTCCATCTGAATGCCTGCAGGCACCCACGACTTGTCAGCATGTGTCTTACCGTTCACAACTTTTTTAAAAGCTATTTACCTGTTATACAGTGCCCGCAAGCTTCACACGCCGCTCCTGCATATGTTCCAGATGCTGTTGTGCATGCGTCCCGTCTCAGAGCCTGCATGCTCATTGTCTACGCAAGGTGGGTGACTTGATGTGATTCCAGGGCATTCGGAAGCTACCTATTGCGTAGGGCGCAGATCGCCCCCGTGTCCGCTTTCCCGGCGGCTGCTACCTTCGGTCCATGACTCTCCCGTCTCCCGTAGCCCCCAACACCGGCCGGCAATGGAAATCTTGACGGCGAATGTATTTCAAAACGGTGACTAACGTTGACAGTTCTATGATATTGGTAGTGTCGTCATGAGTAACGTAGAAGTAGATATCCTCGGATTAGTGAAGTAACTTAAATTACTTAATAAAAGCAATCTTCCGATCCAAACTGATGCAATAGCTCTATATTTAACAATAATATACAACCACTCGCTCGACGAACAGTTCGTACTCAAAGACTGTAAAGTTGCACAGCGTACACCTGTACTCAAGATACGTAGTAGGACTAATCCACCAAATTACAGGCCCATATCAATAACGTCGATACGCAGCAGCATTTTGGAACATACACGTACAGATACAGGTGCCAGGGCCGTGGAACGCAACAGGTCAAACATCAGCAGCTTGCATCCCACCGAAAATATCGCAGGAGGTGAGTGGAAGAATGATAAATGACTAAATACTGGACGAACACACTGCCAGGAATCCACAAAGTTGAGGTACTGTGTTGCTGTCACTAGCGCTGTGCAGAGAGAGATGCAGCAGTTGATGTTCGTTCACTTAGGCTGGGTTGAAGTCACCTAACATGATCAATGCATCCTGATAGGCCAGGAAGAGAGGCGAGACCATCTTGGAGAAGAAAGTGGAACGTTCGCTGTGGCGATCCGAACCAGAACGCACAAAGATGTTCATAATCTAGACGATGAGATTATTGACACCACCAAACGTGAGAGACACACCTAAGGCATCCAGGAGATAGGCAGCTGCATCATGTAAGAGAATAGCCACTCCGCTAGGGGAAGCATGGGAGATGTGTGCCGTAAAGTCATCTAGAGCACAAAAAGTTACCATGTACACCCCTTCAAGGAGGACAAAATCAACGTCTGCAGCACGTAGCATTTCATGGAGTAATGCCAATGTATGGCACATGATAATGGTACTGACATTGCCTGTGACTGTGTGGTAAGTTTAGAAAGTTGCCATGGGAAGGTGGGTGGGAGATGCAAACATAGAGGAATCAAAGGAAACTTCCTGCTAGGACTATGCAAAAGGGCACATCACTTTGACAGGAGGATGTAGACCCCCTGCCCAAGAAGTTCCATGACCCTGTACACCTCCAGAACGTGCAACCTTAGCCTCAACGTACTCACACAGGAGACAGATATCTCACCAGGTTGGTTCAATGAAATACTTTCAGAGGTGCAGGCACAGAAAGGGGGGCAACCATATCAGATGCAGGTGACGGAAGGTTGACGTTCATGAGTGTACGCTGACCAGAAATGGTAGTGGCGAGATATGTCACATCATCTGGTGCCAGGGTGTCTGAGGACAGCGTATCATGTGTAGGAGGGTCACCATCTCACGCACACATCTGATGGAGGCAGTCATCAGAAGTGGTACAATACAGTCTCTTCCGTTACACCGACGACCGCTGCTTCTGAACATGCTTCTAACATGTCACCAGATGGCATAAAAGCATAGGTCGGTACGACTTTATGATCAACAGCCATCCGGTTAGGACAGAAGTCTTCTTGCTGCTGACGGCCATTGTCTGTTGATACTTTCACGTCATTGAGCGGAGTCGACACTGGTGCCAAGTGATTCAGAGTGGGCGCAACAGAAATCCGATAGAGGTAACAGTGTTGGTGTCGCAGGGACAGCGAAGTGTCCGATTGCTGTCTGAATCAATCTGCTTTACAGACATTCTGAATCGACATGACCTCGCTGGCCTCAACCTGGACAAGTGTGTGACTGTCCATCACAAACGACAACAGCCCTGCAGCCAGCAGTAACCTACCTAATAAGAGAGGATGCATTTGCTCAGTTCAGTTTCTATTTTACGGACATCATTGAAGATACAGTAGGTTTCAAACATCTTCCACATTTCAGCAACGTGACTGACGATGTTGCTGTAAGGTTTGAAGGCACCCACCACAGTGTCGTATGGCACCTCAAACAGGAGTTCGGAAACCCTCAAAATTTGGAGGCCAAAATCACTATTATCAACCATGTCCTATGTGGCCTTCAAAGCATAAAAAATTAAGATCGTGAGCATTGCGCCACACAATATTGGCGGACAGTTCCTCATAAGTCATAATGGTATATACAGTACAGTGAACTGCTAGAAGATTCTGCAGTGGGAGACGAATTTAATCCTATACAAACCCGTTCTTCTTCATAAACTTTTGATATTGGATGATTCAGAGGAAAAAGTAAATCAATCATGGCTTGGCGATTAGAAAACACCATGATGGTCGATGACAAGGCAAGACAAGGCTTGAGGGACCATGTGGCCCCTCCCACTGGATGTTCGAGTCCTCCCTCAGGCATGGGTGTGTGTGCTGTTCTTAAGGTAAGTCAGTTTAAGTAGTGTGCAAGTCTAGGGACCAATGACCTCAGCTGTTTGGTCCCTCAGGAATTCACACAAGACAAGCGCTACGCGGAGGTAAGCAAATGTGTGCTGGATCGTAAGCAGCACAGCAGGCTAGACGCAAACGAGCCGTGCGCGCCTCACCACTGCCAGAGGCAGTCTACCGCTAGACCATCACACACACGAATTACTCTCACTCAAAACACTGCTCTTCCCTCGAGTTACGGCGGCTGCTCGCTAAGTAGCAATGTCGTCGCTTTTACAACTTAATTTTACGAGGATTGTTCGGAAAGTAAGGAACGATCGGTCGCGAAACGGAAACCTCAGCGAAAATCAAAACTGTTTTCTTTGCACATTTAGCTACTCCTTGCAGATACTTCTGTACATAGTCGCCGCTGCGACTTAGGCATTTGTCGGAGCGTTGTACGAAATTTCCAACACCATCGTCATACGAGGCAGCCGCTTGTACTACCTAAGAATTCTCTTCTCTGGTCTATAGGACGTAGTGTGCGCCCAAGTGTTGTCTTCGTATCCAGCGTTTCATGTGAACAGAGATCATAGTCAGGACAGGTCAGTTAGGGTTGTGTTGTGGGTGATCCAACGCTTCCCATCCAAACGGGTGCAGGAGCGTCTTCACTGCCCCTGCAGAGTGCGGCTGAGAATTGCCATGAAGAAGGAAGTGCGAGGCAGTTGTGTTAGGTGGGCTGCATTCATTAAGGCGAATCCTCTGAGCGGCCCCTCCTATTTGGCGGGAGACATCGTTGTTCTAGGCACTTTTACTCCTTCACAGTGCGCTCACAACTGAAAAGAGCGTCTTGATGCGATCGACGGGCATACTAGAGACACTGCCCAAAACGTCTGTGAAAAGCCTAGTCGGATTTTCACAGTGGTTTCCATTTCGCGACCTATCGTTCCTCACTTTCAGAATAGCACTCGTTATTCATCATAATTCATACAATTTGTCCGAAATATTTATAATTACATACAAAAACTTACCTCGTTAATCAGTACATCTATTAGTGAAAACCGGATCAAAATCCATGCAGTATTTCCTGAGATTAGCCTGAATATACAGACGGATGCGAGGAAGCAAATTCGACTAATGCATATGCAGTTACCTCATAAAGGGTAAATTATGGCAGTATTTTATGCTTTTAAATTCTGTCAGTAGTTACGCAAAATATTGAAATCAAAGTCGTTGGATAGACAACTAAAGCTGGTACTGTATTCCATGTTCCAGATTCAAGGGTAATCATTCAGCAACATATAGTGAGTGAATTGAAAGTTGTATTATCTCATTCTACTATTCGTTAGTGTTCTTTAACTGAATCCGTGTTTCCTAGTCTTTTAGATGCTCAATAATTGTGATTACGTGATCAGAGTATGGTGTGTTGTTGCAGTTGAAACTTTATGTGAGGTCAGAACAAGCCATCGACAAATCCACCTCCATAAAACGTTGCAAAGGAAGTCATGCGGGAGTCCCACATTTTCTCCACGCCTGAGTTTGAGGCTGACACTCATGTTGACAGTTGTACTTGACAGATAAATTAACGCAGCTCGCGGATGCGGATAATTAGGTGGCAAGCGTTTCATTAGGGCCATATGTATGTGCTCTTATCAAGCACGTATTTTAATCTAGAGTTTCGCAGGATGTCGTATGTCAGCAGCAAAGGAAATGTTTAAATTTATCATTAGGCAGAAATCGCTATCTGTGTACACAGCCTGAGAACCAGTGGGTAAGGATGTGACGCCTTCAGCGCAAAATATTACGTATGTGAGCGAAATAGAAACATGGAAACCGGGGCAAAAAGAGATCTGTGCATGATCTGCGAAATGATTGTAGCTCATACCTGTCTCAATATAAACTCTGAGAAGCTCACAATCACGAACAGTGTACGAGTTAGCACGAATCACTAATGATTCTATTTATCTGATTATACCACTCGTTCCTTACACACACTACGCACTCGTGAGATCGTATTCAAATGTATATAGTATAGTGGTACAGTGCGATTGCGGGACTCGTTACAGTTAGCTTAATAACAATCACTGTAGTGACCTGGATTCCCTGAAATTATAGGTTCTCATTTTTGACACCACCATTCAGTCATCTCAGGGCAGTCATTATCTTTTAGCTATCGGTATGTATGCGTCACAATGCTTACCTAATACTTTCAAAACGCCACACATAAAAACAGGACATTCCGGTGCTCATACCTCTGGTCCTATTGGTGATAAAAAGATAGGATGAAGTATTTTGAATAGCCCCTGGGCCAGGGATCATTTGTACACCCAAAATAAGGATCGTCTTATTGTCACTATCCTACATACAGGGTCAAAATATGAACGTTATACACTTCCTCCTGCTTAGGCAAATAGGCCAAATCCATACATTCTTATTGCATTTAATGTGGTCTAGGGATTACTTGGTAAGACTTACGGGGTCACGATTAGTTCAAGGATGGTTCCTCTGGAAAAGAGATTTTTTACTATATTTTCACCTCCAACTGCAGACCGAAACCCAACCGAGCATTCCAAGACAAATTTTTACATTTCTAAGATGCCGATCTCGAACAGTCTTGAAAATTCTTTTGATGTTTTCGTCCGTTTACAGGATACGGAGTTTCATAGTTACTCTACTTCTACACGCAAAATCCGATATGAGGAGAAAACTAGAAAACGGATCAAATCTTAACAATACATTCTCTTGCCAGTTATCTAGAAGAGCCGTCTCCCCGTTTAAAAAAAAAAAAATATGTTATGGAAAAACACCATAAAAATTTGTTTTTTTTCGTTCCAAAACCAATCCGCAGATTCTAGATGGATATGCACAGAAAATGGCTGCAATGTTTACAATGTATTCCTAAGATTCCTATGGCGAACAGCCTTGAAAGTTTTCTTCATATCTTTATCCGTTTCCGAGATACAGAGGCCCAAATTTACCCTAACTGTACACCTAAATAAAATACATACTTAAAAATCCGGTGTTTGGCGAAAATGTTGTTTACAAAGTGTCGTAGCACATAGAAATACCCTGTAAAAGTCTCTCCTTTATCACCTGAGAAGTACATGTTGTAGTACTGAAACACATGCGAATTTTTATGTAATTAATTAATTTATTTTTTGCAGAATCCAGTCTGAGGTCTCAAATTAGTTTTCCGTTACTCTAGTTTCACCTAAGTGCAAAATTTTTCTAGCAAAAGAAGGGAACCAGTGGAAAAATGCTGCTGTCGGAGTACAAAGAAGAAAGATTCTGAAAAGTGGGGTACCTGCTGCCTCATTCACCTTTCCACAGCGCTTTTAAAATTTTTTTCAAATATTTTGGCTTGGGAACGTACTCATAATTTTATATGCTGAGAGAGAAGAAGACACTGGCAGTGGCAAAGAAACGGAAAAGTAATAAATACGGGAAGATAGTAGACAGCAATTGTGTTATAAAGATAGCGAAGAGACAATAGCCGTGTGAGAGAAAGAGAGGGGCACAGTGGTTACGTAACTAAGCAATTTATCTGAAAATGTTAGTGACTCAAATTGCCACTATCTCGTAGTCTCCTGCTATTAAAATTCCTTTAAATGCTTTAGATGGCCTCTACGGGATTAATCCACAAAAACACGCTGTTTTTGTTCACGACAGTGGAAGCCCGTGCAATATTTGTTTATATATGGCATCTGTAATCTTCCGTTCTCAAATAAATTAGTGCCTGGTACTCAAAATAAACAAATACGACAATCGCTGCATCGTCTCCAGTCTTTATTTCCAGGCACCAGATGTTTGCCTAACAGTCACTTTTGGTTTCACGAGCCTTTTCGCCACTGCTGTTCGTCGTCTCTCCGCTTTTCTCGGTCAAAAGCAGTAGCTGTTATCTTCTCTGTACACAGTCGCTGCTATTGCTCCACACACTCAGACTTTTTGACGAGAAATCATACAATTTCTCCTTCCTAATGTCTAGGTTTCTTTATGTTGATGATCTTCTTCATCGACTCTCGTGGTAAAAATTATGTCGTAAATATTATTCATTCTGTCTTTTCTTTTCCGTCTACCCCCTCGCCAGACCCTCTTGTTCGTAGAAACCTTTCTTACATTGCTGTTTCATCGAAACATTCAGTGAGGTGTTATAAAATTGACCCGTCACCCATCAGTGACAACCTTTCCGACTGTGATTAAATTCACATAACTGCTCCCCACTCTCTGAATACTTCGACTCTCTTCTCCACATATGACCATCTGATGATTACCACAAAGGAAAAGCTTTCCTTCAACAAAACAGCCACTTGTTTCTAGGCTAACAAACTAACATCTTCCCATCTGCCCAGTTTGGACTCACGCCGTCTTCCCCCTCAATAAAATTAGAGATATAAAGTTTCAAACCATCGGGGCAAATGGCGAAAATGACAAAACACATTTTTACAGATTACGTTGATTATATTTTGTATTCACGCTGCAATTTAGAATTAGTGTAGATATGTGCAACGAAATCAGTGATGTGCAAATCATACTAAATTAATAGGAAGGTCTTCGTCCAGGACTGAGATTATGGTGTACTATTTCCCAGTGGAGAAAAATCTCCAGGACAAGTCATTCAGGGGACTACGGTGCTGATAATCACTTGCGCGACCAGAATGAGATTTTCACTCTGCAGCGGAGTGTGCGCTGTTATGAAACTTTCCAGGCAGATTCGCGAAAGGCAAAGGTCCCGAGTTCGAGTCTCGGTCCGCACCCAGTTTTAATCTTCCTGGAATGTTACACTTGAGCTACTTTAGGACTCTACGGTGAATGATACAGCAGCTCAAAATCAGGATGATCTGTTTGACCTTTAGCAGCGTAAAGACTCATCACTGCTCCTTCCACATCGCAGAACAATTTCAAGACAAACATTCTTGCAGAAGTTTGGAATTTAAACACTTCTGCTGTAGGCGAGGGCGGATATTCCCCCACAGCCGTCTGCTGCTTACTCTCTGGTTCGTAGTGAGTTCCTCTGTTTGACCTTTATGGATGTAAAGAATCTTCAGCGTACCTTACACTTCATGAAACACAGACATAACCGACATTCCTGCAGGAGCCAGGAATTTAAAAATTTTTTCTGTAGCCGAAGACGCGTGTTTCTACACAGTTGTTTGCTGCTTATTCTGTGGTTCGCGAAGATCGAATCATGTGTCAGCAACGGTTACAGTACGAGTAAGATAGTTCTTCTCTTCTCCCATCCATATGCCTTAACGGTGACTTCGACATTTCCGAAAGTCCCTTATGTGTTTATCTGTAAGGGTGAGTGGTACCTAATGAGCACAAACTTTGCTATGGCAAACGGTGAACTGTGGCTAATGTTTATTTCACGCACACTGTCATCAATTTTGGCACAGGAGTCATCAAGAATGATTCACTCAGTTCTCTTGTTTCCGAAGAGAATAATCGACCCAAATACTCTTTGTCTGACCGAAATACACACTCAACTATATAGCAGTTGTTAAATCACCATTACTATACCGTGCAGCACATGGACAGCCGGCCTATGTGGCCGCGCGGTTCTAGGCGCTTCAGTCTGGAACCGAGCGACCGCTACGGTCCCAGGTTCCAATCCTCCCTCGGGTATGAATGTGTGTGATGTCCTTAGGTTGGTTAGGTTTAAGTATTTCTAAGTTCTAGGGGACTGATGACCTCAGATGTTAAGTCCCATAGTGCTCAGAGCCATTTCAACCAGCACGTGGACAATAAAATGCTCTTCAGTCACTAGAAACTTCTATTCGCTGGATCATCACAGCTACAAGATTGACGCGTATCGCTGTTGAGTCGGTGCCTTCAAACCATGAAGAAGATAAAGTACTGTGTCTGGTTACTGAATTCAATTACTACATGAAATATAATAACTAGACAGTTTCGTAATTGCTCTGGTGAAACGCTAGTGTCTAATACTAGAGAAAGAACTTCACATAACGTCTGCTACATACATTATCCAATATATCCATTATTGTTGTTGTGGTCTTCAGTCTAGAGATTGGTTTGGTGCAGTCCTCCATGCTACTATATCCTGTGAAAGCTTCTTCATCTCCCAGTACTTCTGCAAACTACATCCTTCTGAATCTGTTCAGTGTATTCATCTCTTTGCCTCCCTCTTCGATTTTTATCCTCCACGCTGCTCTCCAGCACTAAATTGGTGATCCCTTGATGCCTCAGAACATGTCCCAGGAACCGTATCCTCCTACTAGTCAAGGTGCGCGACAAATTCCTTTTCTCCCCAATTCTATTCAGTACTTCCACACTAGATACGTGATCTACCCATCTAATCTTCAGCATTCTTCTGTAGCGCCACATTTCGAAAGCTTCTTTCTCTTCTTGTCCAAACTAGTTATTGTCCATGTTTCACTTCCATACCTGGCTACACTCTATGCAAATACTCTACTGGCCATTAAAATTGCTACACCAAGACGAAATGCAGATGATAAAAGGGTATTCATTGGACAAATACACTCCTGGAAATTGAAATAAGAACACCGTGAATTCATTGTCCCAGGAAGGGGAAGCTTTATTGACACATTCCTGGGGTCAGATACATCACATGATCACATTGACAGAACCACAGGCACATAGACACAGGCAACAGAGCATGCACAATGTCGGCACTAGTACAGTGTATATCCACCTTTCGCAGCAATGCAGGCTGCTATTCTCCCATGGAGACGATCGTAGAGATGCTGGATGTAGTCTTGTGGAACGGCTTGCCATGCCATTTCCACCTGGCACCTCAGTTGGACCAGCGTTCGTGCTGGACGTGCAGACCGCGTGAGACGACGCTTCATCCAGTCCCAAACATGCTCAATGGGGGACAGATCCGGAGATCTTGCTGGCCAGGGTAGTTGACTTACACCTTCTAGAGCACGTTGGGTGGCACGGGATACATGCGGACGTGCATTGTCCTGTTGGAACAGCAAGTTCCCTTGCCGGTCTAGGAATGATAGAACGATGGGTTCGATGACGGTTTGGATGTACCGTGCACTATTCAGTGTCCCCTCGACGATCACCAGTGGTGTACGGCCAGTGTAGGAGATCGCGCCCCACACCATGATGCCGGGTGTTGGCCCTGTGTGCCTCGGTCGTATGCAGTCCTGATTGTGGCGCTCACCTGCACGGCGCCAAACACGCATACGACCATCATTGGCACCAAGGCAGAAGCGACTCTCATCGCTGAAGACGACACGTCTCCATTCGTCCCTCCATTCACGCCTGTCGCGACACCACTGGAGGCGGGCTGCACGATGTTGGGGCGTGAGCGGAAGACGGCCTAACGGTGTGCGGGACCGTAGCCCAGCTTCATGGAGACGGTTGCGAATGGTCCTCGGCGATACCCCAGGAGCAACAGTGTCCCTAATTTGCTGGGAAGTGGCGGTGCGGTCCCCTACGGCACTGCGTAGGATCCTACGGTCTTGGCGTGCATCCGTGCGTCGCTGCGGTCCGGTCCCAGGTCGACGGGCACGTGCACCTTCCGCCGACCACTGGCGATAACATCGATGTACTGTGGAGACCTCACGCCCCACGTGTTGAGCAATTCGGCGGTACGTCCACCCGGCCTCCCGCATGCCCACTATACGCCCTCGCTCAAAGTCCGTCAACTGCACATACGGTTCACGTCCACGCTGTCGCGGCATGCTACCAGTGTTAAAGACTGCGATGGAGCTCCGTATGCCACGGCAAACTGGCTGACACTGACGGCGGCGGTGCACAAATGCTGCGCAGCTAGCGCCATTCGACGGCCAACACTGCGGTTCCTGGTGTGTCCGCTGTGCCGTGCGTGTGATCATTGCTTGTACAGCCCTCTCGCAGTGTCCGGAGCAAGTATGGTGGGTCTGACACACCGGTGTCAATGTGTTCTTTTTTCCATTTCCAGGAGTGTATATTATACTAGAACTGACATGTGATTACACTTTCACGCAATTAGGGGGCGTAGATCCTGAGGAATCAGTACCCAGAACAACCACCCCTGGCCGTAATAACGGCCATGATACGCCTGGGCATTGAATCAAACAGAGCTTGGATGGCGCGTACAGATACAACTACAGATACAGATGCAGGTTCAACACGATACCACAGTTCATCAAGAGTAATGATTGGCGTATTGTGACGAGCCAGTTGCTCGGTCACCATTGACCAGGCGTTTTCAAATGGTGAGAGATCTGGAGAATGCGCTGGCCAGGACAGCAGTCGAACATTTGCAACATGCGGTCATGCATTATTCTGTTGAAATGTAGGGTTTCGCAGGGATCGAATGAAGGGTAGAGCCACGGGTCGTAACACATCTGAAATGTAACATCCAATGTTCAAATTGCCGTCAATTCGAACAAGAGGTGACGGAGACGTGTAACCAATGGCACCCCATACCATCACGCCGTGTGATACGCCAGTATGGCGATGACGAATACACGCTTCCAATGTGCGTTCACCGCTATGTCACCAAACACGAATGCGACCATCATGATGCTGTAAACAGAACCTGGATTCATTCGAAAAAATGACGTTTTGCCATTCGTGCACCCAGGTTCGTCGTTGAGTACACTATCGCAGGCGCTCCTGTCTGTGATGCAGGGTACCCACAGCCATGGTCTCCGAGCTGATAGTCCATGCTGCTGCAAACGTCGTCTAACTGTTCGTACAGATGGTTGTTGTCTTGAATACGTCCCCATCTGTTGACTCAGGGATCGAGACCTGGCTGCACGATCCGTTACAGTCATGAAGATAAGAGGGGGGGAGGGCTCGGACACTATGGGACTTAACATCTATGATCATCAGTCCCCTAGAACTCAGAACTACTTAAAACTAACTAACCTAAGGACATCACACAACACCCAGTCATCACGAGGCAGAGAAAATCCCTGACCCCGCCGGGAATCGAACCCGGGAGCCCGGGTGCAGATACGATGCCTGTCATGTCGACTGCTAGTGATACGAGGCCGTTGGGATCCAGCACGGCGTTCCGTATTACCCTCCTGAACCCACCGATTCCATATTCTGCTAACAGTCATTGGATCGCGACCAACTCGAGCAGCAATGTCGCGTTACGATAAACCGCAATCGCGATAGGCAACAATCCGACCTTTACCAAAGTCGGAAACGTGATGGTACGCATGTCTCCTCCTTACACGAGGCATCACAACAACGTTTCACCAGGCAACGCCGGTCAACTGCTGTTTGTGTATGAGAAATCGGTTGGAAACTTTCGTCATGTCAGCACGTTGTAGGTGTCGCCACCGGCGACAACCCTGTGTGAATGCTCTGAAAAGCTAATCATTTGCATATCACAGCATCTTCTTCCTGTCAGTTAAATTTCGCGTCTGTAGCAGGTCATCTTCGTAGTGTAGCAATTTTAATGGCCAGTAGTGTACTTTCAGAAAAGACTTCCTGACACTTAAATCTATACTCGATGATAAAAATTTTCTCTTCATCCTAAACACTTTACTTGCCCTTGCCAGGTCACATTTTACATCCTCTCTACTTCGACCATCATCAGTTATTTTTCTCCCCAAATAGCAAAACTCATCTACTACTGCAAGTGTCTCATTTTCTAATATAATTCCCTCATCATCACCTAATTTAATTCCACTAAATTGAGTTGCTTTTGTTGATTTTCATGTTGTATCCTCCTTTCAAGAGACTGTCCATTCCGTTCAACTGCTCTTTCAGGTCATTTTCCGTCTCTGGCAGAATTACAATGTCATCGGCAAACTTCAAAGTTTTTATTTCTTCTTCATGCATTTTAACTCCTACTCCAAATTTTTCTTTTGTTACCTTTACTGCTTGCTCAATATACAGATTTAATAACACTGGGAATAGGTTACAACCCTTTCTTACTCCCTTCCCAACCACTGCTTCCCTTCCGTGCCCGTCGGTCTTATGATTTCAAACTTGTTTCTGTAGAAATTGTAAATAGTCTTTCGCTCCCTGTATTTGACCCCTGCCACGTTCAGAATTTGAAAGAGAGTATTCCAGTCAACATTGTAAAAAACTTTCTCTAAGTCTACAAATGCTAGAAACGTGGGTTTGCCTTTCCTTTATCTTCTACGATAAGTCGTAAGGTCAATATTGCCTCAGGTGTTCCAGCATTTCCACGGAATCCAAACTGAGGATAGAATGATGAAGGATGTGAATGCCATAGCAAATTTCTCGGCTTCGTAGAAGGTGTACTACTCAACACGATACGTCCGTCATAAACAGATATGCTTTGTATCGCCTGTCACGTGTACGAATTACGCAAGTGCCGGATATCGTCTTAGTAATCAGATACTGAACCGTTCCTTATCAAAGGAAGTGACGGCTGAGTTAAGGATACGGTTCGATAATAAATAAACGGCCACACAGCCACAAGACGTTGTGGGCTCACTATTTCAGCCGCTACACTTGAGAGAAGCAAGCCGTTCAAGATGGTGAAACAGTTCTCAGGAAAGAGCTACGCTCTCGACGTGGCCAGCTTGGAGAACATGGAGGCGTTCCTCGACGCCAGCGGTGAGTGAATAGATCACTTAACTTTTATTAACTTTGGAACATATCTTATATCTACATTACGAAAAAGTAAAAAAAAAAGCTAAGGCTCTGTTTACACTGCAGCAGAAATGTCTGTACAGTTGGCCAGAGTTACGTGAAATGTCGGCGGAAAACTTAAGAGTGAACACTCTGCAGAGTTCTTGGACTTTTTCGAATAGAGTGTGCAATTACATAGAAAGTTTATAGGATTAGGTGGTATTAAATCATTATATATGGAAAGACAACAGCGTCATTCCAATCAAATTTTTCAAGCGGTTTACGGGGGGAACAAAGAAGGAGCCTCCACTAAGATTGCGCTAAACAAAAGGAGTCAAAAGTATTATCGGCTTATGCACGGATGGCCAACCCTCTGATAATCTTATGCACTAAGAAACAACATCCAAGCCTCAAACACCAGTCCACGTTTTAAAAGGACTTTCTTCAGACTTACTTCATTTAACAATGAAAGACTGCTTTACTGAAATTAAGTATCATGGACTGACCTATGCAAACGTCGTAGAATTATGTTGAAAAAACAGAACACCTTGAACGACTGAAGATAGGACGTCCATACAGAACATGTACAGTGGTATGTTCTGGAGAAATGATTAGCATTTGAACAACGTCGGCTCGCGGGTTCAGTGTCAACACCAATATCGCGGCGCAACACCACCTACCGGTAAAATGTGCCTGCGACTCCCGTTCTCGCTATACGGCAAAGGTAATGGATCAGTGGGACTTGAGCAGACGTGCAAGATACCCCGCATGCATGAAGCGTGCTGTCAAATCAGTGAGTCTGAAAGAGGGCGCAGATTGGCATGAGAGAATTTGATGCATGCGTCCGATAAACTGCTGCTTGTGTGGGACGAAGTGTCTCGACAGTACAACTGGTGTATGCCGAATGCTTCACGGAAAGCTGTAGAACACGACGAGACGGGTCAGGTCGCACCACCCAGAGGACATGGACGCCTCATCCTTATGTCATTACAGATCAGATCTGTGTCTGCGTCCTCCTCAGCTGTAACAATACATCGTACACTATTAGGGTTGACAGTCTGTCGCAGTTCATTACGGCATGGCTTACGTACGCGCCACCTTTCACGAATGTGCAGAAACATGCTAGGCAGCGGTGGTGTATGAAACGACTCCATCGCAGACAGCAACGGCATCAGATAGTGTTTTCGGACGAATCCAGGTTCTGTGTGTTTGAAAAAGATGGCCGCTTGCTGGTTCGCTACAGAAGTCGGGAACAGCATCTTAGTGACTGCATTTGCGCAAGAAATACAGCGCAAAATCAAGACCTTATGCTGTGAGATGCCATTGGGTACAAATAAAAATCACATTTGGTGCATGTCCAGGACACTGACCAGTGCGACCTTCAAGAATGACATCCTGCCACCCGTAGCTATACCCTATCTGCACAACACCCCAGACGACATTTTTCACCAAGGCAGTGCACGACGAGAGGTTGCCGCAAAAACACGTCGCAGGATGTCGTCCTTTTGCCCCGGCCCACCAGACCACCAGGCTTGTCGCCACTCGAACACATGTGGGATATGGTGAAACGACAGGTGCAGCGCCGTGACCCAATGCCAACCAGCACAGATAACTTGGGAACCAGATGAACGCAGCATGGATGGCTACACTACAGGAAACCATTCGCGTCTTATACGCGTCAATGCCACCAAGTGTGGAAGAAGCTATGACGGTGCATGGCGGACCCTGTGCCTACTAGGCAACAGAACACGATCTGAACTGAAGTGACTAAATGCTAATCATTTCTGCAGAACATACTAATGTACAATTCTGTTAATATGAGGGTCCTATTCAGGGTGTTCTGTTTTTTTCGACATGAAAGTATTAATGGTACGAGGGACACCCAAAGGAGAGAGTCTTACTTTACACGTAGAAAGACTCCTGCACTGTCACAAGGTAGTACAAATGACGCATCACAGTTTTCGAATTTTTGAAACCAATCAATTTGGCATATTCAAAAATAAAAAACATAATGGAAAATTTTAACTGTCATATCATCATCTGGGGGTATAACAGCACAGACAGAAACGGCGAACAACTATGGGCAGAGCAAGAAGACCTTAAACTCCTACACGATTCGAAGCGTCGGGGATGTAATCTGAACAATATACAGATCAGGAGTGCCCTCGACCAACAAACATGTCGTGAAGTTTGTAGAAGATCCGATACCCAGAGCTCAACATTGGCCAGTCACAAGTGGTATCAGATGGTCTATAAAAATGTTTCACTTTAATCGCGTTTCAAGTTCAAGAAGGCAAGGTGGAATGATTTCGAACTAGAGATAGAGCAAGTGATAACGAATGACATAAAATTACAGGATTTTTGTAGACGTAACGGAGAGAATATCACGTAAGCATATTATACGGTAAGGCAGGACTCTAAACCTAGGGGGACTAACACAGCACGTCAAACAGTTACTCAGTGCGTACCGAGAACACTTTGACGAAGATTCCTTTGCTAAAAGAAGCCAAAACCGCAGGCGAAGTCTAGATCGCACCACACAATGATGGAAGGAAAGAAAAATAGATGGAACTGCTGAATGATCTGGACATGACGCATTTTCTCTTTGGGTCATCAGTCATTTAACGGCCGGTGTCGCCAATCGGTTCTAGGCGCTACAGTCTGGAACCGCGCAACCGCTACGGTCGCAGTTTCGAATCCTGCGTCGGGCATGGATGGGTTCAGTGTCCTTAGGTTAGTTAGAGTTAAGTAGTTCTAAGTTCAAGGGGACTGCTGACCTCAGAAGTTAAGTCCCATAGTGCTCACAGCTATCTGAATCATTTCACCATCAGTCATCTGACTAGTCGTCTGCGGCTCGGCATGGTCTCCTCTCCTGTGGCAAACTCTATTTCACAGTAGCACTTGCACCTTACTTCTTCAATTACTTGTAGGATATATTCCTGTCTTTGTCTTCCCCTTCCCCTAGAGTTTTTAGCCTTTACAGTTCCCTCTAGCCCCGTGGAAGCCACTCCCTAGTGTCTTAAAAATCACACATGAAAAAAAATTTTCCATCACCTCGGATCCGAGAGTGCCGGAGCCTGTACAGAAAATTTAAATAGAGATCAACATAAACATAATTTCCGCCCTTTTTATTGTTCATGGCAACCACGCATTGCATGTTGTACCACCATACAGCGATTCCTTCAGATTGCTCTACGCACCGGTGCCTCTACTACCCAGCAGCATGTCCTCCTGCACTGATACACGACTGTATTCGTCGTGGAATACTATCCACAAGTTCATGAAGCACTGATAGTCCAGATTGTCCCACTTCTCGACGGCGATACGGCGGCGTACATCCCTCAGAGTCGTTGGTGGGTCACGTCGTCCATAAACAGGCCTTTTCAATCTATCCCAGGCATATTCGATAGGGTTCATGTCTGGAGAACATGCTGGCCACTCTAGTCGAGCGATGTCGTTATCCTGAAGGAAGTCACTCACTTTACGGGGTCGCGAATTTTCGTTCATGAAGACAAATGCCATGCCGCCAAAATGCTGCCAATATGGTTGCACTATCGGTTGGAGGCTGGCACGCACAGATCGTACAGCCATTACGGCGCCTTCCGTGACCACCAGGACAATACATCGGCCCCACATAATGCCACCCCAAAACGCAGGGAAGCTCCACCTTGCTACACTCGCTGGACAATGTGTCTAAGGCATTCTGCCTGACCGGATTGCCTGCAAACACGTTTCTGACGATTGTCTGGTTGAGGGCATATGCGACACTCATGGGTGAAGAGAACGTGATGCCAATCCGCAGCAGTCCATTCGTCACGTTGTTGGGCCCATCTGGACCTCGCTGCATGGTGTCGTGGTTGGAAAGATGGACCTTGGCATGGACGATGGGAGTGAAGGTGCCCGTCATGCAGCCTATTGCGCAGTTTGAGTCGTAACACGTCGTCCTGTGGCTGCACGAAAGGCGTTATTCAACTTGTTGGCGTTGCTGACGGGGTTCCTCCAAGCCATAATCCGTAGATAGCGGTCATTCACTGCAGTGGTAGTCCTTGGGCGGCCTGAGCTTGAGATGTCATCTCCTCGTCCGAACAACATCGCTTTTGTTCACTCCTAGACGCCTGAACACTTCCATTGTTGAGAGTCCTTCGTGACACAAGGTAAGAATGCGGATGCGATCGAACCGCGGTATTGACCGTCTTGTCATGGTTGAACTACAGGCAACACGAGCCGTGCACCTCCTTCCTGGTGGAATGACCTGAACTGATCACCTCTCGGTCCCCCTCCGTCTAATAGCCACTGTCCATGTACGATTATTTACATCTATTGGCGCGTTTAGTGACGTCTCTGAACAGTCAAACTGACTGTATCTGTGATACAATATCCACAGTCAACCTCTATCTTCACGAGTTCTGGGAACCGACGTGATGCAAAACTTTTTTTGATCTGTGTATATCCTATCATCCAGTACCTTCATCTTGCCAGTATTTTCCATAAGTTCCTTTCTTCGCTGATTGTATAGAGAACCTTCTCATGTCCTGTATTATCAGTTCGTCCAATTTTCTTGCAGCACGGCATGTCAAACGCTTCGATTCTGTTATGTTCCAGTTTTTTCACAGTCCACGATTCACTACCATACAAAACTGTGCTCCAAAATTCTTCTTTAAATATAAGCCCACGTTTCACGCTATCAGACTTTTTCGGCCAGGAGTACCTTCTTTCCCTGTTCTAGTCTGCTTTTTGTGTCCTTCTTGCTTCCTCCGCCGTGGATTATTTTGATTCCAAGGTAGCACATTCCTTAACTCGTACAGCAAACGTCCATGAAAATTAATAAAGAACAGCAGCAATTATCCACAGGATGACACGTGGTCGGTTGGTCCCGATGGGTCACTTGTGGCCTGAAGACGGAGTGCCTTTTAGCAATTATCCAGGTGTAGCTCGATATAATTCCAACTTTGTTACACCAAACCAACTTGCTTATCATGTCATTAACAATGAGTAAATAATAAATAAAATAAAATCACAATATGTGCTAAGAGAAAGAGAAGAACACAAGATGATAGGAGAACCAACCATCTCCATAGAGTAACTAAGGAAGCAATAAACCAGACATAGGAAAACAAAGCAGCAAGCCCGGACGATATTCGAACTGAACAAATTAAACGTTTTGATCTGGTGACTAAGAACCGGTTAATGAAAATGTTCAGTATGTCCTTTCTGGACTACCGGATCCAAAGATTATGGCGAAACACCCACTTAGTGGCTTTGCTTAAACATGGGAAGGAACCCTCAGATCCGAAAACTTTCGCTCAGCATCCGTCCTACCCTATTAGTACAGAATTGTTGAACGAATGCTTTATAAGAAAGTCGCAGAAAAAATAAACGAGATGATAAAACCAGAAGAGGCAATTTTCAGGCCTGGAAATCATACTGTGGACAAATACTTAAATTTACTCAGCTCATAGAAGATAGCTGTGAGAAACAGTTTTTAATGCGACACATTTTCATTGATTTAACAGCAGCGTATGCAACAGTTAACCACAAAAAAATTACTTTGCACATTGTGTAAATTAACAAAAGACTTTAGACCCACTTGCCTAATAATAGGAAGTTCAGTGTCACCCTACAACAGAAAAAGTGCAGATGGAGAAATAAAAAAAGATAATACAGCTTACCTCCGCGAAGTGTATTGGCACCTCTGTTATACAAAGTTCATACCAACGGTGTACCAAATTATTCGTCTATATGAACAGGATGTTAATCACACTCGGGGGTAAAAATTTGCTGAGACAGAAATTAAACTCTCGAAAGCCTTGGAGAACCTTATAATATACCCAGAGCAGTCTAACAGTCTGCTGAAACAGAATCCTAAGAAGAAACGTCTCTGCAGTTCTCACCTCTACAATTAAGAATCTACAGCAAAGATTTACATAAAATGGGGGGGAGGGGGGGGGGGCGTGCCCCTCGAGCATGAACCTAATCCGACCTAGGTGTCAGATTTGACGGCACTCTTTCTTTCAAACACCACTGCACTGAACGAAATGGAAAAGGTATCTCAGGGAGCTATCTACTGAGAAACTGACTGGTACATCATGGGCAAAGCATCCCGAGTTTTTAAATGCAACTGCAGTGGGCTAGTGTACACCGCTGAGGTGAGAAACATCAGCTCTTTCAAATAAAGTAGACGTTTCCCTTAATGAGACAGCAAGAATAATTATTGGATGCTTGAGACATATACCGTTGGCCGCTGTTTACCCTTTCGCAGATATAGCTACATCCCAAACTTCATAAACAGTTGCTGCAGACGAAGAATTGTAGATGCGAACAGAAGGCCCAAGACATACGCTACGCTTGGTATCCCAGGAGGAAAGGTCGGTATTCATGGATGTGATAGGATCCACCTTTCGAGGTAAGAAGGTACAGTAAACATGGGCTCTGAAGTGCATACATTAAGAGCTATGAGCACTTGTTCAACTTCGCTGTTATGCTGCAGGCTCTGTGCTTTCCTTATTTTGAAAGGAGGTAGTATGAAAAACAATAAACAATTATTCAGTGAACATGACCTCTAAAATGCATACCTTAAGAGCTATAGGCACTTGTTCTGTAGAAAAAGTGTATTTCCCAGCATCGAAGATGAGCAAGTGGTCATGTAATGACTTTAGAGCCCGTGTTAACTCGACACATTTTCTTGTTTTGGCCCGTACTACCAGGTTTCAAAATATGTAAAGCAAAGAGCCTGCAGTAGAAGACATTGCTTTCACAGTATCAAAGATGACAGCTCGTAGCTCATATGATATGCATTTCAGAGTTCTTATTTACTAGAATTTTGTGCTTAGAATGATCCTTTCAGTCATATCCTTGAATACTGACCATCCACCTGGGGCACCCTCGATAACCACACTGTTTTCACCCCCCACCCCCACCCCTTTGCAACCATACTTGAGATCAGACTTCTAGAGCCATCTGTACGGCGGGAGACACCAGTTAACATTATTTGCGAATTGAAAGAAGGTCCGTGACGGCCACAGAATTGCATACCCCACATGAAGAAAATTCAGTCGCCTATGATAAGAAGTCTCTAAATGCGAAAAGATCCTTAATAAATAGGAATATGTAGAGGACGACTTATGAGACTCCTCTTGTGCGAAGCAGTAAATCTGCAAGACTTTTCACCGAAGGACTGCATTGCAAAAACTGCAGAGTACTGGAGAGGAAAGAATTAGTGCACAACGGACACGGAAAGTAAAGTAATTGAGTACTGGATTACAATTATCTTCCAGAACCGCTGGTAAGAGGATGTATGACAAATTTGCCATACATGTCCTCACTTTTTTCAAACGTGGTGTGGAAAATACTGTTTGTTAACTAAAGAATGGAAAGCAGCTTGGCAGAACACTGGAAAAGTCGATTACAAAAACTTTATCAAATCAAAATTCTCTGGCACCTCCTGCTATAATAAAAGATGATAGTATTTCGAATATAAATCTGTGCACGGGTTCTCAACTGAGATATTTGAAGTATCTCATTGTTTCACGGCTTTGTAACAATGGCTACATGAGGATATTAACGTACCGTTATGGATGACAACATCAATATTTTTTAGTTTAGAGAAGTTAATTTACTCACGATTTACACATCAAATCGCTGATTGTATGGGAAAAGAATAGATCAACTGATATTGATATTTAAAGAATGGAAAGAACATCCTATGGTAGGCTGAAACTATCTTGGAAGAGTGAGCTGGAAACTAGTGTCATGCAGACGAATGTGTAAATGTTTTGGCTAGAGTCACCTCTAAACTTGAGGTGAAAATAGCGACGTATTCAGGGTTTACTTTCTATGCATCACTTTGGGAGAAAACGTACACATTTTACCTAAGAACAAAATATCATGAATGCAAGCCATAGACAGCTGCAGACCAGAACTTAGCAACAAGAAATTTCGATTTTGTGTTTTCTAGCACCCGACATTAAAAAAAATTCTTTAATCTGAGCATTGGTTAACGCTGGGCATCCCTTTCCAACATCGTTGCAATCTTCTTTCAAAGCACAAAAGTTGTGCTGTATTATATACAACTGATCAACCACTTTTCTGTATGACTGCCATGTGTATTTCTATTTAGAATACAATTATTTTATGTGTAGCTATTAAGAATATTCTGTGTAGACGAATCATTGTAAGTGATACGTCATCTCAGAAAACAAAAATGTTACTCAACATCAATGCGCCTAACTGTAGCTCTTCCTAACACATGAATAGATATAATTGACTGTTAGAAGTGTGCTGTGTGTTCAGATCCACATACATTAATAAAAAGCTAAAACCAGCTAAAAGTTTCTAGGGCCAGTAAAAATTTGATTTTACACGTTTCATGTAATTATTGGCCACATTCAAAAATTTAAAATAATGCTATGACCTACTCATTACGAGACGTAATCCAACGTTAAAGTTTTAATACTACAAGTTCTGTTTCAAAGTTAGAGATTGTGTACATGTCTAGAATCATCGTATCTCATGCTTTGCACGTTACCCAGGCACATCCTGCATTTGAAAATCAGAACACTTGACAAACAATTTCAAACTTTTCGAAACTTTTTCTCGCTGATACCAAAAACAGAAAATAATGAAATCATAGAAATATTTCCTGTTTTGCAGTTCATGCAGTAAAAACTGATCATCAGGCACGATGTTTTATTACTTCCTTACTACTAAGTCCGTTTGGAACACATTTTGGACACAGTAGGCATAAATGCCACAGATTGTGGCTGCAATATTATATTTTATGCAGCACATAGTCCAGGATGTGGGACGCTGTAGACATTGATATGTGTGAAAAACTAGCTATTCTTAAAATTTATCGCAAATTTACCAGATTATTCTCATCCAGTGTTTCATCATGAGAGCACCAACTTCAAACACTTGAAATATAATTTCAAGACTTTTCTAAAGTTGTTCACCCTTAAAAGCTCATAAAATAATGAAAGAAAACAATTTATCAACTAGTAAATGTTCATTTTGCATTCAGTAAAAAGATCGGCATCAAGTGTGACTTTTCAGTTTATTATTTCTTTACCACCAATTACATACGTGGACGATCGATTACTTAACGGATCAGGATACAAGGTTACGGGTTTATAACATATTGGAACATGTAATCTTAGGACAAAGATGATATAAACGGATGTTAATAACGAAACATCTTGTGAGTAAAGGAAACTCGCATTACACAAAAGCATATCATTAGAATTAAGTATGGAGCTCATCTGCAATGTGAGTAATCATTTTAAGCATGTGTACATCTTCCATTGTTATCTAACACCAACTATCTATGGAATATGTGACAGTAGTCCTGTAGTGTTTACTTATCACAGATTGAAAATACCACTTCAGTTATAAGACTCTTTTTAGTTAAAGCACGACCAGTTTCAGGCTCTTATATGCCCATCATCAGGTGCTATACTGAAACTAAACTAGAGACCAGAACTAATAATAGTTTTTATATGTAGCAGTGCACAAAAAAACAGAAATTAAGTTCCATATAACATTTTAGAAACTAGCAGTTGGGCTAGGTGTGGTAAAACTTAAGTCAATGTCGAAGTGACACCAGACAATATTACAGATGGCTGCCTGGGTAAAGAAATATGCAATAAATACCAGGACAGTTATACTTGGCGCTGTGACCCCTAGGACCCCGGTGGGCGAGTGCAGGATGGGGTGTATCACCAGCAACTGCAAAAGATGCAGTAGCATACACGAGGGTGGAAGCAAATTGATAAATCAGAATGGCAAATGTACTGCCATTTGTTTACAGGAAGAAGAACGTGGGACCACAAGCCCACTGCTTTTTTATGTATACTACTACACGTAAAAATTATTATTAGCTCCAGTCTCTTCTTTATTTTCAGTATAAAACCTGGTGATGGGCATGAAAGATCCCGAAACCGGTATTGCTTCAAATAAAAATAACCTTACAACTGAAGCTGTATTATCAACCTCTGCTAGAATTCTCAGTTGCAGATGATCCTCTGATGGACTGTTTGTAGTGTTTACTTAATTTTTCCCCACAGGAGTGACAGACGCCACACACCGCCAGCTGGCTCTGTCAGCGAAGGACACCCTGACTCTGACACTGGAGGGTGACAAGGTGACGGATGTGACCCAGCTGGGCGAGTACAAACACGTGCTGACATACCGCCTGGGGGAGGAGTTCACAGAGGACACAGCCGGCCGCAAGAGGAAGAGCACCGTCACCCAAAGGGGCGCCGACACACTGGTCAAGGTCGAGAAGTACGAAGACGGCAAGACCGTCACCATAGAGAAGACCTTCAGCGCTGACAAGATGGTCGCGGTGAGTCCCAACACTACACTCCCACTCTCAGCACTCTCTCTTTTATACCTGCTCTTATCATGTGTCGTATATGAGTGAACATTGTGCTGTCACATATTACTGAGTATTGAGTAAATTAACAGAAGCATCTTATTTCTGATATTCCAAGCCATAGATGCTGAAAATTTTTTAGTGTCAGATTGAAATAAGGCGTAATTAATGAAAGTGAGCACAGACAATCAACAAGTCACACATCCTCAGAGGCTGCTGTCAGTTTTAATCAGCATTCTGAATTCATAAAGACGTGCCTCAAAATACTAATAATTTTTATGAAAGCTTGTAAAAACTGACTTCTGGAAGAGAATCTCGATTAGAATAATTTGATCCTATATATCGCCTACAATTATTTTGATGAAGTACTCTCACAGAATGCTAGGACTATCAAATGCAGTATCATCTTTTGTTCTTCTTCTATGTAGCTGTGCCTATAATATTGTTGAGTATACTGCTTTATCTTCAGTCACGTTTGGAGTTAACGGTAATTAGTACTTTCTTTCGCTGTTCGTCCTTCACAGTTTATGTGGCATTTCTACAATCTCAGGATTAAACAGTTTTGAAATGGTTTTGTATTCTCCATCAGATAACACAGAGTACCCTTACTGAAAATGTCACTAACACAGTGAACTTCATTCAGTGAGTGATCTACTTCATCTTCGAATGTCAGATGCCTGAATTCTCAGTTCTTCTTGTCAAGCCTTCAGTAAAGAACTTGATCAGAGTAATCAATACAACAGTAGTATTAAATGTCATCCTCATAAATGTTACCTACAACAGCAGCGAAAATTTTCCTATTTTATTATCATATAATTTGTATTCGCATATATTCTCTCTCTCTCCCTCACTCTCTCTCTCTCTCTCTCTGTCTCTCTCTCTCTCTCTCTCTCACACACACACACACACACACACACACACACATACACACACAAACAAACAAGAATTTATTCAAATGGACTCTGGCCTCTAAACCCTTTGTCCTTACATTAAAAACTAATTTAGTGATGAACTACGAAATCACTGTAAACAAAGTCAAGTTATTAGTATTTGTTTTCTTACCTATAATTTTATGTATATTCGTTATTTTACTAAATCTCGGTATTAATCAACTGAAAAAATTTAGTCTTTTAAGGCATGGAAGACAAAGATATCCACAATGACTCATAATAAATAGAAATAATAAAACAGACTGATATACTGTGTCATAATAAAATAGCCTAATTATAGCCAGTTTTGTTACATTATAGAAAAGTCACAACAAGAAAACAGCGCAATGCTTTTTCTTATCCAGTTTTTTTTTCTTTTACAGACCCTCACTATCGGCAACGTCACAGCAAAAAGGATCTACAAGGCAGTTTGAACTCTGTTTTTGAAAATACAGTGTATTTATTGTGTATACATTGAGAAACTTTCATCGGAAAGATATCCTGACTGTACCCCATCGTTATCTCTTAAGTTATTATATTTTTGTAGTTTGTTTCACGAATAAATTAACGTTAAAACGTTGAGATCCGATCCTATTTGTCACCAATTCTGTTGCTTTATTTTAAAATACAGACCAAAGCGACTAGTATGTAACATGTTGCAGACTGATTACGGAATTAATAGAGTGAGTACTGGAAAATGCCGTCAAACCTGTTCTCTAAAGTGCTCCTTACACACCTTAGGATGTGGAGGAGTGCTTGGTGGATGAAGGGCTGAATATTTCTTTGCTACAGTAACATACATGCAATTTATGTGTTTTCTCTGCAAGATGGCAGACTGATTCTAGTTTGTTGGATAGATGTATAACCAACTACAATAGTAATAACACCCAACGATAGCTGCTACAGCAAGACGGAATATGGACCGTCATTGTAAGAAGAGAAATACACTGTGCAACACGACACGTGAATAGTGGACATTTCGTGCACGCCATAAGCGACAACGGCTTTCAGTCAGCTTTCTTCATCTTACCTGCCGCCTTTATTCGTATAGTCAACAACTCTGCTCTAAAGACGATATGCATTAGATATTTCTGCCACAAATGTGCCAACACTTGGCAGGAGCTAATTTTTATCGAATAATATTTTCCTCACTTCCCCTAAATTACTCCTAACGTCCTCTTATCAACGAAATTCAAGACGATTTACTACATAAACTAACCTAAAACCTTCTCTTTGAATGTATCTTCTCTGCCCAAATACTCTTCTTCATTGCTTCCCATTATTCTCAAGCTAAACTTTTTACTTGTAATCCATCTACAGAACTGAGCAGCATTAAGTCATTTTTTACGAAAAGATATTATTGGTGTTCTATATGCTATAACTAGCACTTGGTGATTGTTACCTTGGACATTTATTTTTGTTGTATTCTTTTATTTCTCATCTTAAACTGAGCACACGGAAAGTTGCAGGGTTGATAAGCAGAATTTATCATCAATACTGAACTACTAACCAGCACTATGTCAGAAAGATAAGTTTCCATCAGCAGCTAGTTACAAACACCGATGAAGGCGGTGTTCAGAAGAGCAAAAAGGAAAAATCGAAAGCAGTGTAGCAATTATGTTGTTATATAAATTTTCAGCAACATTTTGAGCTACTTTATACTCTGACTTGCCACAATATCTATCATTATTTATGTAGTGACGTTTCACCATATTGCTTCTGGATGGTTTCTAGATGCTGTTGCGACTCTGTATTTGTGGAATTTCTGTAAAGATATCCATAACCACAACCGTGATTTACCTTAGTATTTCCAAAGACAAGACATGTAAGCGACCAAATGAACATATGAATATGTACAGAACCTACAGAAGATACACAAGCATGCCTGCTTTCAAGTATTAGTTTGTCACCCTTGTTCATAGAATTAACAAATCTGCATTATACAGTTCTAAATTCTCTGTTTGAAACTGTGTTCTACTGGTATTTAGTAACGTATGCTACTAAATTATTGCTGTCAAACACACGACTATGCTGTAGTAAGATGTCTACCGTAAGTGGACAATAAGTGATCCAACTAAACGTTTTGCGAATTAGATAACATCTTTTAGCCCTCTTCTTCATATCGCCTCTTCCATTTCATACACATTACGGCAGGGAAGGCTGTTGTGTGCCTTTGAGAAAATCATGGCTAGCTTAGAGTGGGGAAATCATTCGTAATTGAAAATATTTTTATATTGACAATCAGCCTCCTACAATGTAGTATTCAAAACATGAATTCGATTGCTTGAACTTAGCAAAACAACTATCAAAAAGTTTGCGGAAAACTCGTTTAGGTTTATTTGACAGAAATATCTTTGCACATCAAGCACAATACAATGTGTTAAAGTTTGTATTAAGAATATAGTTTAATATACGATAATCAAAAACTGTTACTATCAGACCATCCCGCAAGACATATGACACACTCAATTCTTACTTATTTTCTTATTTACAGGATGAAACACTGTCTGCTAGTACTGACTTACTGCTTTGCTTAGCTTCATTTATTGAAGAAACACTTACGTTTTTCAATTTGCTTTAAGTCTGATAAAACACTACATACCACATAATATTATTTTCTGATCGATCACTATAGCCTATATTTTGCTTAACTATTGTTTCTTGACAATGAGAGGGCGGTATTTAAATTACTGTGACTAGTAAAGAGTGTCATTAAATTGACAACAGACTATCATATATTACATTGTACTACGTCATGTAATACGCAACGAAGTCATACACTCCCAACCTGAATGAGATAGTGTCAAAAAATTACATATTAGTTAGCAGCAGTTTATCCAATAAAAGAGAAAACCGAAATAGAACCTGCGGTCTGTAATATTTATATAAAATATATATGTGCGAAAGATTATAGTCCGATATATGGTAGCGGTTATAGACAAATTCTATCCACCACACACAACAAACAGCGAAGTGAGTCGATAGTCGCTAAGCAAGACATGTTCCCCACATAAAATAGAGAAAAAATTGCGATTCACTTGAGAAATATTATCCTAGAGGCACACACATATTTATCGAAGGCTAAAACTGATGCAAATGATTAATGCCAGGAACTGCCCTGATGCAGGGTGTGACGTATAATTTTATATATATAAAGTTTCGATGCCTACAGTGTCACGTCTTTCAGTGTCACACAAATTTTTATTTTTAAAGGGGAACACTTAAGACTATTTCCATGGGTTCGCCCCTCAAATTTCTCCATCATATCACAAAATTGTTGTCTGATGTAGTACAAACTGAAAAAATAAATTCCTTTTAAAGCACAATTTGATATATAATTTATATTCAAAACCTTACACCTGGGTCACAGAACAAATCCTACATCGAGAATACTTTACACAAGTTTAAGGGAAGAAATGCTTCCGAGAATTATTACAGTATTTAAAGAACATCAAAATATGAACAGGCTGAAATGAACAAACAGTACATGAGACTATGTTAATCAATTTAACTGTAAAAAGCTAAGGAGCATATTATTAGCAAAATGAGAAATATGCAAAAGTGAAATGCCAAAATGAGCACTTCTCAATTGGGAGTAAATCAAAACAATCAGGATGGTTGAAAGAGAGCACAATAACATGAGCTATAAGAGCTAAGCAACTAAGCAAATAAGAGAATAGGCAAAAATGAGATGCCAACAAAATGAGAGCTGGCCGAACTCCGTCGGCACTTATACACGGTTGCGCTCGTGGCGGCACCTCGCGGCCCGTACGCAACACGCGCACCTGCGACCGCAATGCACTCTTAGCGCTCGCGGCGGCGTCTAGCGGCCCCTAAGCAAGTTGTGCGATTGGTGTCACAGGTCGACCCTTAATCTATGATGTTACAAGGGGTATGTTGAAGTGATTCATGTTCATATATACAGGCATGTTACCAGTTAACTGACTTACGTGAGTGAACTAAGGTATCAACAAATTTGGAAAAAAATGAAGCATCGGATATTCGAAGGACAGTCATAAAGATTTTTAACATGGCTGTCAATCAGCAACTGTTGTATAATACATAATTTTGAAAAACACAGCCCTCAGTCGCGAACACAATTAATTTGTAACCTAGGTTTCGGCGTCACAAGAAACACCGTCTTCGGACAAAATTAAAACTAAATATTACAGCATAACGTACCAAAAAATTCGAAAGCTGCGGTCATGCCTGACAGCGTCAGATAGTCAGAATTAAAATAAAATGCAACAGAGGTACAAGTCACTAGGGGCTGCCATGTGTCCTCTGCTACAGTCAACACAAAACACGTTATGCTGTAACATGTAGTTTCAATTTTGTCCGAAGAAGGTGTCCCTTGTGACACCGAAACCTAGGTTATAAATTAATTGTGTTCACGACTGAGGGCTGTGTTTTTCAAAATTTTGTACACTCATAAAGACTTTAATTGTTATTGTTGTTGTTGTTGTTGTTGCTGTGGGTTTGGTGGTGGTAGTATTCAATCCGCAATGGTTTCATGAAACACTTCACGTTAATCTTGTGCAAGCCTCTTCATCTCAGCAATACCAACTGCATACATTTGAAACAGTTTACTGTACTGAAGATTTAGTCTACCTCTACAGTTTTACCCTCCATACTTCCTGATATTACCAATCCGTTTATTCATGGATGACTCAGGCTGTGTGGTTATCAAACGATTCCTTACTTTAGTCAAGTTGTGCCACAGTTTTCATTCAGTTAGATTCAGAACCTCCTCACTACTTATTCGATAAACTCATCTGATTTCCAGCATTCTTTTGCAGCACCACTTTTCCAAACCTTCTCTTCTAATCTGAACTGCTTATCGATTTCGTTTCTCTTCTGTACAAAGCTATACTCGACACAAATACATTCAGAAAAGACTTGCTAAGTCATACATTTACATTGAGTGATGACAAAGCTCTCAGTTTCAGAAATACTTTTCTTGGTATTGTCAGTCTGCGTTTATATCCTCTCTACTTCGAACATCATCAGTTATTTTCCTGAACAAACGGCAAAACTCACTGACTGTTTATAGTATCTCATTTTCTAATCTAATTCTATCAGCACCACCTGATTGATTTCTAGTACATTTCATTTCCTTTGTTTTGCTTCTGGTGATATTAATTGTACAAACTGTGTTCAAGATCGTATTCGTTCCATACAACTGACCTTGCAAGTCCTTTGCTGTCTCTTTGACAATGTCATCGCAAAAATGTTTATATTTGTTCTTCCTGTGCTTTAATTCCTTCTCCTTCGTTTCCTTTACTGCTCTCCCAGCGTACTGACTACATAACATCAGTGATAGGCTACCTGCCTCTCTCATTCAGTTCCCAAAGATGGTTCAAATGGCTCCGAGCACTATGGGACTTAACAGCTGAGGTCATCAGTCCCCTAGATTTAGAACTACTTAAACCTAACTAACCTAAGGACATCATACACATCCATGCCCGAGGCAGGATTCGAACCTGCGACCATAGCAGGCGCGTGGTTCCGGACTGAAGCGCCTAGAACCGCATGGCCACCGCGGCCGGCTCAGTTCTCAACAACTGCTTCCCTTCATGCCACTCGACTCTTGTAACAGCCGTCAGGTGTCTGTACTGGTTGTAAATAGCCATTCGCTTACTGTATTTTGCCCGTGTTACCTTCGGCGGTTCAAATAGTGTATTCCAGAGAACACTGTCATCAACATTCTCTGAGTCTACAAATACCATAAACATAGGTTTACCTTTTCTTAACCTGTTTACTAAGATTAGTCATAGGGTTAGTACTGCATGATGTGTTCCAAAATTTCTCCGGAATCAAATATTAATTCCCCCGACGTCGGCTTCTACCATTCTTTTACATTCTTCTCTGAGTATTTTGTTTTGGTGTTTTGCATCAATGACTTACTCTACTGCTTGTCCAAGGTAACAATCACCAAGTGCTAATTATAGCATACAGAACCTCTATAATATCTTTTCGTAAAAAGACTTAATGCTGCTCAGTTCCGTAGATGGATTACAAGCAAAAAGTTTAGCTTGAGAATAATGGGAAACGATGAAGAAGAGTATTTGGGCAGAGAAGTTACATTCAAAGAGAAGGTTTTAGATTGGTTTGTGTAGTAAATCGTATTGAATTTCATTAGTAAGAGGACGTCAGGAGTAACTCAGGGGAAGTGAGGAAAATATTACTCGATAAAAATTAGTTCCTGGCAAATGTTGGCATAGTTGTGGGAGAAAAATCTAATGCATATCGTCTCTAGATCAGAGTTGTTGACTATACGAATAAACGCGGCAGGAAGCATGAAGAAAGCTGACTGAAAGCCGTTGTCGCTTAAGGCGTCCACGAAATGTCCACTATTACGTGTCGTATTGCACAGTGTATTTCTCTTCTTGCAATGACGGTCCATATGCCGTCTTGCTGTAGCAGCTATCGTTGGGTGTTATTACTATAGTGGTTGGTTATACATCTGTGCAGCAAACTGGAATCAATCTGCTATCCTGCAGAGAAAAAATATAAATTGCATGTTTGTTACTGTAGCAAAGAAATATTCAGCCCTTCATCCACCAAACACTCCTCCACATCCTAAGGTGTGTAAGGAGCAATTCGGAATACAGATTTGATGGCATTTTCCAGTACTCACTCTATTAATTCCAGAATCAGTCTGCAACATGTTACACACTAGTCGCTTTGCTCTGTATTTTAAAATAAAGAACAGAATTGGTGACAAAATTGAATCAGATCTCAGTGTTTTAACTTTAATTTATTTGTGAAACAGACTATAAAAATATAATAACTTAAGAGATAAAGATTTGGTACAATTAGGAGATCTTTCCGATGATAGTTTTTCACTGTATACTCAGTAAACACACAGTATTTTCAAAAACAGAGTTCAAACTGCCTTGTAGATCCTTTTTGCTGTGACGTTGCCGATAGTGAGGGTCTGTAAGAGAAAAGAAAATTGAATAAGAAAAAGCAATGCGCTGTTTTCTTGTTGTGCCTTTTCTATAATGTAACGAAATTGGCAATAATAGGGCAAATACAGCTATATAACATAGTATACCAATCTATTTTTATTATTTACATTTATTATGAGTCATTGTGGATATTTTTGTCGTTTATGCCTTAAAAGACTTAATTTTTTAAGCAGCTTGATACCTAGTGGAATAACGAAGATGCATAACATTCTAGGTAAGAAATCAAATATTGATAGCTTTATTTGTTTACAGTAAAACAACGAAAACTATCGCTGCTGTTGTAGGCAACCTTTATGAGGATAACATTTAATACTACTGTTCTATTGATTCTTCAAATCAAATTCTG
Source organism: Schistocerca cancellata (assembly GCF_023864275.1). Classification (NCBI taxonomy): domain Eukaryota; kingdom Metazoa; phylum Arthropoda; class Insecta; order Orthoptera; family Acrididae; genus Schistocerca; species Schistocerca cancellata. The sequence continues at coordinate 324,101,756 of NC_064634.1, read as the reverse complement.
TACTGAAGTCTTGAAAAGAAGAACTGAAAATACAATCATCTGACATTCGAAGACGGAGTAGATCAGTCACTGAATGAAGTTCAGTGTGTTAGTCACATTTTCATTACGGGTACCCTATGGATCTGATGGAGAATGCAAATAAATTTCAAAACTGTTTTAATCCTGAGGTTGTGGAAATGTGAGAGTACTTCATCAAAATAATTGTAGGCGATATATAGGATCAAATTATTCTAATCGAGATTCTCTTCCAGAAGTCAGTTTTTACAAGCTTACATAAAAATTATTAGTATTTTGAGGCACATCTTTATGAATTCAGAATGCTGATTAAAACTGACAGCAGCATCTGAGGATGTGTGACTTGTTGATTGTCTGTCCTCACTTTCATTAATTAAGCCTTATTTCAATCTGACACTAAAAAATTTTCAGCATCTATGACTTGGAATATCAGAAATAAGATGCTTCTGTTAATTTACTCAATACTCAGTAATATGTGACAGCACAATGTTCACTCATATACGACACATGATAAGAGCAGGTATAAAAGAGAGAGTGCTGAGAGTGGGAGTGTAGTGTTGGAACTCACCGCGACCATCTTGTCGGCGCTGAAGGTCTTCTCTATGGTGACGGTCTTGCCGTCTTCGTACTTCTCGACCTTGACCAGTGTGTCGGCGCCCCTTTGGGTGACGGTGCTCTTCCTCTTGCGGCCGGCTGTGTCCTCTGTGAACTCCTCCCCCAGGCGGTATGTCAGCACGTGTTTGTACTCGCCCAGCTGGGTCACATCCGTCACCTTGTCACCCTCCAGTGTCAGAGTCAGGGTGTCCTTCGCTGACAGAGCCAGCTGGCGGTGTGTGGCGTCTGTCACTCCTGTGGGGAAAAATTAAGTAAACACTACAAACAGTCCATCAGAGGATCATCTGCAACTGAGGATTCTAGCAGAGGTTGATAATACGGCTTCAGTTGTAAGGTTATTTTTATTTGAAACAATACCGGTTTCGGGATCTTATATGCCCATCACCAGGTCTTATACTGAAAACAAACAAGAGACCGGAGATAATAATAGTTTTTACATGTAGTAGTATACATAAAATAGCAGGGTGCTAGTGGTCCCGCATTCTTCTTCCCATCATCAAATGGCAGTACTTTTGCCATTCTGGTTTATCAGTTTGCTTCCACCTTCGTGCAGGTTTCTCCATTCTCTGCAGTTGCTGGTGATACGCCACATCCTGTACTCACCCACTGCGGCGCTAGGAGCCACAGCGCAAAGTATAACTGTCCTGGGGTGCTTTGCACATTTTTTTTACCCAGGCAGCCGTTTGTAGTGTTGTCTGGTGTTACTTTTCCATTGACTTAAGTTTTACCACACCTAGCTCAACCTCTTTTTTCTAAGATGTTATATGAAACTTCATTTCTCCTTTTTTAATTGCACTACTATGTATAAAAACTATTACTAGCTCTGATCTCTAGTCTATTTTCGGTATAACACCTGGTGATGGGCATATAATAACCTGAAACTAGTCGTGTTTTAACTAAAAAGAATCTTACAACTGAAGTTGTATTTTCAATCTTTGATAAGTAAACACTACAGGACTGCTGTCACAAATTCCATATATAGTTGGTGTTAGATAACACTGGAAGATGTACACATGCTTAAAATGATTTCTCACATTGCAGATGAGCTCCATACATAATTCTAATGATATGCTTTTGTGTCCTTCACTCATAACTTACTTCATTATTAACATGAATTTATACCATCTTTGTCTTGCGATTACAATGCCCAACATGTTAAAAACCAGTAAACTCATATCCTGATACGTTAAATAATCGATCGTCCATGTATGTAATTGGTAGAAAATGGAGTATGTGGTAAAGAAATAATAAATTGAAAAGTCACACTTGATGCAGATCTTTTTACTGAATGAAAAATGAACATTTGTTCTTCTTTAATTATTTTGTGAGCTTTTAAGGGAGAACAAGTATACAAATTATATTTCAAGTGTTGGAAATTGGTGCTCTCCTGATGAAATACTGGATGAGTACAATCTGGGAAATTTGCGATAAATTTTAAGAATAGTTAGTTTTTCACACATATCAATGTCTACAACGTCACACATCCTGGACGATGCGCTGCATAAAATATAATATTGCAACTATTGTATTTATCTCTACTGTGTGCAAAATGTGTTCCAAACGGACTTAGTACTAAGGAAGTGGAACTGCAAAAAAGGAAAAATATCTATGCTTTCATTATTTTCTGTTTTTGGTATCAGCGAGAAAAAGTTTCCAAAAGGTTTGAAATTGTGTGTCAAGTATAAATGATCATTACTTGAAACCCTCAGGTGCCGACAGGTGTTGTTGATATATCTCGATGGGGATAGCTGAAAATATGTGCTCCGACCGGGACTTGAACCGGGGATCTACTGCTTACATGACAGACGCTCTATCCATTTGAGCCACCGAGGACACAGATGGCTCTCACGGGAAGCGTGTAAGAGATAAGTCCCTGCAATCGCCCTATTCATCTGTGTCTTCAGTGGCTCAGATGGATAGTGCTTCTGCCATATAAGCAGGAGATCCCTGCTTCAAGTCCAGGTCGGCGCACATATTTTCAGCTGTCCCCATCGAGATATATCAACAACACCTGTCGGCAGCTGAAGGTTTCAATTAATTTACATTAGACGGACGGAGTCCTACAGCCGATCGTTACAGTCATTCCACCAGGAAGGAGGTATACGGCTCGTGTTGTCTGTAGTTCAACCATGCCTAGACGGTCAATACCGCGGTTCGATCGCGTCCGCATTGTTACTTTGTGCCAGGAAAGGCTCTCAACGAGGGAAGTTCAAAAATAGTTCAAATGGCTCTAAGCACTATGGGACAACATCTGAGGTCATCAGTCCCCTAGACTTAGAGATAGACTAACCTAAGGACATCACACACATCCATGCCCTAGGAAGGATTCGGGCCTGCAACCGTAGCAGCATCGCAGTACCGGAATGAACCGCCTAGAACCGCTGGGCCACAGCGGCCGGCCAACAAGGGAAGTGTTGTTCGGATATGGAGGGGATACAGAGAGACAGGAATTGTCGATGACATGCCTCGCTCAGACCGCCAAAGGACTACAGCTGCAGTGGATCACCGCCACCTACGGGTTAGGGCTCGGAGGAACCCTAACAGCAACGCCACCATGTTAAATAATGCTTTTCGTGCAGCCACGGGACGTCGTATTACGACTCAAACTGTGCGCAAAAGGTTGCAATATGCGCAAATTTACTCCCGACATCCATGGCGAGGTACATCTTTGCAACCACGACACCATGCAGTGCGATACAGATGGGCTCAGCAACGTGACGAATTTACCGCTCAGGATTGGCATCACGTTCTCTTCACCGATGTGTGAACGCATATGCCTTCAACCAGACAATCGGCGGATACGTGTTTGAAGGCAACCCGGTCAGGCTGAATGCCTTCGACACATTGTCCAGAGAGTGCAGCAAGGTCTAGGTTCCCTGCTGTTTTGGGGTGGAATTATGTTGAGTCAACGTACACGGCTGGTGTTCATAGAAGGTGTCGTAATGGCTGTGCAATACGTGCATGCCATTCTCCGACCGATAGTGCAACCATATCGGCAGCATATTGGCAAGGCATTTGTCTTCATGGACAACAATTCACGTCCCCATTGTGCAAATCTTGTAATGACTTCCTTCAGTATAACGACATCGCCCGACTAGAGTACCCAGCATGTTCTCCAGACATGAACCCTATCGAACATGCTTGGGATGGATGGAAAAGGGCTGTTTATGTACGACGTGACCCACTAACCACTCTGAGGGATCTCCGCCGAATCGCCTTGAGGTGTGGGACAATCTGGACCAACTGTGCCTTGATGAACTTGTGGATAGTAGCCGCGATGAAGACAGGCATTCATTAACGCAAGAGGATGTTCTACTGGGTATTAGGGATATTGGTGTGTAGAGCAATCTGGACTACCATCTCTGAAGGTCTCGCTGTATGGTGGTACAACATGCAATGTGTGGTTTTCATGAGCAATAAAAAGGGCAGAATAGATGTTTAGTTGATCTCTATTCCAATTTCCTGTACAGGTTCCGGAACTATCGGAACCGAGGTGATGGAAAACTTTTTTTGATGTGTGTATTTTAAGACATCAGGGCGTAGCTTCTTTGGGACTAGAGGGATCTGTAAAGGGTAAAAACTGTTGGGGCTGACAGAGACAGGAATATATCCAGCAGGTAATTGAAGAAGTAGGGTGCAAGTGCTACTCTGAAATAAAGAGCTGAGAGGAGTCCATACCGAGCCGCAGCCGACTAATCAGATGACTGATGACCCAAAGTGAAAAGCCCCCTATTATGCGTCATGTTCAGACCATTCAGCACTTTCATCCATTTTTCTTTCCTTCCATGACTGAGTGGTGCGGTCTATACTTCGCCTGCGGTTTTGGCTTCTTCAGCAAATGAGTCTTCGTCAAAGTGCTCTGGGTACGCAGTGAACAATCGTTTGATGTGCTGTGTTAGTCCCACTAGGTATTGAGTCCTGCATTATAGTGGAATATGCTTACGTGATATTTTCTCCGTTATGTGCACAAAAATCCTGGATTTTATGTCGTTCGTTATAACTTGGTCTATCTCTAGTTCGAAATTATTCCAGCTCGCCTTCTTGAACTTGAAACGTCATTAAAGGGGAACATTTTCAGAGTCAGAGGCCATCTGCTTCCACTTGTGACTGGCCAATGTTGAGCTCTGGGTATCGGATCTTCTACAAGTTTCATGACATATTGGTCGAGGGCACTCCTGATCTATATATTATTCGGATTACATCCCCGATGGTTCGAATGGTGTAGGAGTTTAAGGTCTTCCTGTTCTGCCCACAGTTACACTTCTTCGCCGTTTCTGTGATGTTATACCCCTAGATGATGATATGACAGTCAAAATTTTCGATTAAATTTTTTATTTTTGAATTTGCCAAATTCATGGGTTTCAAAAATTCTAAAACTCTGATGCGTCGTTTGTACTACTTTGTGACAGTGCAGGAGTCTTTCTACGTCTAAAGTAAGACTCTCTCCTCTGGGAGTCCCTCGTACCATTGATACACTCATGTCCAGATAAACATAAAATCCTGAATAAGACGCTCATATTCACAGAATTGAACATTAGTATGTTCTGCAGAAATGATTAGGAATGAGTTACCTCGTGTCAGTAAGTGTCCTGTAGCCGAGTAGCAACAGGGTCCGCCATGCGCACTCATAACTTGTTCCAAGGGTGATGGCATCGACGTGTATAACACGCGAATGGTGTCCTGTAGCGTAGCCATCCATGCTGCGTTCATCTGGTTCCAAAGTTCATCTGTGCTGGTTGGCACTGGGTCATGGGGCTGCACCTGTCTTTTCACCATATTCCACACATTTCCGAGTGGTGACAAGCCTGGTGGTCTGGTGGGCCGGGGCAAAAGGACGACGTCCTGCGACGTGTTTTTGCGGCAACCTCTCGTCGTGCATTGCCTTGGTGAAAAATGTCGTCTGGGGTGTTGTGCAGATAGGGTATAGCTACGGGTGGCAGGATGTCATTCTTGAAGGTCGCACTGGTCAGTGTCCTCGACATGCACCAAATGTGATTTTTATTTGTACCCAATGGCATCTCACAGCATAAGGTCTTGATTTTGCGCTGTATTTCTTGCGCAAATTCAGTCACTAAGATGCTGTTCCCGACTTCTGTAGCGAACCAGCAAGCGGCCGTCTTTTTCAAACACACAGAACCTGGATTAGTCCGAAAACGCTGCTGTCTGCGATGGAGTCGTTTCATACACCACCGCTGCCTAGCATGGTTTTGCACATTCGTGAAAGGTGGCGCGTACGTAGGCCATGCCGTAATGAACTGCGACAGACTGTCAACCCTAATACTGTACGATGTATTGTTACAGCCGAGGAGGACGCAGACACAGATCTGATCTGTAATGACAAAAGGATGAGGCGTCCATGTCCTCTGGGTGGTGCGACCTGACCCGTCTCGTCGTGTTCTACAGCCTTCCGTGAACCATTCGGCATACACCAGTTGTACTGTCGAGACACTTCGTCCCACACAAGCAGCAGTTTATCGGATGCATGGATTCCATTCTCTCATGCCAATTTGCGCCATCTTTCAGACTCACTGATTTGACGACACGGTTCACGCATCCTGCACGTCTGCTCAAGTCACAGTGATCCATTACCTTAGCTGCATAGCAAGAACGAGAGTCGCAGGCACATTTTACCGGTAGTTCGTGCTGCGCCGCGATGTCTATGTTGACACTGAACCGGCGAGGCGGTATTATTCAAATGCAAATCATTTCTCCAGAATATACTATTGTACATGTTCTATGTGAACGTCCTATCTTCAGTCGTTCAAGGTGTTCTGTTTTTCTCAACATAAGTGTACATCAATTCTACGACGTTTGCATAGGTCAGTCCATGGAAGCAGTCTTTCTTTGTTAAATGAAGTCGTTCTGAAGCAAGCCCTTTTAAAACGCGGAGTGGTATTTGAGGCTTCGAAGTTGTTTCATAGTGCATAATGATGGTTAAGGGATTGGCCATCGGTGCATAAGCCGATAATACTTTTGTCTGCTTTTGTGTAGTGCAATCTTAGTGTAGGCTCCTTCTTTGTTCCCCCCCGTAAACCGCTTGAAAAATTTGATCAGAATGACGCGATTTCATATTCATATATACTGATTTACTACCACCTAATCCTGTAAACTTTCTGTGTACTTGCACACTCTATCCGAAAAAGTCCAAGAACTCTGCAGATTGTTCACTCTTAAGTTTTCCGCCGACATTTCACGTAACTCTAGCCAACTGTACAGACCTTTCTGCTGCAGTGTAAACAGAGCCTTAGTATTTTACTTTTTACGTAACGTAAATATAAGATACGTTCCAGAGTTAATAAAGGTTTTCTGATCTATTCACTCACCGCTGGCGTCGAGAAACGTCTCCATGTTTTCCAAGCTGGCCGCGTCGAGTGCGTAGCTCTTTCCTGAGAACTGTTTCACCATTTTGAACGGCTTACTCCTCTCAGGTGTAGCGGCTGAAATAGTGAGCCCACAACGTGTCTTGTGGCTGTGTGGCCGTTTATTTATCATCGAACCGTATCCTTCGCTCAGCCGTCACTTCCTTCGATAAGGAACGGTTCAGTATCTGATTACTAAGACGATATCCGGCACTCCTGCTGATATTTTCTTGCGTAATTCGTACACGTGACAGGTGATACAAAGCACATCTGTTTATGACGGACGTATCGTGTTGCGTCGTACACTTTCTACGAAGCCGGGAAATTTACTATGACATTCACATCCTTCATCATTCACTCCTCAGTTTGGATTCAGTGGAAATGTTGGCAGACATGAGGCAATACTGAAATTACGACTTAGAAGATAGATTAAGGAAAGGCAAAGCTACGTTTCTAGCACATGTTGACTTAAGAGAAGGCTTTTCACAATGTTGACTGTAATACTCTCTTTCAAATTGTGAAGGTGGCTGGAGTCAAACACAGGGAGCGAAAGAGTATTTACAATTTGTTCAGAAACCAGATGGCAGTTATAAGAGTTATGGAAGGGAAACAGTGGTTGGGAAGGGAGTAAGACAGAGTTGTAGCCTATTCCCAGTGTTATTCAATCAGTATATTGAGCAAGCAGTATAGAAAACAAAAGAAAAATTTGGAGTAGGAATTAAAATCCATGAAGAAAAAATAAAAACTTTGAAGTTTGGCGATGACATTGTAATTCTGTCAGAGACAGCAAAGGACCTGGAAGAGCAGTTGAACTGAATGACCATTGTCTTGAAAGGAGGATATAAGATGAACATGAACAAAAGCAACTGAAAGTATTCGAATTAAATTAGGCGATGCTGAGGGAATTATATTAGGAAATGAGACACTTAAAGTAGTAGATGAGTTTTGCTATTTGGGGAGCAAAATAACATGATGGTGCAAGTTGTGAGGATAAAGAATGTAGACTGGCAATGGCAAGGAAAGTGTTTCGGAAGAACAGAATTTTTTAACATCAAGTATAGATCTAAGTGTTAGGAAATCTTATCTGAAAGTATTTGTATAGAGTGTAGCCATGTATGGAAGTGAAACATGGACAATAACTAGTTTAGACAAGAAGAGAATAGCAGCTTTCGAAATGTGGTGCTACAGAAGAATGCTGAAGATTAGGTGGTTAGATCATGTAACTAATGAAGAGGTACTGAAAAGAATTAGGGAGAAAAGGAATTTGCGGCACGACTAAAAGAAGGGATCGGTTGGTAGGACATGTTCTGAGGCATCAAGGGATCAGCAATTTAGTATTGGAGGGCAGCTTGGAGGGTAAAAATCGTAGAGGGAGACCAAGAGATGAATACACTAAGCAGATTCAGAAGGTTGTAGGTTACAGTAGTTGTATGGAGAAGAAGAAGCTTGCACAGGATAGAGTAGCATGGATGGCTGCGTCAAACCCATCTCTGGACTGAAGACCACAACAATAACATCATTCACTCCATAATGGATATATTGGATAATGTATGTAGCAGACGTTATGTGATGTTTTTTCTCTAGTATTAGACACTAGCGTTTCCCCAGAACAATTATGAGACTGTCTAGTCATTATATTTCATGTAGTAACTGAATTCATTAACCAGACGCAATATTTATGCATAGTGTGACAGCACCGACTCAACAGCGATACGCCTCAATCTTGCTGTTGTTTTTGTGTGTTACCTGTGATGGTCCAGTGAATAGTTCTGTTTCTAGTGACTGAAGAGCATTTTATTGTTCACGTGCTCCACTGTGTAGTAATGGTGATAGATGTCGTACTTATCTAAATGTTTAAGAGTGTAATAACTGCTATACGACTGCACGTGTATTTCTGTCAGACAAAGAGTATCTGGGTGGGTCATCCTCTTCGGAAACAAGAGAGCTAAGTGAATCATTCTTGATGACTCCCGTGCCAAAATTGATGACATTGTGCATGGACTGAAGATTAGGCACAGTTCACCGTTTTAGCTCATTAGGTACCACTCCCACTGACAGATAAACACGTAAGAGACTTTCGGAAATGTCGAAGTTACCGTTAAGGCATATGGAAGGGATAGGAGAACTATCTTACCCGTATTGTAGCCGTTGCTGATTCGCGAACCACAGAGTAAGCAGCAAAGCAGTGTGTGGAAACATCCGTCTTCGGCTACAGAAAAATGGTTTAAATTCCTAGCTCGGTTATGGCTCTGTTTCATGATGTGTAAGGTTCGCTGAAGATTCTTTATACCCCTAAAGATCAAACAGAGGAACTCACTACGAACCACAGAGTAAGCAGCAGACGGCTGTGTGGAAATATACGTACTCGCCTACAGCAAAGATGTTTAAATTCCAAGCTTCTGCAGGAATCTTTATCTTGAAATTGTTCTGCGATGTGGAACGTCCAGTGACGAGTCTTTACGCTCCTAAAGGACAAACAGAACATTTTTATTTTGAGCTGCTGGAGCATCGACTGTAGAGTCCTAAAGAAACTCAAGTGATTTTCAGCTCCATAGTCCGCTGAATGACTTGTGCCGGAGATTTTTCTCCACTGGAAATTAGTACACCATATATTCAGTCATGGACGAAGAACATACAATTAATTTAGCATGATCTGCATATCACTGATTTTTTTGCACATATCTACACGAATTCTAAATTGTAGCGTAAATACAAAATAAAATCAACGTAATCTGTAAAAATGTGTTTTGTCATTTTCGTCATTTTAAGCCCTTTGCCCCGATGGTTTGAAACTTTGTATTTGTAATTTTATTGAGGGGGAAGACGACGTGAGTCCGAAGTGGGCAGATGGGAAGCGGAGAAATAAGTGGCAGTTTCGTGGAAGGAACGCTTTTTCTTTGTGGTGATGGTCAGATGGCCATGTGTGGAGAAGAGAGTCAAAGTATTGAGAGAGTGGGGAGCAGCTATGCGGATTTAGTTACAGTCGGAATGAAGATGTTGTCGCACATGGGTGACGGGTCAATTTTATAACGCTTCATTGAATGTTTCGTCGAAAAAACAATGTACGGAAGTTTTCTACGAACAAGAGGGTCTGGCGATGGCAAGACGGAAAAGAAAAGACAGAAGGACTAATATTTACGACACATAAGATTTACCACTAGAGTCGATGAAGATCATCAACATGAAGAGACCTAGACATCAGCAAAAGAAAAATTGTATGATTTCTCGTCAAAAAATCTGAGTGTGTGGAGCAATAGCAGCGACTCTATACAGAGAAGATAACAGCTACTGCCTTTTTACTTAGAAAAGTGGAGAGACGGCGAACAGCATTGGCGAAATGGATCATGAAACAAAAAAGTGACTATTAGTCAAACATCTGGTGTTGGCAAAGAAAGACTGGAGTCGATGCAGTGAATGTCGTAATTAATTATTTTGAGTACCAGGCACTGATTAGTTTGAGAACGGAAGAATACAATCAACTGATGCCATATGACATAAACAAATCTTGCACAGGCTTCCACTGTTGCGAACAAAAATAGTGTGCTTTTGTGGATTAATCCCGTAGAGGCCATCTAAACATCCCATCCAAAGCATTTAAAGGAATTTTAATAGCCGGAGACTACTAGAAAGTGGCAATTTGAGTCACTAACATGTTCAGATAAATTTCTTGGTTACGAAACCACTGTGCCCCTCTCTTTCTCTCATACAGTTATTGTCTCTTCGCTATCTTTATAACACAACTACTGTCTACTATCTTCCATATTTATTACTTTTCCGTCTCTTTGGCACTGCCATTGCCTTCTTCTCTCTCAGAATATAAAATTACGAGTACGTTCCCAAGCGAAAGTTTTTGGAATTTTTTTTAAAGGTGCTGAGGAAGGCACAATGAGGCAGCAGGTACCCCACTTTTCACAATATTTCAAATAGACAGAACACACTCTCATTCTTTGTACTCCGACAGCAGCATTTTTCCACTGGTTCCCTTATTTCCCCTGCTGCGGCGTGGCATGTAGCTAATATGAAAAGAAATGTACTTGTCAGAAAAATTTTGAATGTTTACTTAGGTGAAACTGAAGTAATGGAAAACTAATTTTACGCCTCAGACCGGATTCTACAAAAAATAAATAAATAAAATAAACAAAAATTCGTATGTGTTTCAGTACTACAACATGACCTTCTCAGGTGATAATGGAAATACTTTTACAGCGCATTTCTCCGAGCTACGTCACTTTATAAACAACATTTTCGCCAAAGACCGGATTTTACGTATATATTTTAGGTGTACAGGTATGGTAAATTTGGACCTCTGTATCTCGGAAACGGATAAAGATATGAAGAAAACTTTCAATGTTTTCGAGATAGGAATCTTAGGAATACATCGTAAAAATTGAAAATTGCAGCAATTTTCTGTGCATATATCTTAGAATCTGCGGCTTTGTTTTGGTACCCAAAAAAAATGTTTAAAGTGTTTCTCGTGAACAGATAAAATGTTTTGAAAACGAGGAGTCGGCTCTTCTGGATAACTGGCAAGAGAATGTATTGTTAAAATATTATCAGTTTTCTGCTGTTATTTATTATTTAGATTTCTTCTCATATCGGATTTTATTTATAGAAGTAGGGCAACTATGAACCTCTGTATCCAGTAAAAGGACAAAGATATCAAAAGAATTTTCAAAACTGATCGAGGATCGAAATCTTAGAAATATATAGTAAAAATTTCGGCGGCTTTCTTTGCCTACGAGTCCTGAAATGCTCGGTTGGGATTTGGTCTGCTGTTGACGGTGAAAATATAGTAAAAAATCCATTTTCCAGAGGAACCATCCATGAACTAATCGTGACCTCGCAAGTCTTATCAAGTCATCCCTAGACCACATTAAATGCAAAAAGAACAAATGGATTTGATCCATTTGCCTAAGCGGGAGGAAGTGTATAATGCTCATGTTTTGACCCTGTAGTGTAGGATAGTAACACTAAGACAATCCTTCTGTTGGGTGTACAAATGATCCCTGGCCCAGTTGCTATCCAAAACACTCCATCCTATATTTTTATCACCAACAGGAAATTCGCATGTGTTTCAGTACTACAACATGTACTTCTCAGGTGATAAAGGAGAGACTTTTACAGGGTATTTCTATGTGCTACGACACTTTGTAAACAACATTTTCGCCAAACACCGGATTTTAAGTATGTATTTTATTTATGTGTACAGTTAGGGTAAATTTGGGCCTCTGTATCTCGGAAACGGATAAAGATATGAAGAAAACTTTCAAGGCTGTTCGCCATAGGAATCTTAGGAATACATTGTAAACATTGCAGCCATTTTCTGTGCATATCCATCTAGAATCTATCCATCTAGGATTGGTTTTGGAACGAAAAAATAAATTTTTATGGTGTTTTTCCATAACATAATTTTTTTTTAAAACGGGGAGACGGCTCTTCTAGATAACTGGCAAGAGAATGTATTGTTAAGATTTGATCCGTTTTCTAGTTTTCTCCTCATATCGGATTTTGCGTGTAGAAGTAGAGTAACTATGAAACTCTGTATCCTGTAAACGGACGAAAACATCAAAAGAATTTTCAAGACTGTTCGAGATCGGCATCTTAGAAATCTAAAAATTTGTCTTGGAATGCTCGGTTGGGTTTCGGTCTGCAGTTGGAGGTGAAAATATAGTAAAAAATCTCTTTTCCAGAGAAACCATCCTTGAACTAATCGTGACCCCGTAAGTCTTACCAAGTAATCCCTAGACCACATTAAATGCAATGAGAATGTATGGATTTGGCCTATTTGCCTAAGCAGGAGGAAGTGTATAACGTTCATATTTTGACCCTGTGATGTAGGATAGTGACAATAAGACGATCCTTATTTTGGGTGTACAAATGATCCCTGGCCCAGGGGCTATTCAAAACACTTCATCCTATCTTTTTATCACCAATAGGACCCGAGGTATGAGCATCGGAATGTCCCGTTTTTATGTGTGACGTTTTGGAAAGTATTGGGTAAGCATTGTGTCGCTTACATACCGATAGCTAAAAGATAATTGCTGCCATGAGTTGACTGAATGGTGGTGTCAAAAAATGAGAACCAGTAATTTCAGGGAATCCAGGTCACTACAGTGACTGTTATTAAGCTACTGTAACGAATCCCGTAAACCCACTATGCCGCTATACTATACACATTTGTATACGGTATCACGAGTGTGTAGTGTGTGTAAGGAACGGGTGGTATAATCAGATAAATAGAATCATTTGTGATTTTTGCTCACTCGTACACTGTTCATGATTGTGAGCTTCTTAAAGTTTTATTTATATTGAGGCAGTTATGAGCTACAATCATTTCTCAGTTCATGCACAGATCTCTTTCTGCCCGTTTCCTTGTTTCTATTTCAATCACGTAGGTAATCTTTTCCGCTGTAGGCGTCACGTCCTTACCCACCGGTTCGCAGGCTGTGTACACAGATAACGAATTCTGCCTAATGATAAATTTAAGCATTTCCTTTGCTGCTGATATACGACATCCTGAGAAACTCTAGATTAATGTATGTGCTTGATAAGAGCACATACGTATGGCTCTAATGAAATGCTTGTCTGCAAATTATCCGCATCCGAGGGCTGCGCTAATCTATCTGTCAAGTACAACTGTCAACATCAGTGTCAGCCTCAAACTCAGGTGTAAAGAAAATGTGGGATGCCCGCATGACTTCCTTTGCAATGTACTATGGAGGTGGATTTGTCGATGGATTGTTCTGACCTCACATGAAGTTCCAACTGTAACACAACACCACACTCTGATCGCGTAATCACAATTATTGTGCATCTGAATGACTCGGAAACACTGCTTCAGTTCAGGAACACAATCGAATCGTAGAATGAGCTGATACAACTTGCTGCCAGTAATGACAACTTTCAGTTCACTCACTATATGTTGCTGAATACCTTTCCTTCCTTGAACATGGAAAATTGAACAGAGTACCAGCTGCAGCTGCTTATCTAACGGCTTTGATTTCCATATTTTGCGTAACTACTTACAGAATTTAAATGTTTAAAATACTGTCATTATTTACCTTTTATGAGATAACTCAAAATGCATTAGTCGAAGTCGCTTCCTTGCATCCGTTTGTATATGCAGGCTAATCTCAAATACTGTATGGATTTTGATCTGGTTTTCACTGATAGATGTACTGATTCACGAGGAAGGTTTTTGTATGTAATTTATAAATATTTCGGACAAATTGTATGAATTATGATGAATTACGATGGCTATTCGCAAAGTGAGGAACGATAGATAGCGAAATGGAAACCACTGTGAAAATCCGACGAGGCTTTTCACAGACGTTTTGGGCAGTGTCTCTAGTATGCCCGCCAATCGCATCAAGACGCTCTGTTCATTTGTGAGCGAGTAAAGGTACCTAGAACAACGATGTCTCCCGCCACGTAGGTGGGCCCACTGAGACGCTTCGCCTTAATGAATGCACCCCACCTAACACAAATTCCACGCACTTCCTTCTTCATAGCAATTTCCAACCACACTCTGCAGAGGGAATAACGCTGGACACGGAGACAACACTTGGGCGCAGACTACGCGCTGTAGACCAGTGTAGAGAATTATTAGGGAGCACAGGCGGCTGCCTTATACGATGATGGTGTTGGAAATTTGGTATAACGCTCCGACAAATATCTAAGTCGGAGCGGCGACCATGCAGAGAAGTACCTGGAAGGTGTAGATAATGTGCAAAGAAAACAATTTTTATTTTCACTGTGGTTTCCATTTCGCGACCGATCGTTCCTTACTTTCCGAACAACCCTCGTAAAATTAAATTGTAAAAACGACGAAATTGCTACTTAGTGAGCAACCGCCGTAGCTTATGCTAAGAGCAGCACACACATACATGGCTGAGGGAGGACTCGACCCTCCAGCGGAAGGGACCGCGCAATCAATGACATGGCGCCTCAAACCTTACCTTGTATTTTCGTCGACTATCATGGCGTTTTCCCATCGCCAAGCCATGACTAAATTATTTTTTCCTCTGGATCATCCATTACCAAAAGCGTATGAAGTCAAAAGGGTTTGTATAGGTTGAAATGCGTCTCCCACTGCAGAATGTCCTCGCAGTTCACAGTACTGTGTATAGCACTATGGATGATGAGGAACTGTCCGCCAATGTTGTGTGGCGCCATGCTCACGGTCTTAATTTTCTATACTCTGAAGGCCACATAGGGGCTGTTGTGGTTGATAAAGCTGGTTTTGGCCTCCAAATATTGAGGGTTTCTGGGCGGATTCGTGCCAGGGACCGGCACGCTTTCTCTCTAGGGAGGCAGTGCGTTAGACCTCACAGCTAGCCGGGCGGGCTTACTTGTGTTTTCTTGTGCGTTAGATACTTAGGCTATGCATGATTATCTTGTGCGTTAGATACTTCGGCTATGCATGATTATGTTTAAAAAGAATAGCTCGACGTAGTCATAAGATCGATCGGTGCACGTCTGATTCCATCCCCTGCAGTTATTTCGCTGCAAATAATAACTTGTAACTGTGATCCTGCAGTGAAATGGTCTATACATTGGCTAGAATTATAAGTATATAAAATAATACACGGAAATCCAAAATAAAAGTTAAATAAATAGCTGAGGTTCTATTCTAACGCCTGTAAGTGATGTAGACGACAGAGAATTAGGTTGATTTATGTTTGTTGAAAAAGATCATCTCAAATGAACGGGAAGTTGTCCTGCAGTATTCATTTAAAACATAGGCATAAAATACCCTTATCAAATCTAGTAAAGTTTCGGCGAGAGCGTTACAAGAATGTTGGCAAAATCCCTAAACTAAATGTAATCAAGGAGGCGCGAAAACTAAGTCCATTACGTAATCACAATACACGAAATATTCACCAGCTCAAAAGTTCAGACTTATAACACGCTGGTTTACAACTTATCACATGCGATACAAATAGTAGTAATTCATACTCTATCATCCGTTTTGTAATACAAGCAGAAAATTAGTTATAGTCTAGCACCGGAGCCCATAAAGACCTCTCGATGTACATATAAAGTCCCTTCAGAAGTCCGTTTTGTAATATAAGCAGAAAATTAGTTATAGTCCTGCACTGGAGCCCATAAAGACCTCTCCATGTACATATAAAGTCCCTTCAGAAGTTAAATTATGGTAGCGGCTGCTCATCGTGAGTAGTCAGTCATTTATACCACCAAATCACATAAAGTCATGCAAGTTAGCTAAGGCTCTGCCTTTTTCAAGAACTCGATACAACCACTTGAGTCCCATACTGTTCCACTACTATCTGCTTTTCTATTTGATTAAGGCCTTCCCCACCAAAAACACATCGTTCTTACGTTCTACAGACATCTTTTGACTCGACTTCACCACTTCCTGAACTAAACTAATATATTAGAACAATATTTAAATAAAGAAATATTATAAACATTGGGTCACAGACCACTCACAATAAATATAAATATAGGTTTGTCCATAAATAAATAAGTCAGTATATTTGCGCAAGTGCGCTCGTGATAAATGACAACAGTCTGAGTTAAATTTTGTTTAAAGATGTATTTACGGTATCTTGACAGAAGCGACTTTTGCTTCTCTTTACAATTGTATTGTCCACTAACACATGCGACTGTGCACTCTCAAATTAGCACAGATTTTTAATAGCACTTGCAACCCACAAGTTACAGGCAAAATAGTAAACTTTCATTAAATAAATACACAAGTATAACAAAATATGAGGTATTCATGTTATGTGCATCTGCTGTACAACTGTGGAGAGTGCTGAGTTCTGACAAACATTTGTGTAATTAAAAAAGTTGTAGAGGACGTCATAAGTCAATAACACTCCTGGAAATCGAAATAAGAACACCGCGAATTCATTGTCCCAGGAAGGGGAAACTTTATTGACACATTCCTGGGGTCAGATACATCACATGATCACACTGACAGAACCACAGGCACATAGACACAGGCAACAGAGCATGCACAATGTCGGCACTAGTACAGTGTATATCCACCTTTCGCAGCAATGCAGGCTGCTATTCTCCCATGGAGACGATCGTAGAGATGCTGGATGTAGTCCTGTGGAACGGCTTGCCATGCCATTTCCACCTGGCGCCTCAGTTGGACCAGCGTTCGTGCTGGACGTGCAGACCGCGTGAGACGATGCTTCATCCAGTCCCAAACATGCTCAATGGGGGACAGATCCGGAGATCTTGCTGGCCAGGGTAGTTGACTTACACCTTCTAGAGCACGTTGGGTGGCACGGGATACATGCGGACGTGCATTGTCCTGTTGGAACAGCAAGTTCCCTTGCCGGTCTAGGAATGGTAGAACGATGGGTTCGATGACGGTTTGGATGTACCGTGCACTATTCAGTGTCCCCTCGACGATCACCAGTGGTGTACGGCCAGTATAGGAGATCGCTCCCCACACCATGATGCCGGGTGTTGGCCCTGTGTGCCTCGGTCGTATGCAGTCCTGATTGTGGCGCTCACCTGCACGGCGCCAAACACGCATACGACCATCATTGGCACCAAGGCAGAAGCGACTCTCATCGCTGAAGACGACACGTCTCCATTCGTCCCTTCATTCACGCCTGTCGCGACACCACTGGAGGCGGGCTGCACGATGTTGGGGCGTGAGCGGAAGACGGCCTAACGGTGTGCGGGACCGTAGCCCAGTTTCATGGAGACGGTTGCGAATGGTCCTCGCCGATACCCCAGGAGCAACAGTGTCCCTAATTTGCTGGGAAGTGGCGGTGCGGTCCCCTACGGCACTGCGTAGGATCCTACGGTCTTGGCGTGCATCCGTGCGTCGCTGCGGTCCGGTCCCAGGTCGACGGGCACGTGCACCTTCCGCCGACCACTGGCGACAACATCGATGTACTGTGGAGACCTCACGCCCCACGTGTTGAGCAATTCGGCGGTACGTCCACCCGGCCTCCCGCATGCCTACTATACGCCCTCGCTCAAAGTCCGTCAACTGCACATACGGTTCACGTCCACGCTGTCGCGGCATGCTACCAGTGTTAAAGACTGCGATGGAGCTCCGTACGCCACGGCAAACTGGCTGACACTGACGGCGGCGGTGCACAAATGCTGCGCAGCTAGCGCCATTCGACGGCCAACACCGCGGTTCCTGGTGTGTCCGCTGTGCTGTGCGTGTGATCATTGCTTGTACAGCCCTCTCGCAGTGTCCGGAGCAAGTATGGTGGATCTGACACACCGGTGTCAATGTGTTCTTTTTTCCATTTCCAGGAGTGTATAAAATAGATACCGATGGGTGGCTTTAATTGATAATGCAATGCTATCATCTGAGTTATCGTTTGATGAAACTGCATGAAGCGTTTAAAAGTTGTTGACTCAGATATTCATTGCGAAAATATGTAGTCATTTTAAATTTTTAACTTTTGTTATTTTAAAGACACTGAAATTATTGTTGTGTCATTGGATGCGCCTTTTTTTGAGATCGCATATATATTCAGACTTGGTTTAATATTCGACTGAATTACTGTTGAATAAGCCATCTTTCAGTTTGTCTGACGGTAGGCCATTGCTGGAGCACAGCTGACCCTCTTAAGCGATCGCTTCATCTTCCAAATTCCCCATACCATGATTTTCCCCATTTCCAACCACGCCTTTGTACCTGCACCTGGCCTCGCTAGCAACCGTTGATACCTCTGTACCGGCCGCGGCGTTTTGGCAGCCCTGGGGCTGTCAACCAGGGCTCAGCCTCACAAGCAAGTGCACTTTACCTGCTGCCGACTCCAGACGGCCGAATCGCTCACACACATATGCATAACGTTACACACTCTTACATTTTAAAAGATAATGCTCGGTTTCAGCATCTGCCTTCGACATTCCAGAAGAAAATGGATTGGCCCAATATTTCAATGGAGAAGAATGCAAGGCGGTCAGAAAGTGGGCTAAAAGAGTCCATCCAAGAAATATCGTCAAAGCCGAGAGAAATGCTAAAAGCTCCAAGCAAAACTTGAAGTCTGTGAGCTGATGAGTAACCCTTGCACAAAGAAAGCAAAGCGAAGCACGGAAGAATAAATCTAGAACTAAAGCTCCACCTGTCAAAAGCAAGTGCTTTGAAGACTCTATGGGGAACCCACCAATGAAACTCATTTGTAAAACAGAGGAATGGTATGGTGGATTTTGTGAGGAGTATCGAATGGGAGTAATGACCAGATGCATGAAATGCAAAATGTGGGTTCATGAAAAGTGTGTGAAGGTGGGTATAGGAGTGGGAAAACTGTACTGGAATGCACGCAAATAGAAATATAAGAACTAAAATATGGAACATTTCGTTAATGTTAGGCTAGTGTATATATTCAAGCTCAGGGATATGGGCTACAAGTATGTTACAATTTATGTAAACAAAAATACAAATTATGAAACCATATAACTAATTTGTACCTCTTGCAAGGTACTGGGAAATTGAAGCGTAGTGTGTTTATTTTGCACGAAATTTTCACGGTTTGTATCAGATACCACAATAGCATGCTTTTATTGAGAATGAATTGCTTAAATAATCTTATAACTGACTGTTTAGGCTACTCTCCCAAACTAAGTACCAGGTATGATGACTGATGAAATTTAAATTAAATTTTCCTATTATATTCGTTGAATGTTCGAAGAACGCCGTTACACTGCCTTAAAATGAAGGTTGTTTCGCCAATCAAATAACGACAGAATCTGAATTCGCCGAAATCGTGTAATGGTTCAAGACTCTGCATCGAACAACTGCAGAATAACATCACCCAAGCTAGTACAATGGCTGGCAAAGTAAAATGGCAAACCGTTTTATACCTCAAAAACTTTTAATAACATCTGTATTGTCCTTCAGTTTAGGTGATTGAAGTTTCGAGTAAAGATGGCTTACAGCATGATCATCGACAAAGCACTGGGCCAAACACTCCAGTATTGTGGTGGTAATTAAAGGAAATCACATTCTTCATATGGCCAGTTGCACATCACATGCTCACGAGTTGGATCAACTCAAAATTTGTTCATTTACAATCCGAACAATAAAACTACAAATATAGTGTCCTGAAGCGACCTGAAAAAATTGAAATATAAATGTGTACATAACACAAAAAATAAATTTCTTATTAAATTAAGCAATCTTTTGTGTTTAAATAACAATATTTTATCACATTGTTGATAATTTAATTTGCTATTGACTACATACATCGTACGCTAGCTATTGCACCTAGTATATTGTTATGTTCCAGGATAGTATCCCGGATAGACACTAAAAATTCGCCTAAGTTCTACCTTGGCAGCTTCCAGAAGCTGAATCACCTGCGTCAGTGACCAGTAGACTGCCACCTAGGGGTAAATGTTGGGCGAGTTGAGGCTGACAAGAAAGCTATTGAATTACAGGGGAACGATCGAATGCCCAAGTCTCCAAGTGAAGCACAATGACATCATGGAAGCTGTGAGACATCGTCATATTAGAAAGCAAAGTGCCTTAAAGAGGACTAGGTGCAACGCTACAATAAGAGTCCGGTGCCAAACCAGAAGAAAAGAGTGTGGAACATGAAGCTGAGGAAGACTCAAGTTACTAGCAAACCTGACAGCTAGGGAAACCAGGACACATGATGTCATTGCGAGCCAAACCGTCGCAGAGCGCACAGGAAGCGCCAATATAAGTCCCCCCCCCCCCTCCTTTCCATAACAAATGTCTGGTTGCTGAGTGCGAATTTCTGACTGCTCATTGCTTAGTCTCCGCCCTTGTGCCAGTTTCAACTATCCAGTGAGAGGGCCGGCTATCCAGGTTGACCCTCGGCACTCCTAGCTGTCTTCGATCGTCTATGGAGCCATGAGTCCAACTGGAAGGAAGCTGCTGCTACGAGCTGCACTGCCAAATTCCGTGGCAACGGTGACGAAACACGGAGGGTTCCATCACCCTGCAGGCCTGCTGGAGGCTTGGCCTGCATGACCAGGATGTTTTTCTGTCTCCTACTTTCAAGAACGAGGACCACGGCTATTGTTCGTCCTATTTCTAAGGCCGACAATGGTGCTGACGGCTCCTGCGATTTAAACAGGAGCTCAGAATCGACCTCTATGACTCACTGAACCATTCAGATGGACCTAGTGACGTGACACCTTAGCGATGTCAACAAGAGCACATTGAAGATCAATATGTACAGGCGGAGGCTTCCAGTGCCACTTGATGTTTCACTACACTGGTGGAACAACAAGTCGAGTGCATACCAGCCCTCTTCTGGTGATGAGGACGCCGCTGTCAACCAGGACAGCTATAGTGCGACGCTTCGGAAAGCAGTCCTGCATTACCACTTAATAATGTGTTATTGTCAATTATGTTTTCTTGGCATCCCACCTGGCTCTCTCCTGAGCAATGTAGGAGTCTGGGACCACACTCCTATGTTCTATGAAACAGTAGTGTGATACAGTTTCCGATGGTTCCTCAATACAGTGGTTTGATACGTTTTTTGCGAGTAGATAAACAGATGCTCGAGGAAGTTCGTGTATATAATTTATTACCGATAAATGATGAGTGTATTTTGTATATATGTACTGATTAATGATCGATGTACTAGTTCTGCAAAGCGCGCTGTGGCCTGAGAATGTTGGAACCACACCATCTCTTTCATACGAAATGGAACAGCCTATAATAACTACGGTATGTTATCTTGCAAGGACAGTATTTACACTCATGCTCATAAATTAAGGATAATTGCAGAACGTGGTGCCACACAACGTGGCACTACACAAAACTGGCGCTAATAGCATAGGCACATAGGAAACACACAAGACACAGATCTGTAAGTCCACGGTATTGGTGATAAGTTGAGAAAACCGTACCGAAACACATGTGCTACAAAACGCCACTGTTTCCTGCGCATCTACCCCGACATCAACATGGTATATGATCGCCATGCACATGTACGCAGGCCGCACAACGGGTTGGCATACTGTGGATCAGGTGGTCGAGCTGCTGCTGGGGTATACCCTCTCATTCTTGCACCAGTGCCTGTCGGAGCTTCTGAAGTGTCGTAAGGGTTTCAAGACGTGCGTCGATACGTCGACCAAAAGCATCCCACACGTGCTCGATGGGGTTTAGGTCTGGAGAACAGGCAGGCCACTCCATTTGCATGATACCTTCTGTTTCAAGGTACTCCTCCACGATGGCAGCTCAGTGGGGCCGTGCGTTATCATCCATCTGGAGGAAAGTGGGACCGACTGCACCCTGAAAAGGGTGCAAAATTACTTCCCGATAAACCATACCTATTACAGTTCCTTTGTCAAAGACGTGCAGGGGAGTACGTGCACCAATCATAATCCCACCCCACACCATCAAACCACGACCTCCATACAGGTCCGTTTCAAGGACATTAAGGGGTTGGTCTCTGGTTGCTGGTTCACGCAAGATGAAAACCCAGTGAGAATCACTACACCTGGACTCGTCCATGAACATAACCTGGGACCACTGTTCCAATGACACCAAGCTTTAGGGGCTCTCCTGTGCCCAGGGGTCAGTGGAATGCACCTTGTAGGTCTCCGGGAGAATTAAACCATGTCTTTTCAGTCGTCTGTAGACTGTGTGTCTGGAGACAACTGTTCCAGTGGCTGCGGTAAGGACCCGAGTAAGGCTACCTGCAGTATTCCGTGGCCGTCTGCGGGCATTGATGGTGAGATGTCGGTCATCTTGTGGTGCTTCCTGTCTGCTGGAATCGTTGCCATAATCTTGAGATCACACTTCATGGCACACGGAGAGCCCATGCCACGACCTGCTGTGCTTGACCAGCCTCCAGTCGCCCTAGTATTCTACCCCTCATAACGTCACCAACATGTGTTGTCTGAACCATTTTCAACAAATATATATGGTTCAAATGGCTCTGAGCACTATGCGATTTAACTTCTGAGGTCATCAGTCACCTAGAACTTAGAACTGATTAAACCTAACTAACCTAAGGACATCACAGACATCCATGCCCGAGGCAGGATTCGAACCTGCGACCGTAGCAGTCGCTCGGCTCCAGACTGTAGCGCCACTCCGGCCGGCTAATTTTCAACACACAGTGACAATTAGCAAGGACTGTGAACGTCTGCACAGTTACTCGCTGCACCGTACTCTGACACGCACCCGCTACGGTCGCAGGTTCGAATCCTGCCTCGGGCATGGGTGTGTGTGATGTCCTTAGGTTAGTTAGGTTTAATTAGTTCTAAGTTCTAGGCGACTGATGACCTCAGAAGTTAAATCGCATAGTGCTCAGAGCCATTTGACATGCACCAACACACTTCTGCATATGTGGACTGCTGCCAGCGCCATGGTGCGGCGACCGCAGGTCAGATGCACCGCATGGTCATACCCCGAGGTGATTTAAACCCGCAAACCGCCCACCAGAGCGTTGTTTCACCATGTATCATCATTATCCTTAATTTATGAGCATGAGTGTACATTGGCCACCGGAGTTGAGGAGGTATCATGTAGAAAGCATGTGACTTCTAGCCCATGATACTGGCTCACAGCCGGCCGCGGTGGTCTAGCGGTTCTGGCGCTGCAGTCCGGAACCGCGGGACTGCTACGGTGGCAGGTTCGAATCCTGCCTCGGGCATGGGTGTGTGTGATGTCCTTAGGTTAGTTAGGTTTAAGTAGTTCTAAGTTCTAGAGGACTTATGACCTAAGATGTTGAGTCCTATAGTGCTCAGAGCCATTTTACTGGCTCACATGTTTACTGCGAGCCGTCTGATGATGTTTCATAAGCTTTTTACCTAAGCTTTCATCCACCCAGACATACAAGTTATAATACTTGTACGTACCTCCTGAGTAAATCGAACCTCGTCTGTAATCAGAATCAGCTGTACTAATGCATGCTTAGAACTCACTCAAAAATGTGTGATATCTGTCAGTTTGGGCACAGAAAGACCCTATCTATGTCAAATACAATTTAAATTCGGTTACTTACAATAGAATAATTTTACATTTTACATATTTCACTGTTATTTGAGCAACCACCGGGCAGTATAAGACCATAATATATTCCAAAGCTATTTAATTTCGGCTCTATCAGCTTCTGCAATTTGTTACATCCTCTTTAATTACATTCTATAATTCTTTATAGGCAAAAGAAAGGAGCTAGCTTACGATTACTGCAAAGACAATCACATAAACAGCGTGTTGCCGTATTAAAAACTGAGAAAGCGTACTAAATTTTTAACCTGACACATTCGATATCAGGAAGCCAAATTGCACTTATGATCCGTGGAACACGCTAACTCACAACTTCTTTTAAAATAGTCCAGTGAACGATCTTTTGTATATTAAAGGCGATTTTCGTATCCTTTCCGTCTTCCATATTTTGCGCAATTGTATTCTGCCTATAATGTAAGGGTTATTGACAGATTCTCCAACGAAACCTTCTCTTAAAATATTTTATAAAAGAGCGTCAGTAATTTGTAGCAAACTACAGCTCAAGGAAACAGTGACAAAAACAGATACATGTCAGAAATTGTGCACAACTAACGATTGTAAGAATTTTATTTACCATCATAAACACTGTGTACAGGGACCTTGGGCGACTTACAGATTTGTCATTGTCTCCTCTATTCAATGGCGATTAAAAGCGGCAATCTGGCCACCACTTACCGCTGTAACTGGGTAACCTCTTTTGATGCTTGTCGATTGTCAGGATGAGCATTACTGCAAAGGGCATTTGATTCTAAAGCATTATGTCAGGGTGAAAAACACTAAATAAATTACTTTTTCTCTCTTAACAACATGTGGGCAGGGTGGGTTCTTCCTTGACTCGGGTATGAGGTAGATGGAAACAGCATTTTTACATAACGTAACTTTTATTGAAAGATTTGTACAATGGTTTCCTTACTGGATTGTTCTGACTGGCAGAGTGACAGCTGCGTCATTTGCGAAGCCTTCTGCTGCGTGAGCGGCGGTGTCTGATTACGCCTGGCGGTGTGTATCTCGTGTCACTGTTTCGCCCAGTTGACTGGAGACACGCATCGTGAGGTCGCCCATTTAATTATTGAGAACGAAGTCGTGAATCGGATGGCAATACCTTGGATGTGGCGTCCCAGTGTTTCTTTCTCTATGCGGCCGCGTGCGTCAGTGTTGTGCGTCGGCCAGCGGAGCGGTGCAGCGGGGGAAGGCCAGTGCCCAGGACTCGAACAACGGACTCCAGCTTGCCAGTCTTTGGCTGTCGGATCTTCATCACCAGCTCACAGGTGACTGCTGATGTGAGGCCGTCTCCTTCCTGTCCTCACGAGTCACCCTGGTATGTAAACATCAGTCTTCAATACCTTCTGTCTTCTGGCGGCGAGGCTGCTGCTTGCTATTCCATTACAGTGGCGGACTTGGTGCTTCTGTGTACGATGTAGTCTCTTCCTGCATGAGGGTCTTCAGCACTGACTGAACGGTACTGGAACTGAACTCGAACCGAAACTGAACTGAAAACTACTGTTGGGCCCACTGCGTCTCGCGTATTTATTTACTTTAGTTCACTGAAGGTGAACGACTTCACGGTCATTGCCTCTTCTGTCACGTTGAAAAGCTTCTCGAAGAATCTTCTTAACGTTGGTCATTGGCTCTTGGAATGTAGGCGAGGGCCTTTGATCACACGTGACAATTGAGAAACACGTGAGCCGGTAGGTTCATGCCCTGACGGCTGAATCGACGGCTTCCGCTTATGTGGGGAAGGCGATGGCTTCTCCTGAACGTGCTGACTTGCAAGCTCCGGCTGTTGCCACTGCTGCTCTGCCCGCTGTTTGCCAGTGTGTAACTCTTCTAAACTAAACTAAGTTTTTCATTTATTTTCTAATTTCTACTTCACTTCACATTGATTTCACTAATTTATTTACCTATCTTAAGTACCACTCAACACTGCGTATGCCTACAGGCATGGATCGTAACTCTCTGTAAGCACCTTACCTGTAGATCTTTGCGCCACATCGCTAACATAATGTTTTAAGATTCAGTTTGGCCGGCCGGAGTGGCCGAGCGGTTCTAGGCGCTTCAGCATGGAACTGTGCGACCGCTACGGTCGCAGGTTCGAATCCTGCCTCGGGCATGGATGTATGTGATGTCCTTAGGTTAGTTAGGTTTAAGTAGTTCTAAGTTCTAGGGGGCTGATGACCTTAGAAGTTAAGTCCCATAGTGCTCAGAGCCATTTGAACCATTTTGAAGATTCAGTTTTAGTTGCTGTCTCGCATTTCTGCCTCTCTGCGTCGTCAGTAACAATCCACCAGGAGGAATAGTTTACGTAAAGACGAAATGTTGACAGGTTATTATGGTTTTAATGTTTGTCACTGTTTGTTAATTGCTTTGGATGCACCGTTCACAAAATTCGAAAAATACGGAACATATCCCACACATACTGAAATTTCAACAACTTCCACACTCAGTTCCACCACCTGCTCTGCTTTCCGCTAAGCAGTGCACTCTACACCACCATCCCATTCTCAAAAGTATTCTTGCGAGCTCTCGGCTCCACAGGGGTGGAAAGTGTGAAGGAAGCTTATAGCTGTCTGTAAGGTAGAGTTACTACACACAACTTTCACATAATAGGGATCTTGTGAGTAACACATTTATAGTATCGTTCCCCATAAAATGCTATGAGAGTGTGTTACTATAGTCATAAAACTATCGTAGACCACCACAGACTATATTAAGTAATCATAAGCTACGGTAGCTTTCCTATAGTCTTGATCAGTTATGATCGCAAAACCGTTGCCTGTACTTTGGGTGTGTTACATGCCTATTGGACGTTCCCTCATTTCGATTGCTTTGTTTAGGTATGCGATTAGCGTCTTACTAGGTTCACCTAGGCACTGAATGAGGACATATAGTGGGCTGCACAGCCTACAGAGCGTCTTTGTTCGATATAGTTATCCTTCTGTGTGGTGCTTAAAAATAAACAGTATTTACAGCAAAATTGAAATTGTCTGTGATTATTTCATATTTTATTCGAAAATTATTGATTTTTTAATGAGAAACAAAGGGATGTTGTAGTGAAAATAAGAAAACCCAGATTTATAATATATAGAAAACGCAATTTACTCGCAGAAAGGTGAAATAAAGAAAAGCGCAAAAGAAAAACAATCACACATCGTTTCAATACCAGGTCGAGCTGATATAAAACATCGTTCTGTTACTCACAATTAACTTCCGCACATATCAGTAATTACTGGAAGCTTAAACCTTTGATCATGACGAAAAACTTTCTATTGAGTACAAAATAAAAAGAACAATTATACAGATTTATGTTTGTGCAAGTAAACTGTACTTGCGTCAAAGGTAATTGCTTTGATTACTAAGAACACAAAAGTTACGAGACCATCTAATTTTTATTACACGATTGGCAATGGTCGATTCTTGTTATGTGCAAAACAAACGGCCGGCTAGAGTGGCCGTGCGGTTCTAGGCGCTACAGTCTGGTACCGAGCGACCGCTACGGTCGCAGGTTCGAATACTGCCTCGAGCATGGATGTGTGTGATGTCCTTAGGTTAGTTAGGTTTAATTAGTTCTAAGTTCTAGGCGGCTGATGACCTCAGAAGTTAAGTCGCATAGTGCTCAGAGCCATTTGAACCATTTTTGTAAAACAAACAAATAAGCAAACAGAAAAGAAATAAAAGTCATCAGCTCCCATTGTTTCTTCTACATCTTCATTTATGTTTCTCTCCTTACGAATGCTACCAATATCATCGGTAATCCTATCATTTACTATATATAGAGATGGTATCTGTTCTTTCTGACATGTCCGAAAGACATCGGTGACCAAGCAGCGCTGTAGAAGGAAATGATAATTAAATCAAGACCCTAAGTTATCGACAGGCATTGATAGACATCAACGGGGACAGATGAAAATCTATGCCCCGACCGGGACTCGACCCCGGGATCTCCTGGTTACATGGCAGACGCTCTATCCAGCTGAGCCACCAAGGGCACAGACGATATTGCTACTGCAGGGATTTATCCCTTGCGCGCTCCCACGTGTACATTTCCAACTTAATGTCCACACATTGCATTCGTAGTGCCCCTGCCCACTACACTCATTACTCGCGGCGGACAATCTTACCGAGTCCCGTATGAGTTCGGGCAATGCGTGTGCATCCGGACAAAAGAAGCCTTAACTATATATGGAGGTACCATTTCCATGTATGTGTACCGTATTTGGTCAAGTTGTGGTAAATGTAGTGGACTGACAAGACAGGCAGTCCACAGTGACGGGTAACCGAAAGGCACGCGTTTACACACGCCGGCTGGCGTTAGGTCTGAAACAGGATGCATAATGAATGCTATAAAGAAAAGTACGTAGCTGCTGGAATACTTAACTTTAATCCATCACTTGTATACAGCATTCTGGATGATACAAGTGAGACTCTCTCTAGAAATAGTTAATGGCGTCTTGCTAGGTCGTAGCCATGGACTTAGCTGAAGGCTATTCTATCTCTCGGCAAATGAGAGAAAGGCTTCGTCAGTGTAATCGCTAGCAAAGTCGTCCGTACAACTGGGACGAGTCCTAGTACGTCTCTCTAGACCTGCCGTGTGGTGGCGCTCGGTCTGCAATTACTGATAGTGGCAACACGCGGGTCCGACATGTACTAATGGACCGCGGCCGATTTAAATCTACCACCTAGCAAGTGTGGTGTCTGGCGGTGACACCACAGTAAATGTAAATATTGCAGAAATTTTCCTCACCATAAACAATAAATAAATGCATTGAATTAACACGATTTTAAGTAAGAAAGAAGAAGGTATTCTGAAGAGATTTTTATTGTGATGCAGTGCTTAAACTACATATTTTCCTAATATGTGAGGAAAATGTCCGAAATAATAAATACCATCGCCATATATAGTTAAGGCTAACCAGCCACTGACCTTCTTCTTCTGTGCTGGATGCACACACATTGCCTGAACTCTTACGGGACTCGGTCAGATTGTCTGCCACGAGTAATGAGAGTAGAGGGCAGGGGCACTACGAATGTAATGTGTGGACATTAAGTTGGGAATGTGGGTCTCGCGGGGAGCGTGCAAGGGATAAATCCCTGCAGTCGCACTGTCCCCTGTACCCTCGGTGGCTCAGATGGATATAGCGTCTGCCATGTAAGGAGCGTACATATAGATGGTTATATGGGGGTTTGTGCCCCTGATATCCACAATACTAGTCCAGAGCCTCATTGTGAATTTTCCCTTTAAATGGTTGTGAAGGTGTATCAGAGATAACTTAAGCATTTTCAGCTTTGCGAATTTATTTATGTTGATGCAGACGAATGGTCAACTTCTGAAGCTTTTCAGTGCCATATGTTCCATTTACTGCATTAATCCTAAATTCCTGCTCGTTATTTGGCCCTCGTTATAGCATTTGATATAGCATTTGATGACTGTCCGTCATAGTGTACAATCTCTCCTCTTTCCCTATCCCTTCCATCTCTTTCTGAGAACTTCAAGCGATTTAGATATTTGACATCCTGCTCAGATCTAGAAGATTACTCTCTCTCTCTCTCTCTCTCTCTCTCTGTCACTCTTACTCTCTCTCTGTATGTGTGTGTGTGTGTGTGTGTGTGTGTGTGTTTATGATGAGGTAATTTCTATAAAGTTGAAGCCGGACTCTGAACTTCGTAATCATCTTATCTGCAGCGAGCGGATGCGCTAACCGGCTATAAACCTGTGCCTCAGATAATTTCCACTATCGACCGACGTCTCTGAAAAATGTTGCGTAATGCCTCTTCTGGTTTATAGCTACAATACAACTAAATTTATGTTCAGAGAGAAAGTTATCGAACAAAATTGTGGGTAATGTTTCTAAACAAACACAAGATAGTGCATTTGCGTAATGAGACAGTGACGGAAACAAACAATTATTAAAATTCGCAACCATAATATAAGTAACAGGACATCGAATGCATTGTTTATTTCTGCTCGTAAAATGGTACCTCCAAACTATATTCATGGAGCCACATTTGCAACAGGATATATCTCACTCTCTCAGGTGCTGCCTGTCGAGGTTACTTTAGGTTTCATCCCCAGTTCATATTGGTAATGTTACCATAGTCTAATTGACATTCATTGGTAATTTACATTCACTGTTGCTTAGGACCCACCGAAATGCTTTTTTAATGTGCTTACGCGCGTATCCACCGACCGCTCATCGCACTGATTTAAAAGGCATCATTTGAGACCATTCTTTCCTTAAAAAAAAATGAAAGACGGCATATGCATGTTTTCTATCTCTTGACGCGCTGTCATGGTGATGGGTGCCAGTTGTTCTATCGTCCACTAGCAGAAACAAATGAGCTTCCTGCATAAACAGCGATGTACAGTGGCGGTTTCATGTTCACCAAGACTACAGAGCGAACAGCGAATCAGACGTGGTCAATCTATTTGTGTCGTAACCTCGCAATGAACCTGGGAGTCCCTGACGGGAACTACGTAACTTCTGAGAATACAGATTCGCACTGAGTCGACAACCGAAATAATGTTTTGACAAATATTGACAGTAATGAGACCAGAAAATGGTTCAAATGGCTCTGAGCACTATGGGACTTAACGTCTGTGGTCATCAGTCCCCTAGAACTTAGAACTACTTAAACCTAACTAATCTAAGGACATCACACACATCCATGCCCGAGGCAGGATTCAAACCTGCAACCGTAGCGGTCACGCGGTTCCAGACTGAAGCGCCTAGAGCCGCACGGACATACCGGCCGGCAATGAGTCCAGGGTTCGGTTTTGTATGATGGGAGCTTATTGCTGTTAATTTTCTTAATATGAACTCAAATTTTCGGATCCGAGCAAGACCGTCCAGTTGTTAGCACACAGGACCAACATTCGGGAGGACGGCGGTTCAAATCCCTGTTCGGTCATCTGCAATTAGGTTTTCCGTGATCTCCCTAAGTCACTCTAGGAAAATTGCAGGACGGTTCTTTTGAAAAGGGTACGGCAGATTTCTTTCCCTGTTATTTAGTAATCCGTGCTTGTGCTGCGCCTAATATAACCGCGCTGTTGACTGGACGTTACACTCTTGTCCTCCTTCCCTTTCCAAATTACGGAAGAATACATGCGAAATAGTACGCTTTTAAACACAATTTTTTACTTTATACTGAAACGAGGTACAAAAATAGTTATTATTGTAATATTAAATATATTTGATTGCTGTTATTATTAAAAGCGTTCAGCTGTAGTACACAGTTCGTGCACTGCTTGAAGATAGCACTCTGCTTGCAGAATTTTACACGTAGCAACAGTAACTTCAACAATTTGTGACGTAGTCGGCTTCTGATCTCTCCCAGGGGTAATTCCCAAATCGACAGTCAATTCGAACTTCAGAATCATGTTCTTCAATCCCGATGCTCAAAGAGGACTTCTCCGTATTCCTTTAATTCGCCGAGCCTCGCGAAGAGTTGCAGAACTATTGCCGTTATTTTGATAAAACGGTTTTACGAGTAAAACCTTGCCCACCTTGTCCCGACCAGTGTTGACTGTCTGCAAGCGTAATGCACACCGATGCTTATGTTTCAACCCTGTGTCGCCGTACCACTACCGGCGACTAGCGGCAAGTGATGATAATAACACTACTACAATCACAAATCCTACGGAGCACAGTCCGAACATCATTGTTATAAAGTTTGACTCCCACACGGTAAATAACTATCAGTCTATAGCAGCTCAAGTAGCGAATGCTTAGTTACACAAATCAAAAAAAGTTTTGCATCACCCCGGTTCCCAAAACTCCTGAAGGCAGATGATGACTGTTGATATTGTATCACAGACACAGTCCGTTTAACTGTTCAGAGATGTCACTATGTAAACAAGCATGCAAGAGAAGCGCCTATTAGACAGAGGGGGGCCGACAGCCGATCAGATCCATTCCACGAGGAAGGAGGTACACGGCTCGTGTTGTCTGTAGTTCAACCATGCCTAGACGGTCAATACCGCGGTTCGATCGCGTCCGCATTGTTACTTTGTGCCAGGAAGGGCTCTCAATAAAGGAAGTGTCCAGGCGTCTCGGAATGAACCAAAGAGATGTTGCTCGGACATGGAGAAGATACAGAGAGACAGGAACTGCCGATGACGTGCCTCGCTCAGGCAGACCAAGGGCTACTAGTGCAGTGGATGACCGCCACCTACGCTGATAGCAACTCCACGATGTTGAATAACGCTTTTCGTGCAGCCACAGGACGTCGTGTTACGACTCAAACTGTTCACAATAGGCTGCACGATGCGCAAATTCACTCCCGACGTTGTGGCGAGGTCCAGCTTTGCAACCACGACACCATGGAGCGCTGTACAGTTGGGCCTAACAACATGCAGGATGGACCGCTCTGGATTGGCATCACGTTCTCTTCACAGATGAGCGTCGCATATGCCTTCGACCAGACAATCGTCGGACACGGTCAGGCTGAACGTCTTAGACACACTGTCCAGCGAGTGCAGCAAGGTGGAGGTTCCCTGCTGTTTTGGAGTGGCATTATGTGGGGTCGACGTACACTGCTGGTGGTCATGGAAGGCGCCGTAATGGCTGTACGATACATGAATGCCATCCTCCTTCCGATAATGCAACCAAATCGGCAGCATATTGGCGGCGAGGCATTCGTCTTCATGGACGAAAATTTGCGCCCCAGTCGTGCACGTCTTGTGAATGACTTTCTTCACGATAAGGACATCCCTCGACTAGAGTGGCCGTTCTCCAGACATAAACCCTATCGAACAAGCCTGGGATACAATGAAAATTGCTGTTTATGGACGACGTGACCCACCAACCACTCTGAGGGATCTAAGCAGAATCGCCGTTGAGGAGTGGGATAACCTGGACAAATAGTGCCCTGATGAACTTGTGGATAATATGCCAGAACGAATAGAGGCATGCATCATTCCAAGAGGACATACTACTGGGTTTTAGAGGTTCCGGTGTGTACAGCAATCTGCATCGCCACTTCTGAAGGTCTTGCTGTATGGTGGTACAACATGCAATATGTGGTTTTAATGAGCAATGAAAAGGGCGGAAATGATGTTTATGTTGATCTCTATTCCAATTTTTCTACAGGTTCCGGAACTCTCGGAACCGAGGTGATGCAAAACTTTTTTGGTGTGTATACATCCATGGAGTGTAATCGGAGAGCGAATCTGGTACCACAAGATGTGCGAAGAAGTTCTGTATTTGACACAAATAATAATTTGGTATTTGGTTGTCTCAAGTTGATGACCTAAGATATAACAAAATTTTAAAAATTATTGTAAACAGTAATGCACAGCTTAAACGTATTTAAAAATGGCACTGCAAAAACGACCAAAGCATCTGCAATATGTGTTTACTAACAGAAAACGACTCCCGTTAAGCGACGGTGATATTAATCTTGTACTTGAAGCCGAGGAACTTCAACCTGATGTAATGTTATCCATTACCTGAACATGGTCTTTTGACAGAAACTACTTGTACGTAAGTAAATACGTAATATCGTTTTTATTGACTTTCAAAACAGAAAATAGAAAATAGAGTAGACG
Organism: Schistocerca cancellata; assembly: GCF_023864275.1. Lineage (NCBI taxonomy): Eukaryota > Metazoa > Arthropoda > Insecta > Orthoptera > Acrididae > Schistocerca > Schistocerca cancellata. The sequence goes on along the minus strand of NC_064634.1, from coordinate 324,068,275 downwards.
CGAGCCTATGACCGAGATGCTACTATTACTCATGTCAATATGTAAAGATTTTTGCTACAGGTTGTACATTGTAATAGCAATACGTTTGAAATTACTTACACTATGACGTATATTGGGAGACGTAAAGTGGTATATGAGTATTGCAATTTGAGGAGCAATATAGGCCTAACTGGTGATTGTCGAACTACAGAGGATGCAAAATGCAGATTCGTAACAGCAAGAAAAGCATTTATGAAACGGCGAAACTTGTTATCATGGAACATACAACTGAGTGCTAGGAAGTCTTCTCTGAAGTTGTCTATGTGGAGTGTAGCCTCGTACGGAAGTGAAACATGGACGGTAAGCAGTTCAGACAAGAAAAGAAGAGAAGCTCCTGAAATGTGGTGCTACAGAATAATACTCAAGATTAGATGGGCAGATCGAACAACTAATGAAGTAGTTAATTCAAAAGGAAGAAAAATTATGGAACAACTTCACTGAAAATAGGGAACGGTTGACAGGACGCATCCTTCGGCATTAAGAAATATATGTGAACACAGAGAAGAAGGCTCTAATGCAGTAACACATTAGGAAAGTTTAACTGAATGTTGGTTGCAGTAGTTATTCAGAGATGAAGACACTTGGCACGCGAGATATTTTAGAGAGCAACATAAAGCTAGTCTTAGGACTGAAGGCCTCAACAGTTGCAAAGACTAAAGTTTTCAGAGGCGCTGAAAGAGCTCTGTAGATTACTTAGTACTTATCCGCCCACAAAGAGACCCATGTAACGCATTCAAGGTGGTAAAATCGCTGGAGACAACCCAAAAGTGAATGTTATGTTACGAAGCAAGTCAGTATTTTTTGTGAACGCAAATAACGGCGACTTAATAGAAATTAAAGAAATAATCTAAAACAATATCTGAGACATAGTCCCTACTCTACATGAGATACAAATAGTAGATGACATCAATATCGAAGAAATTTCTGGGTCTCGCAAAACAATCGGAAGCAAATGTCTTTAACCTTGAAGTTCGGTATCGCATTTCGGGATCTGAGATGACTCAAGTTGCTATCGGCAGTACCGGATACCGCCTTAATAATCAAATACGGTACCACTATCTGATACAGGAAGTGACGATATTTCGAGGGATATAGGTCTCAGATAAATAGACCGGCGCAGTGCCAGAAGTCAGTCTGGGTTCTCTGCTTCTGCCGCAACTGCTGAGAAGAGTAAATCATTCGAGATGGTGAAACAGTTTTCTGGAAAGAGCTATGAACTGGACGTCGCCAGCATGGAGAACATGGAGGCGTTTCTGGACGCCAGCGGTGAGTCAATAAAAAGCTTCAGCTTTGTCTTTGTCCTCTCCTACGAACCGTATACATAGTACCAGTCAGTCATAGCTATAGGCTGCCTATCTGACAATGCGAAGCTTTAAGTTGCTTAAGAATGTAGAAGAAAAAAAGAATGTTGAAGTTTATACAATTACGCTGGAGAACAACATCCCTTATGCATGTTTATAAACACGAATTTGAGTGTGAATAGATAATTTCGTCTTAAAATGATATTTTATCAATCTTCATAGCATACTTTTACGGCCCGAAGAAAGGAATAGATCCAATTGCATTAACTATTGAGTCACATCGATAGTTTTGTTACAACTAATAGTGAGACTAGACAAGCTTACGGGAAGGAAAAACTCAAAGCAATATAAAGGAAATTCGACCACCACTTCTGAAAGTCTCCCAAAACTAATACTATAAATAATGTTGGTCATATTTACAGTTCCATGCTGTACAGTTTCTCCCACATAAGTAACATTTTAACTACCGTACTTAATGTCGCAATTGTCTTGCAATGGAATGTTTTACATTTATGAACTACTTCTTCAGAAACTTGATAAAGAAGGTAAGGGGTACAACTTCGTTGATTTAGTGTTAACATAATCTTCTCAAGTCACGTTAAAGTTTGTCTACTCCGGCACAGTATTCCGCCAAGATAATACTTATCATCCTTTTTAATGTTATAGCTAGATCATATGAAAACGAATGTTTTTCCAGTTTCTTCTGTCCCGCTACCATTTGTCTTACGAATTTATGTCCTTGGAACTACCTCCTATGCTCCCTTGAGCCGCGCACCTATCGATTTTCCTCTCGGATTTTTGCGCTGTAGTTTCATTGCAGGCACGTTTTGTGTGCTGTGTTCATTTACATGCCTGTACAACTTCAATCTTTTCCTCCCCATTTTTTCTTGCGAGAGTTCCTCGTTTAATGTCACTGTGACTGTCGTATTTCTTATTCCGTCTGGTCTCACGCCTTTTATGGCCATTCTCAGGAATTTCATCTTATTCGTTTGCATTTTGTCTTCCTTCTACATAGATAAACATTTACTTGTAGTGTGTTTGGTATACCATCCTCCTTAAGTTTTCGCGGTACGTGACCACGGCAAATGTTCTTTGAAGCTATTAATTTCTTCACAGTTCTCCCCCATTTCTCTTATGGTAGTCTCAAAGTATCTCTAACGTTCCATCCTATTCAGTTAATATCCTCTCAGCCTTACTGCACGCGATCTTATTTGTGGTCTTCTAGATGTGACCAATATCGCTCTTAAATCTCCAAAGCTTAATTTCGTAACCATCCATTTTGCTGTCTCATGCGTGGAACTGCCACTGAACTGCCTGTTTATCCTCTTCTCGCATGGCAAGAAAAACATTTAGTCTGCTCCAAGCTTTCCTGTCGCTATGCCATGGTCGCGATGAAAAGCAACTATGAAAGAGTCCCTTTTTTAGCACATATTTATGTTACAACCGTGTTCAATGTTTCATCTTATTTAGATTTCTCCGAATCTTCCTTCTGTACTTAGCGTCAGATAGCTTTTGTGTACTGAGGTAAGACATTACCACAGCCTTCCCATCTAGATACTTGTGCTCTCGTACTGGATGTCCCTGGTATCAATCCGCGCTGTTCGTGTCACAGAACATTTTCTAGTGTATTCTAGACGTGTCTTTCTAAAATTTCCATTCTGTTTGCGTAATGGAACGTAATAAATCTTCATTTGGAACTGATGACGATTTTCATCCGATAATAACGTTTACCGAGTCACTCGTCAGGTAATGCAGCGAATCAAGTAACAAAACAGGTTTATTCTCTAACATATAAAATATAAATAACACGATTTTATAAGGCATAGTTTTTTCCTGGAGAAAGCTTGTCTCTACGCCAAGGCAATCAAAATATAGGGCAATTTATCTCACATATTTTGATACCTTTCATGTATCTATATCGATTACAGGCACGAATCGGCGAAATTCTCTATTCCCGGGAAGGAGGAACTATCTATATACATAACTAAGTTCTCACAAAACCCTTGGTGCCTGAGACCTACTCGCATTAAACTAAATTTTTAAGTGTAACGAACAGTGCAGCGTTGTATTCGGTGATGGAAGTAAATGTGAGCCATGAATACGCATGTTTCATATCACCGGTAGACGCCAAACATAAGGAAGATCAGTTTTGATTTCTGAGAAACATAGGAACACGTGCTACGAAACTGACTCTACGACTTAGGGAAAACTTCTGACAGTGTTGACTGGAATACTCTCTTTGATATTCTGAAGGTATCAGAGGTAAAATACAGGGAGCGAAAGACCATATAGAACTTGTACAGAAACCAGAGGGCAGTTATAAGAGTCGAGGGGCATGAAAGGGAAGCAGTGGATGAGAAGGTAGTGAGCGGGGTCATAGTCTGTCGCCAGTCTGTACACGAGTAAGCAGCAAACGAAACGAAAAAAATTGTAGTAATAATTAAAGTTCAGCGAGCAGAAATAAAAAGCTTGAGATTTGCCGACGACATTGTAATACCATAAGAGGCAGCAAAGGAAATGGAAGAGAAGCTGAATGGAATGATCAGTGTCTTGTAAGGAAGATATAAGATGGACATGAACCAAATCAAAAGAAGGATAAAGGAATGAAGTCGAATTAAATCAAGTGATAGAGTGGGAATTATATTAGCGAACGAGACATTTAAAGTAGTAGATAAGTTTTGTTATTTGGGCACCTGAATAACTGATTATGGCAGAAGCAGAGAGGATATAAAATGTAGACTGGCAATGGAAAGAAAAGCGTTTCTGAAGAAAAGAAATTTGTTAACATTGAATATAGATGTAAGTGTTAGGAATTTTTTTATGAAGATATTTGTATAGAATGTAGCTGTGTATGAAAGTGAAGCATCGATGATAAACAATGTAGATATGAAGAGAATAGAACATTTTGGAATGTGGTGTTTGGGAAGTACGCTGCAGCTGAGATGGATAGATTACATAACTAATGAGGAGATACTGAATAGTATTGGGGAGAAAAGAATTTTGTTGCAGATCCTAACTAGAAGAAGGGCTCGGGTGATAGAACACATTCTGAGACACCAAGGGACCACCAATTTAGTTTGCGAGGGAAGTGTGGGGAGGAGGGGGAGGATAAAAATTGTACAGCGAGATCAAGTGATGAATACTGTGATGAGATTCAGAAGGATGTTAAGTTGCGTTCAGAGATGAAGAGGCTTGACAGGATATAGTAGGATGGAGAGCTGCAACGAGCGAGTCGTTGTACTGACGACCACAGTAACAACAGAGCAGAACCAATGATGAACGGCATGTTTCTCCACATGGTTGCAAAGTAGGCGCGAGAGCATTACGGACATATTGAACTAATAGCAGTGGAGGCCGCACGGTTGGCCGTGCGGTCTAACGCACGACTTTCCGGGCGGGAAGGAGCGCCCGGTCCCGGCACGAATCCACCCGGCTGATTTGTGTCGAGGTCCGGTGAACCGGCCAGTCTGTGGATGGTTTTTAGGCGGTTTTCCATCTGCCTCGGCGAATGCCGGCTGTTTCCCCTTATTCCGACTCAGTTACACTATGTCGGTGATTGCTGCACAAACAAGTTCTTCACGTACGCGTACACCACCATTGCTCTACCACGCAAACATAGGGGTTACACTCGTCTGGTGCGAGACGTTCCCTGGGGGGTCCACTGGGGACCGAACCGCACAATAACCCTGGGTTCGGTGTGGGGCAGCGGAGGGGTGAAGTGGACTGCGGTAGTCGTCGTGGGGTTGTGGACCACTGCGGCTGCGGCGGGGTCGTTTCTAGGTCCCCGGTTAACACACAACACAGTACAATACAACAGAGTGGCATTTTGAATCACTAGGAGGTTTAGTGTTGAAATTCCGAGAGCATACATTCCAAGAAGAGTCGGCAATTACTACCTCCTTCGAAAAATTTTCTGCGTAACTGCCGTGATGAGAAATTAGATAAAATGTAGCTCATACCGAGTTTATGGCTCCTTGTTCATTCCATATTCTACTCGCGAACTGAATGAGGAAGGTGGGATGCGATAGTCATAACAGAAGAACCGTCGCACCAAAGGGTGAGTTGCGGAGTATAGACGTAGATACAACAGTTAAGTTATCGGTTCAAATCTTTCAGTTATCCACATCCTCCTAATGATGAGAATTGCAATCTGGAATCATAGATAAATTATCATTTTAAGTAACTCGACGCAGATATACTGCATCTCGAAGAGGATCGGTGAGACAAACTCCTTTCGAGTCTCTGCATATTGATGTTAGTTTCTGACCTGCAGGAGTCACTGATCCCACGCACCGCCAGCTGGCTCTGTCAGCGAAGGACACCCTGACACTGACACTGGAGGGTGACAAGGTGACGGACGTGACCCAGCTGGGCGAGTACAAACACGTGCTGACATACCGCCTGGGGGAGGAGTTCACAGAGGACACAGCCGGCCGCAAGAGGAAGAGCACCGTCACGCAAAGGGGCGCCGACACGCTGGTCAAGGTCGAGAAGTACGAAGACGGCAAGACCGTCACCATAGAGAAGACCTTCAGCGCCGACAAGATGGTCGCGGTGAGCCCCAACACAAAACTCCCACTCGCAGTACTTTCTGTTTTGCACCTCTTCTTGCTGTGTGTATATGTTAGTGTGTATGTGTGTGTGTGTGTGTGTGTGTGTGTGTGTGTATGTGTGTGTGTGTGTGTCAGATAGAATGTTGCAGTATGGTAACCCATGACAGTGAGTTCGAAATCATTTGAAGGAAGTTTTTGTACCGTCTGCCTCAAACTTGTGTATAATTACTGCTATAACATCTCATGTGATTTCAAATTGGTAGTGTTGCCTGATACAAGGCATAATTCCCAGTTGATAGGTTTCTCAGATTGTGGTACAAACAAGTAACTGCTCGTCTGTGAGCATCACTGTAACTTTTAATCATAACCCCTCAGGAGAGTAATATGGTTGTTTCAAACATATAAAATTTGCTTCACAGAAAAATAGCTTGATGGGGACAATGTGATTCTAAATTGTTGCTGCATGCCCTTTCTTTGGATATTATATACTGTTTTTATGGGATCATGAGATTCTATAGAACACTGTTTTGTCACCTCATTCTCCTTCTATGGACTCACCCGAGACATTATTACAGTTACTTGTGCTCCACCCTTAATGTGTCAAATTTACCCATGTTTAAACACAATACCTCTAATCCATTAATTAATTTCTTCATGATTTTATATAATTTGTATAGGGGTGGTATGATTGGTCTGGTAAAAAAGCAAGAAAAATGTTATTTTGTAAAGAAAATCACTCGCCTTACTTCTTGACACAGTCTCATTTGACAGATGCACGATTGGTCCAGCGATCCTCCAGCTTTTTCTTCACATCAGAGAAATAACAACTTTCAAACTCTCCCAGCAATCCAAAGTCTCAAGTTAAGGAATGGGAAGAATTCGGGTGAATAGAATGGATGAGGAACCAATTCAAAGCTCAGTCCATGCACTTTGGCATTTTTATCATTGATGAGTAGGATAGCGCACTACCATAGTGAAGCAACACTTTTTCCTTTACCAACCTAGGTCTTTTCTTTCATCCAACGCAAGTGTCAAACGATCTAACAATGAAGGATATTGTTTCTTGGGAAAGCCAAAAAACAGTGGCCATCACCTTACCAGCTGACAAAATGGTCTTTGCCTTCTTCGGCGTACTTTCACCAGCCTTTGTCCGTTGTTTTGACTACCGTCTTGAATCTGGTGTGTAATGCTGGATCTAGCTGTCACAAACGGTCACGAATCAACGCAAAAACTCTTGCTGATTGCGTTTAAATATCGCCATACATTGTACTGAAATGTTGTACTGGATGCTTTTGGTCGAGTATGACCAATCGGTGCACCAATCTCGCACACAGCTTCATCGTAGACAATTCTCCGTGCAGGATATTACGCACTCGCTCAGTTGAGACCCCTACAGTCTCCGGAGTCTTACGAATTATTATTCGGCGGTCTTGCTGCGCCGTATCATGTATTTTGTCAACTGTTTCCTTTGAGGTAATCTCAACTGGACGGTCATCATGACCACGTTTAAATTCACTAAGCCAAAAGTAAATGGTCTTTAATAACAGTACAGAGTGCGCGTGCTCCTTGTTCACTTCTGTTTTGATTGCTGCGACAGCCAAGCCTTCAAATGAAAATGATTAAGAATAGCACGAATCTCAGTTTTGTCAATTTTCAGTCGCAGTCAACACAGTGACCAATTCAGACGGTTATCAACAATGAACTGTACGCTGTGCGTTGTTCAAATTCTTTATACGATCCTTAGAACGCGCCACATAAATGTTCCATTCTTTTGTGGAAATTTATCAGACTTATCACACCACCCTTGTATTTAATTACGTACCTCCACAGCTTCTTGGTGTCCGTCATTTTTAATCATTAGTAAATCATTTGGTGTTCTTCTTCGCTTTCCATTTTGTGTGTGTGTGTGTGTGTGTGTGTGTGTGTGTGTGTGTGTGTGTGTGTGTGTGTGTTTGTGTTTAATATGTACGTGTTTGTCATATTCATAAAATCGGATTAAAATAATTCTTACACTTGTTTTTATGTTGTATTTGTTACAGTTTGGCCTCACTCTGTCAGATGCCTTTCATTTTATCACAGTTACTTTCTTATGAGTACACAGGAGCAGAGTAATGAATAAACTTCCGTGCGCAACAATAAACTTTCATACTTTCATAGGCACTTCAGTGCGCACAAGTTCGTTTGTGTACATTCCATTACATTCTTGTCCTTAGCATTTTTTGCTCTGGTGTACGCTTTTATGTGGTGACTTGTTCAGTTTTTAATCAGACAATCTAACCTCTTATTATAGCTTCTACGTTCTACAAAAGCTTAGAATATGTTTCTCGTGCGCCATATGTGATTTTTAGTCTGACCCATACATATACACATCATATTTAACTATCACTTCGAAAAATATTTGCGCTTGTTAAGTGCTCTATTAGTGTTGGTAAGAAACAGAGTCTACCTTCTATTTCTGTATTTCACGCAAGCATTTAGAAATTTCTGCATTATCCCTAGGATATCCTCGTAGATCATTGAGGTTCACCCGGAGCACAGAACTGCCACAAATTTTTAGGAGCAAGATATTTTCTACAAATAGTAGTATTCGGTATGATTATACAAGCATACTTTGCCCTACAAGAGGTAAATGAAGGTTAATCTGTTCTGCGATGGAACACTGAAAATAAGAAACATGGCCCACACAGCTTTCTCTTTCCTAATTGACTAAAAAGAAACCGCATGAGCTCTGCAGTTTTTGCAGATCCTTGCAGTGTAATCCAAATACCATTCTGAAATATTTACTTGAGGTGGAAGTATGCAGCGATTAGTCGTGAATAATCTGAATTTATTGCAGACCTATTTCGACTGTAGAACAGCCAGCATCTGTGTGGTCACATCAAACGTCTGTGACAACATTGGCTGATGTATGCACTGAGTCCAAACCGATCTGTAATAAATTGAGATTATCCACGACCGATCGCTACATTCTACCACTTGCAAATCCAACGGTCGCTGGGCAGGGAGATCTATGGTTTCCAAAATAAATATATTTACTTGAACCTATGAGAAACTACTCTTTAGGTTTGCTTATCTCTTCATCTTTCAGTCTTCCTCCTCATACGATCGTGTCTACGTTACTGTATTTTCTTTTTTTTCCATTCTGTCTCTTTCACATGAATCATTTCTGTATTTTTATTTTGTGTTAGATCTTATTAACTACTTGTTAATTTCATTGTGACTGTGTGACAAACTCTTTGTGAGCAGTTCATTTATTAGTCTTCACATCTACTACCCAGTTAGTCCACCAAATTCCAAAGACAACCTTTTAAGTCTCAGTTCTTTTATGTGACTGTACTGAAGGAGAATAATTAAGGAATTTTTCAATAACATTAACATCTTTTTTTGTCGAACAGCCAATCAGCTAATATTATCACAAAATGATATTATGGATGAGTAAAATAATAACTGGGAAACCTTAGTACGTTGGTGGACAATGAAAATGTCCTTTATTATTTTGCCAATATTTATAACGAACTGGTAGTATTGCATAATGAGTGCACTTTTACTTATTTCAATCGTTATGTTTGCATTATTATCTTTCATATAATCTCAACTAGTAATAGTTGAAATTAATAATTCTTTATGAGTTAATGATTTATAACAAATTACTTTTCTCTTTCAGACCCTCTCTGTTGGCAGCGTCACTGCGAAAAGGATTTACAAAGCAGTCTGAATTCGCCTTTCATTCGTCCAAAATTTTGTAATTTATTTCCTCTGTATATTTGCAATAAATTTTTTTGTCAGAGTATAACTTCAATATGAAACTTTGTTTGACTGAAATTGCTCTATCCATACCCACTCATTTGTTATATTTTAGTGTCTGTTTCGTCTTGAATGTGTCAGTATGCGTTTCCATCAGACACTCACTGCATGAATAAAGATTTTCATAACAGCGGAGCTGAAAAATTTGCAGTCACAGAAAAGACGTGGTTAAAAAGAAATCGGGGAAGTTTCATAGCAGTAAAGGGAAAGCATTCAGTAATCTCAAAACATTTAATGTCCATTATGAGTACTTGTACAGAATAATAGAGAGAACTCAGGGGAAGGTAGTTCTAATTGATTACTTATCGCAGTTTCGAAGCTTTTCCTCAGTCAATGACTGCTCCTTTAGCCAGTGCCTCGGCCCTCGGCTGTAGACATATGCGCTTCGCACTGACAGTCTGGAGCATCCGTCAGAAACAGCTTTCGTAATGGCCTCTTAAGCAATTATTTTATCCTCTCTTGTTCGTATTTTCCTCTTATACCGCGAGGTTTGTTGTCGCATTGCCTAAAGAACTTTCGTGGAGTTTATACAGTATCCACACTGCATGGGTGACACATACGGAACTGGGACAACTACACATGCGTACGAGTTGTCAAATCGCCGCCCTCTGTTAACCTCTGCTCCGTGGACTCGCCAGACGCCGGAGGGCTGACCTCTGATCCTGATGCACAGTTATTTGGGATAAATAACATAGTGTCTTACAGAGTGGATATTTACCAGTGGAAATCAGAATAACTAATAATTTTAGCAAAAATGTTTTTAAGGACAGTTTACAAGAGATGACCTGCGATGAAATACACAACGAACCAAATGCTAACATAAAATTTAATCTATTCCAAGATAAATTAATATCATTATCTGAAAATACCTTTCCACATCAGCTAATCAGAAAAGACATTAAATAACAACGTAAAAAAACATGAATCAATTGGGGGCTTAAAGTATCTTGTGAAAGGAAGAGGGAAATATATTTACTGGAAAGAACAAGCAGAGATCCTGCAGTAGCTGCACACTAAAAAAACTGCTCAAATTTGCCAGAAAAATTGTTAAAAATCAAGGAACATGCAGATAAAGTCAAAAATCAGTAATTCAGACGATGGACTTAAGGCTATATGGAAAGTAGCGTCCTAACCGCACATAAAAATAATAACATAATTATTTAACTGAATGGGAGACCTACAAATGATCAGACGCAGCTGGCATATATATTTAATATTAATTCCTTAAATGTAGTGGAAAGTCTAGGGACAAACAGGTCAAGAGAAAAACCACATCAGTATATTGGAAAGGTATATCTCACAAAATTCAGTCATATGGATCTAATACCAGCTTCACCTTCTGTCGTTAAGAAAATTATACATCCTCTCAGGAATAAAAGCTCATCTGGTTCTGTTGGTGTTTCCAGTAAAAATTTAAAGATTTGTTCTCACATAATAAACTTAGTCTTATCTGAAGCATGTAATGCATCACAAACTCATGACATTTTTCCACATAAACTGAAATATATGATTGTTAAACGCCTTCTTAGGAAAGCTGATATCGGAGCTGTCAGTAACTGCCGACTTGTTTCACTATCGATATTTTCCAAAATTTTTGGTAATATGATGTATTTTAGAGTAGTATCTCACCTTAGTAACAATAATGTCCTCAGCAAATCACAGTTTGCGTTTCAGAAGAGTTGCTCTACTGAGAACGCAATCTAAATGTTCAATCACCAAATTTTACAAGCATTAAAGAATAAAATAGCGCCGATTGGTATTTTCTGTGACCTATCTAAGGCATTGGACTGTGTGAATCATAGCATTCTCCCAGACAACTTGAAGTTTTATAGGTTTGATGGATACCCAACCAGTGGATAATGTGATATCTGCAGAAAGTTATATTTGGTAATTTAACCAATATAGTCTGGGGTCGTAATTCTGACCGGGGAGAAATCGCGTATGGCGTTTTCCATCTCCCAGTCTCAGGGCCACTAGTGTTCCTTATATATGTACTATCTTCCGTCTAATATACAACAAGCAGAAGTCATTCTTTTCGCAGATGACGCCAGTATCATAATCGAAGCATACATAGAGAAACAGAGAAGATGGTGAACAATGTTCTTAAAACTATTATTGACTGGTTTTCTGCGATAAAATGGTCTCAACCTCAATTTTAAAATGACACAACATATTCAGTTCTCCACATCTGGAGGTACTACAACAGTAATAAGTATAACACATGGTAAGGGAACAATAAATAGGATGGAAACTCCATAAGCCTTAGGTGTCCATATTCATGAGAATTTAAACTGGAAAACCACATTTTGGAACTCCTAAAACAACTTATTTAAGCCACATTTGCAAATCTTCAAGAGAGACAACGTACTAGGCTGACATATTTTTGCATGTTTACATGAAGTAACTTCATATGGAATAATGTTCTGGGGATAACTCATTTTTAAGAAATAAAGTATTCAGTGCTCAATAATACGCTGTATGGATAATATGTGTTGCTCACCCACGATAATCTTTCAGACATCTGTTTAAATTGTTGTGCATTCTCACAACGAAATCACAGTACATTTATACACTCAAGATGTTTGCTGTGAATAATCCACTACATTTCAAAAGGAACAATAATGGACAGAATTACAATACTATAAGGAAAAATGATATTCGTTATTCACATTGAGACTGTGTTTGACACAGAGAGGGGTGCATAGTGCTACAACAAAAAGTTTTGATCACTTAGCCAGCGATATAAAATGCTTGACGGAAAGAAAAGTTAAATTTGGAAACAAACTGAAAAAGTTTCTCCTTGATAATCCTATTCTACAATAGAATTTCTATTATAGTAATATGTAAAATGTGGTGGATAGGAACTACTAAGCCACGTCTGCATATTTAAAAGAAAATTTGGAAGGTTCGAAGTGTTCAGAATGCATCCATATTTAAAAATTAATTGCGATATGAATGTAAATGACTCGTTCCACATCATTACGATTAATCGTGCAAAACTGACTAACAAATCAACAGTCGACATGGAAAATTTTTTAAAGCTTTAAATGTGTAATGGATTTCTTACTCAGATGATATCCAATGATTAGGCCATATTCGAAGTTACACCACCCTCTTGACTGACACAGTTTGCTGTAACGATTTCTCTACAGACAACAAAATACTCCTCACGTCATTTTACACCGGCGGATCTGCGCCTCATAACATGTAGCAGTCAGTTCCACATCACATACAGATGTCCATCACATACAGATGCCATGATACTTTTGATCACACAGTGTATTTCAACGTTCCTGGTGAAAATCTTCATTATGGGTATACCGTGAATGAGCGACCGTTGTGACCGAGCGCTTCTAGGCGCTTCAGTCTGGAACCGCGCGACCGCTACGGTCGCAGGCTCGAATCCTGCCTCGGGCATGGATGTGTGTGATGTCCTTAGGATAGTTAGGTTTAAGTAGTTCTAAGTTCCAGGGGACTGATGACCTCAGATGTTAAGTCCCATAGGGCTCAGAGCCATTTGAACCATTTTTTATGCCGTGAACACTCCCGCTTTCGGTTACATCCATGTATTCAGGACTGTACCCACACGTTCGTCGTTTAACAAACTTCATGAACCCTATCGCCTCTTGAGTGGCCTTCAAAATTACCCAGTCTGAATCCCAAAAAAAGTCTGACACAATTTGGGAAAGCTGGTTCGTCAGAAGAACCTACGTCCGCGCAGTGTGGAAGCTCTACGGAATCCGATCATCAACGAATAAGCCGAACTCGATGTGGCGTACATGAAAAAATTGAGGCGCGAGACGACTTGGATGAGGAGTGGAGAACTGAGCTGTTTACGACTAAGACTGGTCGGTTATAAACAAAATTATTTGTCAATTTTTATTTTTTTTTATTTTTCCAAGTTCAAACTTCATGAACAAGTCTTGCGATCCGACGCCAGTTAGTAAGATCCTACGTCCTTTGAGTGAGCTAGGCGTCAGGTGTAAGAACCGCGCCGTCTCTACGAACAAGGCGTCTTGTCGATAGCAAGGACGTCTGGCGCCCCTCAGCTACTGAGAGTAAACGACAGAGGAAACCGGAAGCCCTGAAACAGAGATCTGAATAGCCAAGGCGATCTCACTTCAACCAACACCACTGGCTGACAGCTTTTGAAACGCACCAAGTAAAAGCATCCCATCCAACAAAATTCTAGACTTTCACAATCATTCAACAAAGAGTTCAGAATTTCTGGACTCACAGAATATGAAGTAGGATGGCGTCACGCCCTAGCATTTCGAAAGCCTATTGACAATAAAATAGTTGGTTGCAATGCCTTTGTTCCTTTGGAAGTGCACGCATGCCCGAAGAAACAATGCATCCTTCTTGTTAACAACACACTATTTATCCGCCGATACCAGGCAGCAACTCTCAGGTAAAATGCCTTCCCCTGTATGAGAATTACATAATGTGTGTAAGAGTATGTGACGCAGGAACGACGACATATGGGAGTTTGTGTCAGTCTGTGAGTCGTCCGCATAGAGCGGGAAATCTGGGTTCCAGTCCCGATTTGGCACAAATTTTCGTGGTCGTCATTCACTTATACAGCTGATAAAATAGTTATGTACGTATTAAACACTCACAACAAAATAGTTTTTCTTAAATTTATTAGCTTTCGGGACGTGCTCTTACTGCCTTCTTAACAGTGGGATGTCAATTCTGACTATTTGATTGAAATGACAACCTCAGTCCGCGAGTGGAGAACATCTCCGACGCAGCCTGGAATCGAACCCGGCCCCCTTCGGTTAGCAATAGGTCGAACTGACCACACAACTACCTACATACGAGACATTTACACGTACCCGGCCAGCAACAAAATTCACTACACGTTAGTAGGCAGTTGCGCCGCTCTCTAAGCTACACCCAAGCTCGCTGTTAACTCCACATCAAGGACAACTATGCCAGCAGGTATTTATCATAAGATGATACTCAATTATCGGGTGGTAACCGTCTTACGGTAATCGGCACTAGCCGTAGCTCAATCTAAGTTTTTATTTTATAGCGGGGACTTTATCCTTTTATAACCAAGCAGATACCAGCCTGATGAATCTACCGTGATAGCACAAGCGTAGGGCAGTACTGTTCCTAAGAATCAACAATTTGCCCCAAAAGACTTAGAACTACTCTCGCTGTATGACTTTGCAGTGAGAGCTTAGGACAACCGCTGGGGGCAGAGGACAACCTCGATAACGAAAATATGTCCGTTGTGCCTTACACATAATGCAGGAGAACATCTCAAAGTGCGCATCAGTGAGCAAAATTAAATAGAACCATCCGGAGTACAAAATTTCACTAAACGCAAGCACCGTAGACGTCGTTCCTCTGTACCTACCAACATCCAACGTATATCAATCTGAACATCACATAGCGAAAACTTAAACACACCAATCAAGAAAATTAAAGTATCACTTTACCGAAACCCCCAATTGCCTCTGATAGTGACGCACATGTTTGAAAAAAATTGGCTCGAAGGCCCTACAACCTGCCTCCGTAATGGTGGAAAAGCGTGGTACCCTGCGCCCTCAACTTTGATGAGCACGATAGAAATGTACCTTCACAAAATTTCGACACCAAATCAGCCTGAGCGCTGCTCTAATGTCTAGGGTTAGGCAACCCCTTCGACACCCCTTTGGTGCGATGTGCCTAGTTCATGCGCTAGAGTATTCGTCACGCCGAATTGGTGTCGAAGTTCCCGACAGGTACATTTGTAACGTTCTGGGAACTCACAGGGAAATTTTCCCTTTCTTTTCCCGCCCCGCGCCGCGGCACCCACCACAAACAAACGGCCCTTTCAGGGCCACTGACAACTCTCCGTCGCCAGCAAACTTTGTCTGCCGCCTTCCTTCCGTCCCTCCTGACTTCGCCAGGGCACACACAGGCCGACCCCTCTCCACAAACAGACACTCCTGCGCAACCTCCCTCCCCGGCATAAGCGTCACTCGCGGACACGGTACAAACAGACAGACAACACGTCAAAAACAAAAACTAACGTCAGCATACGGTGGAAGCCGCCACCCGCACGCCAGTCGCGGCGCGCGCGCGCACGCGCACACACACACACACACACACACACACACACACACACACACACACAGACAGAGAGAGAGGCGCGCCCGCCCTCCACTTCGCACCACATACCGGCCACACCCATATTAATGCTGCCCTCCCGCATCATCACGCTACAAGAGGGAGGACAACAGAAAAGATGAAAAAGGATAAGAACTCTTTGATGCTTCAGATAACGTCCAAATTCAGTCGAATGGTTTTGATAGGTTGCTAGTGGCACCACCCTGTTCACAAGAGTAAAAGTTGCAACTAAGCTATCTAAACTGATTCTCTCTCGGACACGGCCCTCACTAAGCACCTGTACGTTCCATGCCAAGACAAACGACAGCTGAGATAACAACAGAACAACACTTCCAGGAGTACACTGCACGGTATCTCTGTGCATGTTTCGTTGCACGCGTCTAACTCATTACACTGCTACAGAAAACCAATAAGACATTTCAATCATATTGTAGAGAACAGCTCTCAATATGCATCTGATAGTATCAAGCACAAGCAAATAAGCTGTTGAGGACTATACCTCCAGACGTTTGCACGCACAGCGAACGTAAATGTTCCCTTAAGAACAGCTGCGATCCAAATTAGCTGTCCCCAGCCAGAACGAGCACCTCACTAATGCAAATCAAACCCGACAAATATTAATGACTATTTCTGTACGCGTTTGGAATACGAAACAACCCTAATACGTGTCCCTAGCTGCTAACCACACGTCTCTGTGGAAACACCGTAGAGTCAACTGCCATTTCCGAACGTGTGGTACATGACTGACTATGAACACCAACACGCACTAAAAATAGGAAACAACTAACTACACTCATGCTCATAAATTAAGGATAATTGCAGAATGTGGTGCCATTCAACGTAGCACTACACAAAACTGGCGCTAATAGCATAGGCACGTAGGGAACACACACGACACATATCTGTAAGCCCACGGTATTGGTAATAAGTTGAGAAAACCATCCCAAAACACATGTCCTACAAAACTCCCCTGTGTCCTGCACATGCACCCCGACACCAATATGGGATACGATGACCATGTACACGTACACAGGCCGCACAACAGGTTGGCGTACTCTGGATCAGGTGGTCGAGCAGCTGCTGGGGTATAGCCTCCCATTCTTACACCAGTGCCTGTTGGAGCTCCTGAAGTGTCGTAGGGGTTTGAAGACGTGAGCGATACGTCGACCATCCCACACGTGCGCGATGGGGTTTCGGTCTGGAGAACACGCAGGCCACTCCATTCGCCTGATATCTTCTGTTTCAAGGTACTCCTCCACGGTGGGAGCTCGGTGGGGCCGTTCGTTATCATCCATCAGGAGGAATGTGGGACGCACTGCACCCCTGAAAAGGCAGACATACTGGTGTAAAATGACGTCCCGATACACCTGACCTCTTACGGTTCCTCTGTAAAAGACATGCAGGGGCATTCGTGCACCAATCATAATCTCAACCCACATCATCAAACCACGACCTCCATACAGGTCGCTTTCAAGTACTTTAAGGGGTTGGTATCTGGTTCCTGGTTCACGCCAGATGAAAACCCGGCACGAATCACTGTTCAGACAATACCTGGACTCGTCTGTGAACATAACTTGGGACCACTGTTTCAATGACCATGTACTGTGTTCTTGACACTAGGCTTTACGGGCTCTCCTGTGACCAGGGGTCAGTCGTATGCACCTTGCAGGTCTCCGGGCGAATAAACCATGTATGTTCAGTCGTTTGTAGACTTCGTGTCTGGAGACAACTGTTCCAGTGGATGAGGTAAGGTCCCGAGCAAGGCTACCTGCAGTACTCTGTGGCCGTCTGCGGGCACTGATGGTGAGATATCGGTCTTCTTGTGGTGTTGTACACTGTGGACGTACCGTACTGGATACGTTTCCTGTCTGCTGGAATCATTGCCATAATCTTGAGTAATCTTGAGATCACCCTTTGAGGTTCACGGAGGGCCTGTGCTATGACCTGCTGTGTTTGAACAGTCTCCAGTCGCCCTAGTATTCTACCCCTCATGACGACATCAATATGTATTCTTTGAACCATTTTCAACACACAGTCTCCATTAGCACGTCTGAAAACGTCTGCACACTTACTCGCCGCACCATACTCTGACATTCACCAACACACCTCTGCGTATGTGGACTACTGCCAGCGCCACTGTGCGACGATCGCAGGTCAAATGCACCGCATGGTCATACCCCGAGGTTACTTAAACCCGCAAACCGCCCACCAGAGCGTTGTTTTACCATGTATCAACATATCCTTAATTTATGAGCATTATTTGTAAAGTGTAACACACTAGCCGATTCGTCGTTTACTATACAAAATATTGAATACCTGAGGAAACTCCTCCAAGTAATTCCGTTACGTGGGAGAACACTAGGTAGAATGCAACTACAGTTTGTTGCTCTTCACAGCGCGACAGAAACTTACGCAACAAGCTCTACATATGTGACTGCTCGACTCAGCAACACAACAAGAAAAACCCTATCGCGCCACTAGAGGTGGTCCCAACTACTGACTAGTTTCGTACTGATCGCTTTCCCGAGAAGGAAGACCCACAAGAAACGCTTGCGTGCGAGGTTGCAGATGGGAAGTGATGTTTACAGTATTTGACGCCCCACATATTATGTACCATTCAACCACAAATTTGCTGCTAAAGGCAACAGGGGGTGGAACTGGCGGTATCCAGTGGTGAGCACAGCACGAGACTACCGAGCGTAATTGAACTGCTTACTGATGAGTAACTCACAACAGTGCTACAGAGATAATAGTGTCGATACCAAGCAGAGCAACACAACGATAAACAAAGCAAAAATTCAATTATATCTACAACAACAGCTGTTGAAGTTGACATTTCGCTGGAAAGGAACCCAAGAAATTTCATAGAGAAAGAAATGGCAGGTGAAATATTAGCGTTTATGCAAGATGAGTCAGTGGAATGTCTGATGCATACGTTCGACTGCGGGGAAAATGTGCATGTGGAGTACAATGACGACGATACGTGCTTAACAAGTAAAAGTGATATTGAAACATGTGTCGAGTCATGAAGTTCATTATCCTTGTCGGACGGCGAGCTGCAAATACTGTGTCCTGTGGGACGCAGGAAAGGAAAATCGTCCAAGGAGCGGGTACAAAAAGTAGTTACGTAGATGGAAAATCATCCACAGCATAGTAAAAAAAATAAATACAAACGGATTAGAATAAGTCTGCAGCACTTTACTCTAAAGGCGATAAGAAAAACTATGGATATTCAAGGGAGCACAAGACGGACTTGCAAAAGATGGTGTTTGCGCGTTTCAGGGCTACTCGATACAACTTACGGTATGAATTTCAAATTTCGCGCTACATAAATTACACTGATTTCAAACGAAGCAGAGGACGGTTTCATAAATTCAGACATTGCTATAGAACTGGAAGACGTAACATAAAAAAATTTCACACAAAGCGTCAGTTTGACGATGCGCAGCGAACTGTGGAATCGGGTAAATCATTTCCTGGAGCTAGCTCTTCCTGTATAGGGACATTAGGTGGTAGCTTGCTCTTCCACCAGGTGATGCGGTTAGACTCTTGTGTTCCCTCTAGTGGTCGAGTCCTGGCGATGAAACTCTTTCTCGACTTCAGTCGACGGACTACAGCCTGATGATCTGCAGTGAATGTCGGGGATCATAAGTTTGCTTAGCCCTCTCTATATCGGGAGTAAATGCCCTTCTAATAGTGGGGAGAACTATTCCAACAATCGCGTAGATTTTATCGACTGGGGTTGGCTTCATACATCCCGACAAGACTCGGACGGTCTCATTGCTTGCAATATCAACCTCTTTGGTGTGAGTGGATGCACTCCACACAAGTGAAGCGTATCCTTGCAGTGGACACACACAAAGCAAGAGCCGAAATTCTCAGGACGGGAGGACTTGCTCAAATGTTCAAATGTGTGTGAAATCTTATGGGACTTAACTGCTAAGGTCATCAGTCCCTAAGCGTGCACAGTACTTAACCTAAATTATCCTAAGGACAAACACACACACACCCATGCCCGACGGACGACTCGAACCTTTGCCGGGACCAGCCGCACAGCCCATGACTTCAGCGCCTCAGACCGCTCGGCTAATCCCGCGGGGCAGGACTTGCTCCCCAGGCGGTGGATGTGAGCTTCCTCAAGATGTTATTCCGTGAACTAATTTTCAGCCTGATGTTATGGCAATGTTTCTTGAAGAACAGTTCGGTCAAGGGTAACACCTTGACACACTGGTGTTGAACGATACTCCGTTCGTTTGCCTTGCCATGTAACGTCCAGTTCCCGCCGAGCTTCTCTATTCTTCAAGTGAAATGCACACACCTGAGTCTTGTGGGGATTTGGCTTTAGATGATTGGCTTTTTAGTAGGCGCCAAGCGTAACTTTTCCTCTACTTCTTCAAACGTTTTTCCTTGAGCAGCCACTGCAGTATGGTAAGCACAGATGAAAAGCCTGGAATTTTCCGTTGTGGGCTGGTCATTAGTGTAAACACAGGGGCGAACACACTGCCTTGAGGTAAGCCATCCTTTTGTATGCGCCACCTGCTCTTCTTACCATGGAGAGAGACTTGGAATCTTCTGTTTTGCAGAAGAGTACCAATAAGGGATGTTAGTTGGTAATCCTTGGTGAGTTAGTAAATTTTCCTCAGCAACTTCCTGTGGTTCATAAGTATCGTATGCAGCTGTTAGGTCGTCAAAGGCAACTCCTGTTATCTTACCCTGTTCGAAACCATGTTCGATGTGTCGAATGAGGTTCAGGTCGAAAGCCAACTTGTTGAAGGATGAAATTTTCTTCGAGGATGCATCTAATTCGGTTAAGGAAGACCTTGAAACAGTGGCATAGAATGACGTAAAAAGAATCCTAATACATTTTTCTAGGTAACATGTATAAGTGATTAAAGTTGCAACTTCATAGGGTAATTTAAGCGCGAAAAATGCCTCTGAAAGTGTGAAAATAGTGTTTTAATAATCGATGTAAGCTCCAAGCATACAAATGTAGATACATTGTGTCAGGCAGATACCGGCTGTCAGTTTGTGCGATGGAGCTCCACGCACTTTGCACCTGGTAGGTCAATACAGGGATGGTTAATACTGTTTGTGGATGACGCTGTAGTTGTCGTGCGATGATGACCCATATGTGCTCGACTGGAGAGAGATCTGGTGATCGAGCAGGCTGAGCCAACATCCCGACACTCTGTGGAGCATAGTGGGTATTTGGGCGAGCCCTACCCTGTTGGAAAACACCTTCTTCGAGTGCTGTTTATGAATAGCAGCACAACAGTTCGAATCACCAGACTGATGTACAAATTTGCAGTCAGAATGCGTGTGCTCCTGCTGCCATAAAAAATCGCACCTCAGATCATAATTTCAGGCGCAGGCCCAATATGTCTAGGTCTCAGACAGGTTGCTTGTTGGCGCTCGCCTGGCCCCCTCCTAACCATCACACGGTCACCAGTGGCGACGACGCAGGACCAGATTTCATCATTTCTGACCTCATCCCCGTCCTCCAGTGAGCTCTCGCTTGGCTCCATTGAAGTTGCAAAGGGCAGTGGTTTGGGGTCAGTTGAATGCACGCTGCAGGGCGTCTTTCTCGGAGCTGGCCATGAAGTAACCGATTTGCAACAATTCATTGTGCCACTGTCATGCCAACTGCTGCTCTAATTGCTGCTGCAAATGCAGTGCGAAGCGCCACACCCAAACGCAGAATACGACATCTTCCCACTTGGTAATGCCTGGACATACAGCGCCTGGTCTTCTTGCAACAATAACTTTCCGTTCTCACCGCTGCCAACAATAATGTACAGTATCTACGTTCCTGCCAAATCTTTCTGCAGTATCATGGGAAGGAACTGATGGTTTTTCGTGGTCCTACTACATCGTTCATACTCAGAAAGCTGTTGATAACGGTGTCTTCGTCGACCTAAAGGCATTCCTGGCTAATATCATTTCACTAAGTCCAATCTCAAAGTTAACTAACCCTCATGACAATTACAGGGCATATTTGAAAATGGTTCAAATGGCTATAAGCACTATGGGACTGCACTATATGACCGAGCGAGGTGGCGCAGTGGTTAGACACTGGAATCGCATTCGGGAGGACGATGGTTCAATCCTGCGTCCGGCCATCCTGATTTAGGTTTTCCGTGATTTCCCTAAATCGCTCCAGGCAAATGCCGGGATGGTTCCTTTCAAAGGGCACGGCCGACTTCCTTCCCCGTCCTTCCCTAATCCGATGAGACCGATGACCTCGCTGTCTGGTCTCCTTCCCCAAACCAACCAACCAACCAACAAAATCTGAGGTCTAGAGTCCCCTAGACTTAGAACTACTTAAACCTAACTTACCTAAGGGCGTCACACACATCCATGCCCGAGGCAGGATTCAAACCTGCGACCGTAGCAGCAGCGCGGTTCCGGACTGAAGCGCCTAGAACCACTCGGCCACAACGGCCAGCTACAGCACGTATTTAAAGCAAACCCGATCTGCATCCTCTTCGTGGTGCTAATAGCGCCCCTCTGATGCGACTTCATCCTTCAGAATAGATACACGCCTACCACACCTCGCACAACTCCTCTCTGGTGTTTGGTTTTCTTTGCTGTCAGTGTAGTTCCTGTTATGATGGCGACTCTTCATGAGGCCACTCGAATTTCTAGCGGTCTCACTCCTCCTGCTGGGTAGGCTGCACGGTGAAACTTGCTGTAGGGGAGGCTTGACTGCAGTCCTTGTGGAGCTGCGAGCACACGACTCACCGTCGCATTCTCCCCACTGCCGCTCCCACCCCCTACCCGCCACTCACCAGGTTGCGTTTCAAAGTATCTACCTCAACTTCTGCTATCGCTGTTGGTGGATGAAATCCACATCCGTGCTGACCTGCATGCCGCAGCCTCCATGGGGTTTGGTCGCTGTGGGGCTTCAGCACTGGGTCACGGTGACTATGATTCTATGAATCCTCCTTCCCCCTCCAGAGGTGATTTGTTGTCATCATATGAAACTGAGAAAGGTTTGTAGACTGCGAAATGTAATGTCTTATAATGTTGTGGTTGTAGCTGGTGCACATGCTAACAGCTGGTACCACCACCTTCGTCTATTACCCGTATTTTAGAGGTATCCTAGTTTTTATTCCCCTGTGCCAGGGTACCATACTTTTTCCCTCTGTGCACCTCTGAATAAATCACCCTATCATTAGTTTTGAAGCTCCATCCACGAATTTTATTTTCTTTTGTGGCTGTTCTCATCTTTCTGTCATGGAGCAACTTCGCTGGGGACATTTTCTTATGCTGAGTGTTTCTGTAGGATATTAGAAACATCGTTAATTTGTCTTCCTTAACGTATTCGTAGCTCAGTTTTCTCATTTGTCACCAAATTTCATCAATAACGCTGGATTTAGTGTGGAATAATGTGTTATGCACATGCTCTATTCGCTTTTGTACAATATTCCTGTAAATTATGTGAAACATTTTACTGAAAATAACTTCTTAGTACTTGAAATGTTTTCATCGCATCTGTGATTGCCATTCTTATGATGTACTGGAAACAGTACAGGTGTCAACTAGTACGTGATGATTCAGAGAGAAAGAACAGATTTCAATCGTTTATTACAGAAAAAGAAAGACAGAAACACACTGTGCACGCCACTAGATAGAGAAAGTTTCAGAGTCTTATCTTCGCACAAACAGTATACTATGCACTCAACAAGAGCACCTTGTGTTGCTCGAAAAACACCGAAACCGTAGTGCATTTAGTTCCACACACAGATCAACAGGTCCTTGTTCTGAATCGACAACTTAAACAATTCGATTTTTCAGCTCTTGAAGAGTAACTGTCATAGGTAGAAGAAAGAATCTATGTATCCACATGGAAAAAAAATCGAAAGGTGTGAGCTCTCGTGACCTGGGAGTCCAAAAGCAATAAACAGGATCTTGTTCTCCACCTCTTCCAATATAACATGTGGGATGTTGTTTCTAAGATAGCCCCGCAAACGAAGATGAAAGTCAGCCGCGGCACCAACATCTTCCTGAAGTTGAGGTAACAACCAATTTTGCATCATGTCCAGGTACGACATTCCTGTCACAGTTTCTTCCGTAAAAAAGAAAATTGCGTAGGCTTAGTGAACAGAAACGGCAGAAAATACATAAAGTTTCTGTAAGTCTCTTTCATGCTCGACGACGACGCCAGAATTTTGTGACCCCCAAATTATTAAATTATGGTAGCTTACTTTACCCGACAGATGAAACGGTTCAAATGGCTCTGAGCACTATGGGACTCAACTGCTGAGGTCATTAGTCCCCTAGAACTTAGAACTAGTTAAACCTAACTAACCTAAGGACATCACAAACATCCATGCCCGAGGCAGGATTCGAACCTGCGACCGTAGCGGTCTTGCGGTTCCAGACTGCAGTGCCTTTAACCGCACGGCCACTTCGGCCGGCACAGATGAAACGTTGATTTGTCCGAAATAATGAGCCGCTCGGATTTGGTGTTCTCTACCACATCCTGGAGAACTGAAATGCTAAATTCGTACCTTATGATCACTGGGACGCAATTGACGCAGTAATGTGTAAGACTTCATATGCGGGTGTCTTTACAGAACACGTCACAGTGTAGTTTGAGGAAGTTGAAGTTCCTAGCCTGCCAGTCTTCTTGACTTCTAAGGACTCCGTGTGAACACATCTCGGATACGCTCGACATTTCCACCAGGCATGTGTGGCCGACCAGTGCTCCTGCATTTGCATATGCAACCAGCATCCAAGTATTTTGTGTGACAGTCATACATCTGCCTCTACAAAGGCGGCTTCCTGTTGAACCGATAGCGGAATGCACTTCTCGGTTGAACAATGGACTGAATTCGCGCAAGTTCCAACACACAAAATCGTTTCTCTTGTGGTGTAGTCGCCATGTTGAGATAAATTAACAACACAGCAGCTGTGTCAATACTTGAAACATTCCTTTACCCAATGTCATGTGCAATGTGTCTATCTTTTATAGTTTGTAATAAACAGTTTAAACCTGATCTTTTTTTTTAATCACCCGATGTAAGACAGTATTTCCCCCAAGAATGGTCCTCCATACACTAGGTGAATTCAACTCCAAGGATATGCCGCCTAGGACTATAGAAAATATGGCTTCGTCTGGACAGCTTGAAATTTACAGAACAGCATACATTTTATGCAACTTGATTTATATGGGCTTTTATTATTGTTAATGAAAATGCGCACAACTTGCAAATAGAAATAAGTGTAGATACAAAGCTGAGTTATATTACCTTAGTCCTAGTTTTATTATTGACACTGTACTTTTTCGCAGTTTTTTGTATGATAGCTTTCACAGTGTTCTTTTCACAGTTCACATATGCAGTCTTCATTCGGATGGGACTCTCTTGCTATGGTAGAACTTGTGGTGGAATCCATATTTTTGGGTATCATGTCTGAGTTCGCAGTTTGCCTGTTTTCGCTCTTCTGTCACCCCGCTCTGCCTCCCTGCTGTGTTTTTCTATAGGTGTTTAGTGTGAGCTTTTGTAGGCCTCGGTGCGAGGCAGGAGACTTACATTCTGACGTCTTTGATGAAGAAGGTTTCATTAAGACGTAAGCCACTCTCGAAGTCACTATCTTCCCGACGCCCAGGATTAGTCTCATATAGCGATATTGGACTTTCTCTAATATTACTAGGTCATCACCTTTTAGTGTGTGTAAGATTACATGGATTGCGTAAGGTTCAAAAGGCCAAGAGGACCTACAGATAGTGCTAAACAGACTCGTGTCATGTGGAAAATAACCTATAAACAAACCACAGCAAAATCAAACCAAAAGACACCCTCGCCCTTCAGAACAAACCAGAAGAAGGCATTTGGTGTGACGTCATAAGCGAGTGACTGCGTGTGAGATCGCTCTCTAAGTTTTCATATATTTTTAGGTTTCAGATACATATTTTAACGGTTTTTGTGATAATATTTACTATATAAGTGACGTATTAGTGGTTTCTTCATTCACCTCTGCCTTTCTTGTGTTGTGACCTGATATTTGTGAGTGTTTCGTATCGAGCAACTTAACCTCTTGCCTGTGTTTACATTCCGCGCTGACCAGTTGCAGCTGTAGCGGCGCATCGAAAGCTAAGTACTAATTAATTGTTTGTGTATAGTGGTTTATTTAGGAACTTTAGTAGTCTTCAACCGGTGTTCTTGGTGTTTTCCGGTGAAATAATTTCAGAAGAACCTTGGGAACTGTTTACAGTTTCGTTACTGTGCCATTAGACGTTTGATTCCCTTTCTGTATTAGTCTTTTGTTATATTCACATTTGTTGTTTTTTAATACTGTTAATAATAGTAGTTACTTCTCTTGTAGAGTAAGTTTGTGATTATTGTAGTCAGGTTTTTAACATCTTCTTATTGTAGTAGCGGAACTTAGAAAAGTAAAATTTTACCATGAGTGAGAAGTGTGGGCTTTGCCGTAGGTTCGTGAGTAGTGGATTGCGGTGTGAGACTTGTTCGAAGTATTTTCACTGGGGGGAATGCAGTGGGGAAGCCAGTGGGCATTCTGGTGAGATCCTCTCCTGGAACTGCAGGTTATGTAGCAAGAGTAAGTTGATAGAGGAGCAGGAGCGTAAGATTTGTACCCTTCAGGTGCACTTGAAAAACGCACAGGGGGAGCTAGATAGGATGAGGAGGGAGAAGGGGGTTGGGGAATGGGAGCTGGCTGTTGGCAAGAGATCTGCTAGGAGAAGAAGATTTTCAGATAGTTTTACTATTGGTGTTTACAATAGATATGACCAACTGTCAGAGTCTAGGGGAGAGGAATCTGTAGTAGCTGTAGATGTAGGAAGTATGCAGCAGACCTAAGTAGTTACTGTGCCTAGAACAGTTGCAAAGTCGAAGAGGAAGAAGAAGGTTCTGCTTTTATGTAGTTCTCATGGCAGAGGTGTAGGCCAGCAGTTGCAGGAAGTGCTGGGGAGTGAGTACCAGGTCACCAGCATTGTGAAGCCTAATGCAGGATTGGCTCAGGTGACTGTTAACATACGGGGGTTATGTAGGGATTTTACTAAAGAGGATCAGGTAGTGATTGTGGGTGGGACTGGTAATAGTATTGATAGGGATGGGGAGTATAATATAGATGGTGACCTGGAAAAGATAGCCACTCAGACTGGCAACACGAATGTGCATTTCGTGGAACTGTTTCAGCGTCAGGCGTAGTAACATGAGACTTGGGGGTGCGCTGATGACAGAAAGCATGGGTCACATTTCAGTGGTGTCGGTGGAGTCTATCAGCAGGACGGGTTTCACTAGACACGGCCTGCACCTCAACAGGTATGGGAAGGAGAGGTTGGCAAAGCTTATAGATGACAGCATAGGTGGGGTTGGTGGGATCACTCATGAGAAAATTCCTGCAGTAGTGGGTGTTAGAGCTGCACCTTTTTTAGATTGAAGTCAGCTGATAGGTATTCCTGCTTAAGGGAAGTCTCTCTAACAAGGGAATCACTTTTGACAAAGCTTAGGTATCTGAGTAATGAGGGAATTAGTGTATTTCATCAAAATATACAAGGTATTAGAGATAAAGTTAGTGAACTGCTTATAGATGTTGACTCTGAAATTATTGGTATATCTGAACACTTCTTAAATAAGGAGATAATTCAGAGGCTTCCTTTACCAGGATACAGGTTGGCTGGCTGCTTTTCGAGGAGCTCTTTGCGGTGTGGGGGAGTAGCCATGTATGTGAAAAACGGCATCGCATTTGAGTCAATTGATGTTTCAAAGTACTGCACTGAAAAGGTGTTTGAATGTTGTGCAGGTGTGGTTAAATTTAACGGAGCTAAACTTGTAACTTTTGTTATTTATAGATCCCCAGACTCCGATTTCACAACATTTTTGCTAAAGCTAGAGGAGGTTCTTGGTTCACTTTATAGGAAATACAAAAAGGTAGTTATATGTGGTGACTTCAATATTAATTGTATAAGTGATTGTGCAAGGTAGAGGATGCTGGTAGACCTCTTTAGTTCATATAATCTTATGCAAACCGTATTCTTTCCAATGAGAGTGCAAGGGAACAGTAGAACAACCAAAGACAACATTTTTGTTCATTCCTCATTACTAGAAGGGCATTCTGTTAGCAAAAAGGTGAATGGCCTTTCAGATCATGATGCGCAAATTTTAACTTTAAAAGATTTTTATGCTGCAACACGTGTTAAATATAGTCATCAGCTGTTCAGGAAAGCTGGTCCAGTTGCTGTAGAGACCTTTGTAAACCTTATAAAGGAACAAGAGTGGCAAGATGTTTATAGCGCTGATACAGTAGACGTTAAATATAATGCTTTTCTCAAGACTTTTCTCATGCTCTTTGAAAGTTGCTTTCCGTTAGAACGTTTAAAACAGGGTACTAGCACAAACAGGCAGCCTGGGTGGCTGACTAGAGGGATAAGAATATCTTGTAGAACAAAGTGGCAATTATATCAAAACGTTAGAAACAGTCAAAATCTAAATGCAGCAGCCCATTACAAACAGTATTGTAAGGTGCTTAAAAATGTTATTAGGAAGTCAAAAAGTATGTGGTATGCAGATAGAATAGCTAAGTCTCAGGATAAAATTAAAACCATATGGTCAGTCGGAAAGGAAGTTGCTGGTCTGCAGAGACAGGTCGAGGATATAGAATCAGTGCATAGTGGGAATGTCCGTGTTACTGATAAGTTGCATAGATGTACAGTATTTAATAATCACTTTCTGAATATAGCAGGTGAACTAAATAGAAACCTAGTCCCAACAGGGAATCATATAGCGCTCTTAGAAAAAAGTGTTCCGAGACTGTTACCTGAAATGCTCCTCCATGATACTGACAAGAGGGAGATTGAGTTAATAATTAAATTACTACAGACCAAGAACTCTCATGGATATGACGGGGTATCTAGCAGAATACTGAAGTATTGTTCTATGTATGTTAGCCCAGTTCTCAGCCATATCTGTAACTTTTCCTTTAGGAGTGGTCGGTTTCCTGACCGATTAAAGTACTCGGTAGTGAAGCCACTTTATAAAAAGGGAGACATTGACAATGTTGACAATTTTAGACCTATTTCTATGCCATCGGTGTTAGCTAAAGTTATCGAGGAGGTTGTATATACAAGGTTACTGGAGCATTTAAATTCACATAATTTGCTGTCAAATGTTCAGTTTGGTTTTAGAAATGGTTTAACAACTGAAAATGCTATATTCTCTTTTCTCTGTGAGGTTTTGGACGGATTAAATAAAAGGTTGCGAACTCTAGGTGTTTTCTTTGATTTAACGAAGGCTTTTGACTGTGTTGACCACAAAATATTACTGCAGAAGTTGGACCATTATGGAGTAAGGGGAGTAGCTTACAATTGGTTCGCCTCTTACTTTAAGAACAGAAAGCAGAGGGTAATTCTCCGCAGTATTGAGAGTGGTAGTGACGTTCAGTCCCAATGGGGCACGGTTAAGTGGGGCGTTCACCAAGGGTCGGTGCTGGGGCCACTGCTGTTTCTTATTTATATAAATGATATGCCTTCTAGTATTACAGGTGATTCAAAAATATTTCTGTTTGCTGATGACACCAGCTTGGTAGTGAAGGATCTTGTGTGTAATATTGAAACAGTAACAAATAATGTAGTTCATGAAATAAGTTCGTGGCTTGTGGAAAATAATTTGATGCTAAATCACAGTAAGACTCAGGTTTTACAGTTTCTAACTCACAATTCAACAAGAACCGATATTTTGATCAGACAGAATGGGCATATTATAAGCGAGACGGAACAGTTCAAATTCCTAGGCGTTCGGATAAATAGTAAGCTGTTGTGGAAAGCCCATGTCCAGGATCTTGTTCAGAAGCTAAATGCTGCTTTATTTACCATTAGAACAGTATCTGAAATAAGTGACACTTCAACGTGAAAAGTAGTCTACTTCGCACATTTTCATACGCTTATGTCGTATGGTATTATTTTTTGGGGTAATTCTCCTGATTCAAAAAGGGTATTTTTGGCTCAAAAACGGGCTGTTCGAGCTATATGTGGTGTAAGTTCGAGAACCTCTTGTCGACCCCTATTCAAAAATCTGGGAATTCTGACATTGCCCTCACAGTATATATTTTCTTTACTGTCGTTTGTTGTTACCAATATTAGCCTATTCCCAAGAGTTAGCAGATTTCACTCAGTTAATACTAGGCAGAAATCAAATCTGCATGTAGAATGCACTTCCTTGACTCTTGTGCAGAAAGGAGTGCAGTATTCTGCTGCATCCATTTTCAATAAGCTACCACAAGAACTCAAAAATCTTAGCAGTAGCCCAAACTCTTTTAAGTCTAAACTGAAGAGTTTCCTCATGGCTCACTCCTTCTATTCTGTCGAGGAGCTCCTGGAAGAGCTAAAAAATTAAGCAAATTCCAGTGTTACATTGTTGATTTTCTTCATTTAAACTTACGACTTGTCACCTGAATATGTTTTTTTATATATATTTCATTTTATCTGTCTCTAATATCGTGTTATAATTTCATGTATTGACTCGTTCCATGACCATGGAGACTTCTCCTTAATTTGGTCCCACAGAACAATAAATAAATAAATAAATAAATAAGAAATAGTTCCAAAACACAAATACCACAGAGTAATTCCGCAAAAAATACTCACATCATTGAACGCCTATGTGAAAGAAAGAGCTACAGCAGCAATAAAAGCAATTGACAGCATCCAACAGCCTCAAAAACTCTCAATAAAAACGGCAATGACACTATTTCAATCAGCCATTTCTATGGCCTTTGTAGTATAATTAAACGAAGCTACTCCTATAGCTGTCCCTACGATTGTGCTC
Organism: Schistocerca cancellata; assembly: GCF_023864275.1. Lineage (NCBI taxonomy): Eukaryota > Metazoa > Arthropoda > Insecta > Orthoptera > Acrididae > Schistocerca > Schistocerca cancellata. Next base: position 324,037,666 of record NC_064634.1, on the reverse strand, counting down.
ACTTCTTTCATCTTAGTGTAGGATTTACAGTGACTGTTATTGATATTGAATTACATAACAAGTTTACTGATACCAGTCACTGTTTATTTATATGCCCAACGCGTTTCCACGCTTTAAACCTTCACGATCAGATGCATTTATATGAGTTGTGTTACAACTTTGGCATAACCTGCGACACTGTCTAGTGGAATTACAATCTTAACAGCTAACAGCTCTGGCATAATAAACACTTTGCTCTCTTTCTCTCACTGATCTCATCGACTTTCTCTGAATCCTAGTCTAAATAGCCATTTATGTATAGTTTTGCCCTATTGGCAACATAATTATTGCGCTTAATGTTTTCAATATGTTACCTTATTACATAAATGAGCATAGAGTTTAAACTATGTAATCTCGACAGAAAAAGATTTGTGTTCCACTTCAGTTATTTACTGTAACTTATATTTTCATCGCCTCAACCAAAGCTTTCCACAACGCTAAGACTTACTCTAAAATAATGGTTATCTTTTGCTATGGTTTCCTTGTGTTTTAAAATAACTAAGTTCTTTACACCTAACCGCTGCTAGACACCATATTTTTTTAAAAAATTATGAGCGTTTGTATGTGATTTATTAGGGCAGAGACAGGGCCCTGTGGCCACTGGAGGTGTCCTATTTTAGTTGTGTTATATTTATCTTCACATTTACGTTTAGCCTTTAGTCAAAAGTCTCCACAGAGCCACGTTCTGAAATAGTGTTTTGTTTCTCCACCAGACAGTGCTGCAGGCTATCCCAAATTCGTAACACAACACACACGCACGTCATTTTAACGCAGATATAGCCACCTGATGATGAAGGTTTAAATCTTTGAAACGCTTTGTCGATATCAATCCATAACGCCTGGTAACGGTAAACTTTTTGTTTCATTCGTGAGCTTCTTCAACTTTTGCTTCTTGGCAAGGGTTTTTCTTCTTTAGAATCTGTTATGTAGACCTTCCAATGCAGCTTGCCACTTGCAAACACAGTGGCTATCTACGCTACCAGGAAATAGATTTAGACAGTTGATAGACACTATCAACTTGGAACATGTTAAATCCTCCCATACTGGAAATTAATTGGATTTGCCCCCTTTTGCTGTTAATATGAAAAAACTAAATCGATTTATATCGTGAGAAAACAAATAAAAAAACTCTGGTCAGTGAAGTACCATGGAACCAGGTGCCTCAACCAGGAAGCAGTAGCCTGACAGGGATGCGTGATTAAGCTCCAACACAGACTTACCTCTTGGTATTGCGTTCTCGACCTATGGACCTATTAACTTCACCTGTCTATAGCTGTAATGCGGTTGTTCATACAGTGTGCTCCAACATATGAGCTCTGATAACGAGTTATTCTAACACAATAACTAACTCGGTGAGGTCGGTGCACCAGCAAATACATATTAAAAGCTTGTTAAGCAGAAATTTCATCCAATTTGGAAGATGTACATACGTTAAGTTGGCTCTATAAAGTTTGATGGCCGTTTTCAAAATTCACGGAGGTGAGGTGACTACAGCTACTTTCGGTTAATACAGGACTGTTATGCCGGAGCCAAGGTAGCCCCTGAGGGCCGGCAACCCATATTACACCACAGGGGATGGGGTTGTCTATTTCCAAGGCGTACCAAAAGCACCATGGTAAACACCAGATACTTGCATGCAAGATAATGGAAACAGATATTCCGAGCACTGTTTCCTGCAGGGGGAGCTCGAGCCACGGCCGGCAGGAAATATCACTATGCCAAAACCTGATTAGCTGGAAAGAGCTATTTAGGGGCTAGAACCAGCCCCGAAGTTCAGTTCACTCCGGATGCCGACCTGTGGACTTCGACCGCTGAGGATTACGTCTTCGTCTCTGAATTGGACTTTTATTAGTGCGTGTGTTACCATGAACCTTTGTGGAAATTTAGAAGTGAACTTTTGTTTGCCTCAGTTAGGAGATTTTCTCTGGCATCATTATTATTACCTTTCTTTTGTTGTACAAACTTACATAAATAAAAGCTGTGTTTGTGGAAAATTGCGAATTGTCAGTCACAACGAGGACTACCACCAAGAACGAGACAGCTACTTGCGTATGAATTTACGATTCTAAGCTACCAAAACACCGCTATAATGTACGGCATACGATTTATGCTCTTTGGCACGTGGGAATTTGACCACCAGTATTGTTATAGATCTGCTGGCAATAAGCAACACAATTATCCCAAAAAACGAAATGACAGAAACCTGCTGTCACAAACAAGAGGTTATCAGTGACGATATAAACAATAATCAATATTAAGTCCACATCACCACATTTACCGACATGTGTTGGGTTGATGGTATATTCGACGGCATAAGCTTTGCTGATTATCTATCATCGTCTAAGTCCATGTAGACTGTCACAGTGAAAATATACTTTATCAACATCAATCAAAATCACTGATTACGTGCTTGTCCTTGATTAGATGTTATTAACTTGACATGAGCAAAAACAAGGCTCGGTATGCCATAGCGGTGGTGCTGCTGTTCGATACAGGTCCACTCTATTGCAGTACCCGGTGCGTTCAACCTATACAATGACTCATCAACACTGCTACTAACTTTTCTATCCTGCAGTGACATCAGAGGATCCGGCGTATCAGTTCCTCTCATAATAAAATGCCTAATTTCAATTGCTCTAGTAGAGGCACTCTCAGAATGCTATATAAAATGTTTTCGCCTACCTTCTATTTCAGACAACACGTAATTTCAAGATGGGCTGTATTTCCTTCCTGCGCTGCACTGCCTTGTACTGTTAACTGGGTCATAGCTGAGGGCGTATCTGCACCTGGAAACTCTGTCCTATTATTTCATTCCTGGTATTCTTATACCAACCCCTCGAACGGTCCCGACGCTGCCCTCCGAAATTCACCTATTGTGACTCTCGATTTTTGCGCTCGCCTTGTCCCTACTGTTCAACAATGGCTTCTCGTACCCGCTGCTAGCTACTGTATATTCTTTACTATTATATGCCATTAAAATTCAAATATCTCGAAACTGAAGGCCCCGATCACAACAAAGTTTTCATCAATTTCACTTTAACAAAAACTCACATCTATCTAATTATGTTTCCAGCGGCTTCCTTATCTTAATCATTATTGTAATCCGCTAACTTAGAGTTTGTGAATGGAGCTTGCACAGTGAGATAACATACGAATGCCGCATCTCACCTTGCTTCATTGTTTTTAAAACATGCAGGACTTTATAATGACAGTATCATTAACACAACTTTTTGCCACTACTTAACACATCAAGTTCACTTTACTTCTATCCACATTTGTTTAACACAAAAATTATTTCTGCATCTCATAGTCTTGTATTTTGGCTGGTTCGTTACCTTTTTATGTACACTCCTGGAAATTGAAATAAGAACACCGTGAATTCATTGTCCCAGGAAGCGGAAACTTTATTGACACATTCCTGGGGTCAGATACATCACATGATCACACTGACAGAACCACAGGCACATAGACACAGGCAACAGAGCATGCACAATGTCGGCACTAGTACAGTGTATATCCACATTTCGCAGCAATGCAGGCTGCTATTCTCCCATGGAGACGATCGTAGAGATGCTGGATGTAGTCCTGTGGAACGGCTTGCCATGCCATTTCCACCTGGCGCCTCAGTTGGACCAGCGTTCGTGCTGGACGTGCAGACCATGTGAGACGACGCTTCATCCAGTCCCAAACATGCTCAATGGGGGACAGATCCGGAGATCTTGCTGGCCAGGGTAGTTGACTTACACCTTCTAGAGCACGTTGGGTGGCACGGGATACATGCGGACGTGCATTGTCCTGTTGGAACAGCAAGTTCCCTTGCCGGTCTAGGAATGGTAGAACGATGGGTTCGATGACGGTTTGGATGTACCGTGCACTATTCAGTGTCCCCTCGACGATCACCAATGGTGTACGGCCAGTGTAGGAGATCGCTCCCCACACCATGATGCCGGGTGTTGGCCCTGTGTGCCTCGGTCGTATGCAGTCCTGATTGTGGCGCTCACCTGCACGGCGCCAAACACGCATACGACCATCATTGGCACCAAGGCAGAAGCGACTCTCATCGCTGAAAACGACACGTCTCCATTCGTCCCTCCATTCACGCCTGTCGCGACACCACTGGAGGCGGGCTGCACGATGTTGGGGCGTGAGCGGAAGACAGCCTAACGGTGTGCGGGACCGTAGCCCAGCTTCATGGAGACGGTTGCGAATGGTCCTCGCCGATACCCCAGGAGCAACAGTGTCCCTAATTTGCTGGGAAGTGGCGGTGCGGTCCCCTACGGCACTGCGTAGGATCCTACGGTCTTGGCGTGCATCCGTGCGTCGCTGCGGTCCGGTCCCAGGTCGACGGGCACGTGCACCTTCCGCCGACCACTGGCGACAACATCGATGTACTGTGGAGACCTCACGCCCCACGTGTTGAGCAATTCGGCGGTACGTCCACCCGGCCTCCCGCATGCCCACTATACGCCCTCGCTCAAAGTCCGTCAACTGCACATACGGTTCACGTCCACGCTGTCGCGGCATGCTACCAGTGTTAAAGACTGCGATGGAGCTCCGTATGCCACGGCAAACTGGCTGACACTGACGGCGGCGGTGCACAAATGCTGCGCAGCTAGCGCCATTCGACGGCCAACACCGCGGTTCCTGGTGTGTCCGCTGTGCCATGCGTGTGATCATTGCTTGTACAGCCCTCTCGCAGTGTCCGGAGCAAGTATGGTGGGTCTGACACACCGGTGTCAATGTGTTCTTTTTTCCATTTCCAGGAGTGTATTAGCAATTTCTTTATTTTGTTTGTTTTTTTAATTTATTGGCTTTTTTGACGTGGCTGCTCAGCTTGCTCAAAAGTGTAATGTCGCTAACGATCATAAAAACATAATTACAACACAATACCCAGTCCTTCAGCGGGGAAAGTCTCTGACTCGACCGGTAATCGAAGCTGGGCCCGGCCGGCCGAAGTGGCCGTGCGTTTCTAGGCGTTGCAGTCTGGAACCGCGAGACCGCTACGGTCGCAGGTTCGAATCCTGCCTCGGGCATGGATGTGTGTGATGTCCTTAGGTTAGTTAGGTTTAACAAGTTCTAAGTTCTATGGGACTAATGACCTCAGAAGTTGAGTCCCATAGTGCTCAGAGCCATTTGAATCATTTTTTTGAAGCTGGGCCTCTTCGCTAGGTAATCCGACGCGCTGACCGCGGTGAACGTTCAGTTAAGTTACATCAACAATGAATACGATTGATTGCAAGAAAAACATCAACATACAATTATCATTATCAGTTATCCATCCTTACTGATTAGATCTAAGCACAAATCCAGTTCTAAAAACACGATATTGCAGTAGGATACCGTCCTTAGGCGATGTAGGTACTGTCTTGACTGCTACTCTTCCACACATTAATAATATTCCGCTCCACGTTCACCACACAATTTCACATGGTAGCATTAAAATTGTGATCAGAAAGACGTATGAGGATTGACTCTGGTTCTCCACCTCGAGGTAAGCAAGAGACTGGGACAGGAAGTAGTTCTGATGCACGCTGCAGTGCTGCGACGACACCAAATCCTTCTTCGTTTCCAGCGCATTCTGCTGCAAACCCTACTCTGTGTCTCTCTTTCTCAATTGTGGACAGCTCGGAAACCTAAGAAATTCTGCCTCACACTGATGCCTGAAGGCCCCTAATGGTTTGCCGTGTTATGAAGTTTGTATATGGCGTAAACCCAGCACTCTTTTTCAGATTTCTTTTCCAGAATAGTTCTGTAATACTTTTGAGAAAATGTTGGAATCTCATCTAAGGTGCTGCTGTCATGGACTGTGAGGCTGGTCCCGGCGGAGGTTCAAGTCCTCCCTTGGACATGGGTGTGTGTGTTTGTCCTTAGTATAATTTAGGTTAAGTAGTGTGTAAGCTTAGGGACTGATGACCTTAGCAGTTAAGTCCCATAAAATTTCACACACATTTGAACATTTGTTGGAATCTCCCCGTTACTTCTTATCAAGTATTACTGTTACCAGTGGATCCAGCTCTCGCCCCCATCGACTTTTTTCTCCAGGTTCTATACTGTTCTATTACAATCGACTGGTTCGCTTCTTTTACTTTTTCACTATGTATTTTGCACCTCTTCGTCGATGGTGGCTGCTCAGACTTTGCTCCAAGCTCACACCGCTACAGTAATGCCCATCTGAAAACAATATTTTGTTGCTCGATGCTCGAGTTTAATATAACTCCGATTACTGAATTGTCTGTGATGCAAAACATTACTCTCATTCAAAATAAACTTCATTCTTGTACACTAACTGCACTTCATACAGTTATCTCAGTTCCAAGCTGCTTCTTCTTTATAGGTAGGCATTATTCAACCTTTTTAATATAAATCCTAACATTATTAGTCATCAAATCCTGCATTATCGCTTCCAATATCCTGGGTTGGACATATTTGTTCCTAGTTTATATTTCATCTCCATGCATTACCCTTTAATTCAAACCGTTATTCTCAATTAGCTAACTCGGCTACTTTACTTTTCTCACGCTACCTTTGGACCATTTCATATCCACATTTAACCTCTCGGCATAATCTCTTGTCATTTCAATAACTTCTCTGTGAATTATTTCATAAAACTTTCTCAGATTGCTATATCCACACTAGAAAGAAAGAAAGTACCTCAAGGGAAGGCAGAGAGGAGGAGATTAGAAAAGGAAAATTTGTTCATGACAGCTCAGGTTCATTGGGATAACGCTTCCTGCACTGTCATCCGTTTATATATCTCCACCTAAAATATCTCTGCCTCTCTGTCTAGAAGATGGATCATATTTTCTCTTTGTGTTTCCCTTTTAACTCCGAGGCCATAGTTCTAATTATAGGAGACTGATGATCTCAGATATTAAGCCCCATAGTGCTTGGAGCCATTTGAACCGTTGTTCCGAGACCATATAAAATTACGCTTTGTACCTCTTGTTTGTTATTGAGTTTGGCTGTGCTCTGAAGTTCAGAGATTCCTCTAACATTTGTTTCATAACGGTAGCAGAACATCCTCTGACTTGATATTAATTTTCATGTAACTCAGATCAAAATTAACATAATGGTTATACAAATCTAAAAAATCTACTCAAACCATGTTAGCTTCAAATTGATCAAGTATTTGTGGTCTATGATGACATACTTAAACTGCACAGGTGGTGTGACCTCACGCCATATTGCTTCGGAAAACTTCTCTGTAGCATTGAAGACTTTGCCATTTGATACCGACAGTGTTGCCATATCTGCATGCTCTTGTTTACTCTCAATCTCGAAGTCCCCGATTTCGATTCCCAGCTGGATGGGGGATTTTCTTTGCTCAGAACTGGTTGTGTTTCTTGTCGTCATCATCCTCGATGCACAAGTCGCTGAGGTGCCGTCAACTACAAAGAACTGCACCAGGTGGCTGAATATCCCAGATGCAATTTACCGACATTTCTTGGAAAATGCATTGCAAATTTTATGTACTCCACTGAGACCTGAATCTACCTTTGAAACAATATTTTTGAACTGTATATCAACCTGCTGCTCCAATAGTACTCGTCATTGGGCACCTCGTTTTTCACTGTCATGCTTTACTTTCGATTTTACATTCGACACTTCTGTTGACACATGAGAAGTGACTTTGTCAATCTCTTCCTTAAATATACATGTTTCGTTTGCACATTGTAATTTACTTTCCTTATTTTTTTTTAATACCTACTTCAGATTTCCTAAGAATCCAAATTGTGATAGCACTATAACGCGTTGGTAATCAGTTCTGACAATGGAGACAATTAGTTCGCTACTGAATCTGTAATTGCTCGAATGTCATCAGCGCCTGCGGATATTCAATCAGATTCATTGCCAGTGATTCGACTTTAACTTGTTCTACTGACACAAAGCTCAGACAACATAATCCCATTTCATCTTCAGACAATACTCGTGGCGAGCACATATCAGGAATGAAAATTCCAGTACTGCTCAGTTCACTCTTAATTCTCTCCATGCCAATTACACCCTCAACTTCACTTCGTGAAGTGGAAGCTAATGGTCTCGACACCTGTCGGCCATTCGTGTTTGAAGTGCTACAACCGTGACCAGAATTTGATAAAGAATTTGACAGAGTAGCTTTCAATGATTCCAGTGCCGCATCACCCACTGCTACAACAGCTGCCACCTTTGTTGGTATACGTATCCACCACACCACTTGACGCCGCTTGCGACCAGCGCCAATCCATTTGGTGCCACATTGCTTGTGGCCTCCTGCTGCCTCCATTTAGGACCTGCCGAGGAAGATGACTGAGAGGATGGAAAAAGTGGGGAGAGCAAGGGGCAGCAGGGGAGGCGGCGCGATGAAGACAGTAGGGGCGTCAGCAGGTACAACAAGAGGCAGGAGACTGGTGGGGCAGGAGATGAAGGGGGAAGACAAGGCAGGAAGGAGCGCAGAGACACTGAAGGGGAGCACGAGAGAGGGAGGGGGAGTAGGAGGGGAAAGCCGCTCAGGAGAAGGCACGGGGAGGAGAGGTAGCCCTGAGGAGGAGGCAACAGGAAGATGGGGTTAGAGCTGGTAGGAAGGGTAGATGTCAGAGCGAAGCTCATCATCTGCGAGGGGTAGATGGTGGAAGTTGCGTTGGGAAAGGAGGCGGAGGGTGTGGAGATGGACAGAGGGTGGGACACAACGCTAAAGGTGCGGAAACGGGCTGGGGGTGGAGAGGAAGGGAGACACGAGGGGGTGAAGCATACCGTTCTGCACAAGCTTTGTTTACTATGTAGCAACATCAAAGTCTGTGAAGGTTGTGACAATGAAAATTCACTTCATAAAAATCAATAAAGATCAGTCCCTAAGAGACTATAATTGATTAGACGTTTTGATCTCAATATGAACAAAAACGACGGTTATTATTTCATACATGTGGAACTGCCTTTCGATGTAGGCCTGCCTTCTTCCAATGGCTGTGGTGCTCCCTCTGCACAACAGATCGTCATCCCTATTGCTAACCTTTATGCTCTGCAGTAACGTCAGACAGTTCGAATGTTAATCCTTCTCATAATGTCAATAAGTGGTAAGTGAAGATGCAGTGGTGTAGTGTGCTAATGACGTTTATAATGCGACAATTGCACTGAAAATCGTAAGGTGGGACGTGGCAGCGACTTTTGGAGCAGCAGTAACTCTGTGGTCATTCTAGTTGGTATTGCATACCTAATATGTCATGTTGTGCAGATATGGACACTGCACCATCTGGAGCAAGTGAGCCCTGCCGAGAGAGGCAGCGCCACAGGGGACGCAGGTGACGGTGTCAAAATAAAAAAATGGTTCAAATGGCTCTGAGCACTATGGGACTTAACATCTGAGGTCATCAGTCACCTAGAACTTTCTTTTTTGGTCATCAGTCTACTGACTGGTTTCATGCGGCCCGTCACGAATTCCTTTCCTGTGCTAACCTCTTCATCTCAGAGTAGCACTTGCAACCTACAACCTCAATTATTTGCTTCACATATTCCAATCTCATTCTTCCTCTACAGTTTTTGCCCTCTACAGCTCCCTCTAGTACCATGGAAGTCATTCCCTCATGTCTTAGCATATGTCCTATCATCCTGTCCCTTCTCCTTATCAGTGTTTTCCACATATTCCTTTCCTCTCCGATTCTGTGTAGAACCTCCTCATTCCTTACCTTATCAGTCCACCTAATTTTCAACATTCGTCTATAGCACCACATCTCAAATGCTTCGATTCTCTTCTGTTCCGGATTTCCCACAGTCCATGTTTCACTACCATAGAATGCTGTACTCCAGACGTACATCCTCAGAAATTTCTTCCACAAATTAAGGCCGGTATTTGATATTAGTAGACTTCTCTTGGCCAGAAATGCCTTTTTTGCCATAGCGAGTCTGCTTTTGATGTCCTCCTTGCTCCGTCCGTCATTGGTTATTTTACTGCCTAGGTAGCAGAATTCCTTAACTTCATTGACTTCGTGACCATCAATCCTGATGTTAAGTTTCTCGCTGTTCTCATTTCTACTACTTCTCATTACCTTCGTCTTTCTCCGATTTACTATCAAACCATACTGTGTACTCATTAGACTGTTCATTCCGTTCAGCAGATCATTTAAATCTTCTTCACTTTCACTCAGGACAGCAATGTCATCAGCGAATCGTATCATTGATATCCTTTCACCTTGTATTTTAATTCCACTCCTGAACCTTTCTTTAATTTCCATCATTGCTTCCTCGATGTACAGATTGAAGAGTAGGGGCGAAAGGCTACAGCCTTGTCTTACACCCTTCTTAATACGAGCACTTCGTTCTTGATCGTCCAGTCTTATTATTCCCTCTTGGTTGTTGTACATACTGTATATGACCCGTCTCTCCCTATAGCTTACCTCTACTTTTTTCAGAATCTCGAACAGCTTGCACCATTTTACATTGTCGAACGCTTTTTCCAGGGCGACAAATCCTACGAAAGTGTCTTGATTTTTCTTTAGCCTTGCTTCCATTATTAACCGTAACGTCAGAACTGCCTCTCTCGTCCCTTTACTTTTCCTAAAGCCAAACTGATCGTCACCTAGCGCATTCTCAATTTTCTTTTCCATTCTTCTGTATATTATTCTTGTAAGCACCTTCGATGCATGAGCTGTTAAGCCGATTATGCGATAATTCTCGCACTTGTCAGTTCTTGCCGTCTTCGGAATTGTGTGGATGATGCTTTTCCGAAAGTCAGATGGTATATCGCCAGACTCATATATTCTACACACCAGCGTGAATAGTCGTTTTGTTGCCACTTCCCCCAAGATTTTAGAAATTCTGATGGAATGTTATCTATCCATGTCTTCACATTTTTCCTGCAGCCATTTCGTCTTAGCTTCCCTGCACTTCCTATTTGACCGTAAGTCCTCCAAAGCTCCTTTAAATTCCGATTCTAATACTGGATCCCCTATCTCTTCTAAATCGACTCCTGTTTCTTCTTCTATCACATCAGACAAATCTTCACCCTCATAGAGGCTTTCAAATGTACTCTTTCCACCTATCTGCTCTCTCCTCTGCATTTAACAGTGGAATTCCCGTTGCACTCTTAATGTTACCACCGTTGCTTTTAATGTCACCAAAGGTTGTTTTGACTTTCCTGTATGCTGAGTCTGTCCTTGCGACAATCATATCTTTTTCGATGTCTTTACATTTTTCCTGCAGCCATTTCGTCTTAGCTTCCCTGCACTTCCTATTTGTTTCATTCCTCAGCGACTTGTATTTCTGTATTCCTGATTTTCCCGGAACATGTTTGTATTTCCTCCTTTCATCAATCAACTGAAGTATTTCTTCTGTTACCCATGGTTTCTTCGCAGCTACCTTCTTTGTACCTATGTTTTCCTTCTCAACTTCTGTGATGGCCCTTTTTAGAGATGTCCATTCCTCTTCAACTGTACTGCCTACTGCGCTATTCCTTATTGCTGTATCTACAGCGTTAGAGAACTTCAAACGTATCTCGTCATTCCTTAGTACTTCCGTATCCCACTTCTTTGCATATTGATTCTTCCTGACTAATGTCTTGAACTTCAGCCTACTCTTCATCACTACTGTATTGTAATCTGAGTCTATATCTGCTTCTGGGTACTGTCTGACCATGATGTAATCTAATTGAAATATTCCAGTATCTCCCGGCCTTTTCCAAGTATACCTCCTCCTCTTGTGATTCTTGAACAGGGTATTCGCTATTACTAGCTGAAACTTGTTACAGAACTCAATTAGTCTTTCTCCTCTTTCATTCCTTGTCCCAAGCCCATATTCTCCTGTAACCTTTTCTTCTACTCTTTCCCCTACAACTGCATTCCAGTCGCCCATGACTATTAGATTTTCGTCCCCCTTTACATACTGCATTACCCTTTCAATATCCTCATACACTTTCTCCATCTGTTCATCTTCAGCTTGCGACGTCGGCATGTATACCTGAACTATCGTTGTCGGTGTTGGTCTGCTGTCGATTCTGATTAGAACAACCCGGTCACTGAACTGTTCACAGTAACACGCCCTCTGCCCTACCTTCCTATTCATAACGAAACCTACACCTGTTATACCATTTTCTGCTGCTGTTGATATTACCCCATACTCATCTGACCAGAAATCCTTGTCTTCCTTCCACTTCACTTCACTGACCCCTACTATATCTAGATTGAGCCTTTGCATTGCCCTTTTCAGATTTTCTAGTTTCCCTACCACGTTCAAGCTTCTGACATTCCACGCCCCGACTCGTAGAACGTTATCCTTTCGTTGATTATTCAATCTTTTTCTCATGGTAACCTCCCCCTTGGCAGTCCCCTCCCGGAGATCCGAATGGGGGACTATTCCGGAATCTTTTGCCAATGGAGAGATCATCATGACACTTCTTCAATTACAGGCCACATGTCCTCTGGATACACGTTACGTGTCTTTAATGCAGTGGTTTCCATTGCCTTCTGCATCCTCATGTCGTTGATCATTGCTGATTCTTCCGCTTTTAGGGGCAATTTCCCACCCCTAGGACAAGAGAGTGCCCTGAACCTCTATCCGCTCCTCCGCCCTCTTTGACAAGGCCGTTGGCAGAATGAGGCTGACTTCTCACGCCAGATGTCTTCGACCGCCAATGCTGATTAATTATCAAAATTTAGGCAGTAGCGGGTATCTAACCCGGGACCGAAGAGGTTATGATTCTGAATCAAAGACGCTACCCCTAGACCACGGGTACTACCTAGTACTTATACCTACTTAAACCTAACTAACCGAAGGACATCACACACATCCATACCTGAGGTAGAATTCGAACCTGCGACCATAACGGTCGCGCGGTTCCAGACTGAAGCGCCTAGATCCGCTCGGCCACTGCGGCCGGCCATGTGACTGTGTCGTTTCACAACTCGAACAGTGAACTCATGTCACAGAAGAAAGTAGAAAATGGGCCTTGTGGCGTGGATAGTTACGATGCCACAACGAAGGTGCACGCTCTCGTAAGGTGGCACGACGAGAGAAGACTAACTACGCCGACCACAGCGCCCTCTGGCCGACGCTGTGGAGCTCAGTGGGTGCCGTCTTGATTTCGCCACATTTCGTCAAAGAGCCTGGAAATATCGCTTCTGCTACCGAGTGGGCTAGCTTGCTATTGAGAGTTTGATTACACATGGACTATGGCTTCACACCTACGTGCTCATCCAGGCCAAAGTTTTGTATGCCTTTGATATTTACTTGTGGTTTTGACTATAGTAAAAAGTGTTAAGGTTACATGCACTGCCGAAGTGCTTCACCTCTCCTGCTCCTACTCGCTTCCTTCACTCTCTGCCTATGCTACAGAACCACCCGCCGCCTATCCAGGCGGGATACAAAAGGCTTTCTGTTGTGACATGGACAGACACCAGACCACCACTGTGCCACAGACTGCCAGGGCCTAGGACAAGACAGCTAAACACTTTTGCAGTGCTAAAAATACAACCCTTCACGTGGATGGAAAAAAACTTGATGATAGTGTGATGTATTTCAAAGAACCGCAACTCTGAGCTCGCAAAAGCCTAGGTTCCAGTCACAGATAACATCTTCAGAAAGCGTGACTTAGTGTTTGGCCAATGTAGAGAGAGTAGAACCTTTTTTTACCACGATGGTAAAATTGCTCCGGCGGCGGGATGAGCATTGTCTGTCACTACTAGATGGTCTGTGACATAGGTCCTGAGTTCCACTTCTCAGATTAGGAATTGTTATAAAGAAGCTGATTGGGACAAGAGCTCATACAGAGCCTCTGGAGGTAGGATGAAAGAGATTACAAAATTATGTCATTGCCCAATGCCGACGCACTGCACAGCATGCGGGGGTGAAGGTTGTGCTATTGGAAAACACCACCAGAATGTTGTTCAGCACAACACGTCGTATTACCAGATTGACGTACAAATTTGCACTCAAGATGCAGGGGATAACGACGAGAGTCCTCTTGTTACCATACGAAATCGCACATCAGATCATAACTCCAGGTGTAGGTCCTGTGTGTCTAGCAAGCAGACAGGTTGGTTTGAGGCCCTCCTTCTAACCAACAATGGCACAGAGGCAGAACCAGCAGCTTCCATCAGAAAACACAAGAGACCTCCATCCTGCCTCCCAATGAGATCTCCGTTGACACCACTGAAGTTGCAGATGGCGGTGATTTCAAGTCAGTGGAATGCACGATACAGGACATCTGGTTCGGACCTGTGCTTGAGGTAACCGGTTTGTAACAGTTCGTTGTGTCACTGCGTTACCAACTACCGCTCAGAATGCTGCTTCAGATGCAGTAAGATGCACCAGAGCCATACGCCCAGTCACCTTGTGGTCATACATTCCTGTGAACACCGCTGCCAGCAATCATGTACAGTAACTACATTCCTGCTAAGTCTATCTGCAATATCGCAAAAGGAGCACCCAGTTTCTCGTAACCCAATTACATGACCTTGTTCAAACTCAATGAAATGTTGATAATGGTTCTTTATTGCCTTAAACGCATTCTTCAGTAACATCAAGTCACCAATTATAGTGTCAAATGAAACTAACGCCCACGACCGTTACGGCGTGTACTAGATGTAGCAACATGCCTACCAACTTTCATTTACGACGCACAGCTTCTTCTTGTGTTGCGATTTTTTTCCGTCAATGTATTTCTCCTACAACGTGGTTCGGCATCGCCATTGTCAGATCACTATCGAAGGGATATAAAAAATATAATTATAATGTATCCAAACAAATCATACCATACAGTAATTTGCGTAGAAAATGCCGATGTAGACAAAAATCCTGCCCTTAAATGCATCGCTAACCTTGTTACGGATTCATACGACATAGTGCCACTCAGTAGTATTACTACTTCGTCAGAGATCTGACAGGCTTGCGGGAAGTACAAATTCCAAGGTTTATCGCCGCAAGTAGCAGAGAGATAACATCCTGTTTGTCCGCGGCTTCAGTTATCACCGAAGAATCTGCCCGCAGGCTGCACATCAAGGTAGACCTCTCTCAAGATCACGTCTAGGGTTTAGAGTATCTGCAGCGTCACTTCCGTTTGACGACATAAATAGCCGACTTACGCTGAGGTAACGCCTCCTAACATCGCGTCGGACCTCCTTTTGTCTGGCGTAGTTCAGCGATTCTAGGTGGCATGGACTCCACAAGTAGCTGGAAGTCCACCGCAGAAATGTTGAGCCATGCTGTCTCTCCAGCCGTCCACATTTGCGAAAGTGGTTCTAGAACAGAATTTTGTGCACGAACAGACCTCTATATTATGTTCCATAAATCTTCGATTGGTTTTATTTCGGGCGATCTGGGTGACCAAATCATTCACTCGAACTGTCCAGAATGTTCAGCAAACCAATCGCAAAAATGTTGGTCTGATGACATGGTGTATTGCAATCAATATAATTTCCACGGTAGTACCAGTTAACAAAACGAGTTAACAGGAAACTGTAGTCAATTTTTTGCCCATTATACCTATTCGTGTTTTTACTTATTCAGGTTCCGAAACGGTGAAGTTTTGTTTTTATATACAAAGTCAATCATTTTACCTGCGTTCGAGTGTTCTATGAAATGAGTGAGCAATGAAATGCTAGGCGTAATGATGTAATTTTAGTAATAACCTAGAAAAAAATTGTACTTTTTATTTATTTATAGTTACTTGTCTGCAGATTTGCTACGGATCGAAATCGCAACACACAGTACGGCAGCATGCCACTAGAAACTGTCAAAGCCCATTGAGAAAGTGGAGTACTGTATGGTAATTCCTAGTGCTTGTCGAAAAGATATTCCTCATCCCTCCAAAGATTCCTCCTTAAGCTCACGGAGAATTTCCGTAACACTCTAATACTGAGCAACCGAGCAGTAACAAACCTAGGAGTGCACCCCTCAATTGTTTTGACGTATCTGCGTTCTGTATAATCCTCCCTGACGGAGACTCTAAACGCCCCACCAGCTTTGAAGATACTGCTGGATAATCTAGGAACGCTCATCCATCTCTTACTTAATTTCTTGTTTCCTCAAGTGTTCACTCCCCCACCCCTCTTTTTTGTGAAACTACTACCACACTAATCTGGAGCTTAATTAGGAGGCTGACAAACTCAAACTAATTGTCAACGAGGGCTGACTTTTTACAGACGAGGCTCTGGACTGCAGACTACATTTACTTTTGCCATGTAAGAAATAATTTCACGGTGTTGCATACGTAGTATAATTTTAAAAAAATGGCTGTCTTTCCTTAATCTCTTTTAATTCTCTTGTACTAAAAATTACCTTGATGGTCAGCATCGTCTTTTCCGTTTCTGTGGCCGAACGCCAAGCGATATGCATTTACCAAAAACTTTTCAGTGATGCGCACATCCTAATCCGAGACGAAGCGGCTGGAAAGACTTTTATCAACGGATGAACTCGACGGTTGCACCCCATTGCAGCTTCTACGACATATACGGACGGTGGTGAGTAATGCACTACGAAACATCTGGTTATTTCAACTGCCTTAAAATTTCAACGATTTTTAATTATTTTTGAATACATTATGGGAGTGACACTGATCAATGTGTCCAGCGGAAGGAAGTTCTAACTGATTGGTCTGAAGATGACCACAGTAGTGGTCGAAACCGGGCACCATAATAAATAAATTGTGATCAAGACTGTTTTTGATAGTGAATATTCAACGATTTTTACCGGTGAAATGAACACGCTAGCACAAATAGCAGACTTAATTGAGTAAACATACCCATCCGTGAGTGTGTCAACATTAATTTCATTACAAGGTAATGCACCAGCAGTGACTCTCTCATCCCTGCAGTCGCAATTAGCTGGGATGTCTACAAATCACTTCACTGAGAATGACGCACACTCGTCGACGGCTACATCGGCGATCATCGTGAAGCTGCAGACGATCACTTACTAAGTTGAAAATCTGCTGGTATCATAAGAAGTTCGTCAACGTGCAAGTGGAAGCATAACACAGAGTACCTGTCACCAAAAGCTGCTTCTGACAATAGCATAGCCTGCCCTTGCGTCATGGACCGTGACACCGAAATACAGTATTTAGTAGATTCAGAGCAGAATTATCAGTGTACCCGTCAACCCGACTACCACGCCGCAGCTACGATGATTACTATTTATTCGCTGCCAGCGACTCCAAGATCAGAACATATGAGCAGGTAACACTATTACGCAATTTCGGTTTACGTCACCGACTGCAGTGGCAGTTCATGGTGTTAGACGTGACACAACCCATGCTAGGAGTTGATTTCTAATCTTTTTAATGCCTGGTCCCCGATCTACGACATCAGCCACTGATAAATTCTACCACTAACTTCGATGGCCGAGGAAAGGAGCGTTGTAACATCCCGATGACAGAGTGAATGACTTTGGGCGATACTCCATATTTGTTACGGTAATTATGTGAGGTCATAAAACAATCACACACCCTGACACCAGTGAAGCACACCACAGTATACCATATTCCTACAACACCTCGACCTCCAGTCTACGCATGTCTTGAAAAATGAAAAGTTGTGAAGCAGGAATTCTGTGGCATGCTGACACAATCTATCCGTTGAGACTCCAGTAGCAGTTAAGGAGCCCCTTAGTGCCGAAGAAGAATAATCGATGGCTCCCATGAGGCAATTACCACCTCCTTTACGCGAAGACCATACATGCTTAGTATCCAGTGCCACACATAGAAAACTCTCCATTCAACATACACGGTCCAAGACGTCGTGGTCTCCTGACCTTCATTGCTTACTTATTCCGCCCCGGCAGTCATATTCTGCACATCAAGACGCTTCATTCGAACCCAAACTCGATAAAGTCAATGTTGTATGAATTCATGTAAACGGTATGTAAATAACTAGTAAATCGCAAGTTTGCACCGAGATTGAAATACTCGAGGCTGGCGTACACACACACACACATTCCAGACACTATGGTCACAGGAGCGTTTAGTTCGGGAGAGGCAGACCGCACGCTGGGAGGCCGACCCCTTCAGAAGACGAGTCAGCCTATCTACGTCGGACAGAGACCGCCCGTAGAGAAGACAACGTTTGCCCGAGTGAAAGGAAGAATGACCCCACGTTCGGCTTAAAAGCAAATTCCGCTACATTGTGTGGGAGCGCCCAGCCTATGCATTCTTTACAAACATAGCACACAGTTTCAGAGGTTTTCACAGGGAGACAGCAAACGCCAAACGCCGATGCTACAGATTTCCGGATTGGTCGCCTTAAACGAAACGTCATTCTCCCGTTTTAGAAGAGCAATGCTGATTGGCAGACGATATTCCTGACGCCTCGAGCTGAAGGAATAATGGAAGAGACCGAAAGATATACCCCTTTACGTCTAGAGTGGAGAGGAGGCCGTCCGTTGTCCCTCTTGGAGGGAGAAAACGTAACGAGAGCGTGTGCGCTCGTACGTGTACTCAAAGAGCGAGGAACAAGTGTCTCTGCAGTACTTCACTAGGAGAGCACCTCTGTCGAGAGCGAATCGGAGTGCGACTCTATATTGAGGCCTTGCGATTAAGCGTTGTTCACTGTGTTGGCCGCCACACTTCACTGGTTATGTGACCAGTGTACCACGCCAAAGACTAGGGGCGAATAGGAGTCCTTGACTTCATCAAGGCGTAGGGAGAGTTTGATTGGCGAAGCTCAATTCAGATAGAACGAGAGTTATCTTATTTGTCATCAGCGAGCGGCGCAGACAGCAGTCATCGCAGCTTACGGTATTGTGCGCTACAGGTCTTGTGAGCCCCATATTTCCTCCACAACAGTACACTTCACTGCATTTCACATGCGACAGCCTCGACCGTACCTAGCAACATTGTAACGGATAATTATTCAAGTTGAGTAGGCGCGGCTCTCAGCCATTCTGCCAAGTCAAAAACAATCTTAAACTTTGTATAGAAATTTCACTAGCGAATCCTATCCTTGAGAGGTAACTTCACATTCCAAAAAGAACCAGGATATAACTTGTTCAATTAATAACTAAAAGTGCCATTGTGATTTCTCAGAATTTTTGAAAAATAAATAATAATTTTCGTTAGTTTTATGTTTTTCTTACACTAAATAGCACTACTCCAGTACCCAAGTATCCCACTAGTTACGTAAGAAATTTTGTGAATTTTTGTGTCATTTCATTACAGCGGACGACTCCAGAAGATATTTATTACTGAAAGTTTCTCAGGCATTTCTCCTTAGAACGTTAGAAGCGTCTGTCTGACTTCTGTAGTAGTGTGGGGGTCGAAATTGCAACTTGCAGGAGCCACAGGGTAAAGGGTACATCTAAGATTAATCCGTTGCGAGAATGACAGAATAGCACCCACACGCTCACAACGGTAAGAAAATATTCCTTACTACTGACTTAGAGCTAGTGGATTACCAAATTCCTGTCGCACCAGCAAACATATACAAGACGGCTGTAACAACACTCATCGGTCCTTTTCAATTTGCGAGAGTGCCTTTCGGTCTCTGTAATGCAGGGCAGACGTTTAAACGCTTTATAGACGAAATTACAAGAGATTTAGATTTCTGTTATGTCATTATAAACTACATTTTTGTGGTGTTTGGGTCAGAAGCGGAATATCTACAGCGTTTCACCAAGATATTTGATCGTTTGCGTATGCAAGGCCCATTTATTAACCCTGCAAAACTTACCTTTGGGGCAACAGAGGTCCAGTTTCTCGGATATACAATCGATGTCTCCGGCACCCGACCTCCTAAAGATAAGGTGTAAGCCATAGTCAAGTACTCGCATCCCGTTACAGTTAGGGAGCTATGTCGCTTTCTTGGAATTATTAATTTTCATCATCGATTCATACGCACTCATGCACTGATAACAGCCCCACTGAATTAGTTTTGAAGGGCATGCTGAAGCCAAGTAACAGGGTGCAGTGGACAAGCGAAACAGACGTCGCTTTCAAGCTGTATAAACAACAATAGCAGAGGCTTCACAATTAGCTCACTTATTATCACAGGGTCCACTTGCGCTCATGGTGAATGCTTCAGCTAACAATATATTCGCTATAAGTTTCTGATTTTATTCATAACACATTCTCAGTACACCATGTGAAACAATAAGATAAAATTATAATTTGTTACGTGAAGTACCAAACAGCCAATGCATCTCACAAAATGCAACGTCTAACGTATCAAAATACATTCGACTCAATCAGAGCAAATATAACTCCACATTGCAAATTTCATGACTGTTGTTATCCAAAGGAGTACATCGTATTAATCAACATATTTTTTCCACCATACGTCGGATTATATTTATTTATTTGTTAATTCTACCCAATGTATCACTAAGGAGGCGTATAGTAGTATTACGCGCACCTCCATTCACAGATATCAGCGAAGTACGTCAATATGAGGGAAGAGAACAGACTAATGGATACAACCACAGTAGTTGCAAGGCACACTGTAATACAAAATTCTTAAAGCTTTATTGACTTCACCCTGACTATCCGATTAGCTGCGCTGGTAGTTAAAGTAATTTCCATGTAAATACTGTATCACAGACACCAGTGAACTAAAACAAACCTAAAACCATCCTCCTACTCAGAATTAAATTTAATTTACGTCTGCTAATTAGACTCGAGAGCAGCAACCAGTTACCCCAGCAAATCATAGATATACAGTGGAAGAGTTACAATCCCTCATAATTGCGTCCCATCCATGGACCATTAGTATAAAATAACTCAACCACAAATCAGAAACATAGTTAAAAGAATGGCAATAGGGGCTGCTAATATGGGGTGGGACTGGTTGGGTGGAGGAAGGTGGTATTTCCTACTTTGCTTTCTTGAATACATCCCAAGGAGCCTACCCTCCAGGAGGTTCACACATAGAATCATATAATGCCAAGCTTAATTCCTTCATAGACCTGCAGCTTAAGACAGCCAGGGGAGAGGAGTTAAGAGAAACAAGGAGAAAGGGACGTTACATCGGTCAATCATCAGATAAAGGAACGATGGAAGGAGCAGGCAGTGGCGGATATGAGGTAATCGTGGAGGAGCACCTACCAGACAGAAAAAAGTAGACAGATGGAGGGAGGAGAGGAGAGGAGGGGGAGGGCATGGAAGCCAGAATGGGAGAGGAAAAGGTGAATCAGGAACAAACGTGTTCTTGTTGTTGTTTTTGTCTTTGTTGTCTTCATCCCGAACACTGGTTTAATGCAGCTCTTCGTGCAACTGTGTTCCGTGCTAGTCTCTTCATTTCCGAATAAGTACAGCAAGGCTGCAATAGTTAAAAGAATGGCAATGCTTACTGTGTTCATCTATTAGTCTTCCTCTACGATTTTTATCCCCACACTTCCCTCCAATGCTAAACTGGTGATCCCTTGATGTCTCATTATATGTTCTCTCAACTGATCCCTTCTTTTGGTCAAGTTGTCCTACAGATTTCCTGTCTCCCCAGTTCTCTTCTCTAATTCCTCATTAGTTACGTAATCTACCCATCTAATCTTCAACATTCTTTTGTAGCACAACATTCCATAAGCTTCTATTTTCTTTCTGAATAAATTTATTATCGTCCATATTTTAACTTCCATACACATCCACACTCCAGACTAACATTTTTAGAAATAACTTCATAACACTTAAATCTACATTAGATGTTAACAAATTTCTCTTCTTCAGAAAAGCTTTTCTTTCCGTTGCCAGTCTACATCTTATATCCTCATTACTTCACCTATCATCAGTTCTTTTGCTACCCAAATAGCAAAGGTCATTACCACTTTAAGTGCCTCGTCTCCTAATTTAATTCCCTTAGACCTTGACCCAATTCGACTAGATTCCATTATCCTTGTTTTGCTTTCGTTGATGTTCATCTCATATAAGGGTTAAAGGAACAAACATATGATGTAGCATTAGAAATTGTTCTGAAAAAGGACAAAAAACTGTTTGTAACGAAACTCGACCTGTTCATTCAGAATCTTATCCGGTTTTTTCATATTACTTTTGAAAATCTCCAATTCCCTCATAATATCCAGGTGCACACCCTTCGTCGCAAGATGGAAAATCTTCATAGATGTATGTATACTACCGTCTCGGTGGCCCTTTTCCCTTAAATGCTGCCCCAACGCTGTTCTATTATCGGGACCCACACTCTGTTTGAAGCGTTTAACAAAACTAGTGCCTTTCTGTCCTATGTAAAAAGACTTACACGAACCACAGTTTAACTTATACACACCTGATGACACATATCTTCCACTCCCATCGTCTCCATTTCGTTGTTCCAGCCTATGCCTAAGTTTATACTATCTCAGCTGCCCACTCTATCGAAAATCTAGCCTGAATCTCTTTGGGAACACGCAAGCCGCCTAACTAAAACAGGCCCCCTTTATTACAATATTAGAAATTTGTTGTGCATCTTTTTCCTGTACGAATTGGATATCCATGATGTTTAGCTGTCGCTACTAGTTTCAAAATATCTAACTCTTTCTTGGCACCTTCCTCATCTAACGTTTAATATACGCGCATCATAGCCCTAAAGTAAGCAGCCTTGAATCTGGAAGGCTGATTCGAGCCATCACGGCATCAGACTGTGTCACCTTTTTGAGTATGGTGGAAAAATTTATTGATCGTTATAAGCCATTAAGAGCTTAATATTTTCTAGTATTGTTCATGGTTGTTTCTTTCTTTATTGTACTTCAATTCCCCATCAAGGGCAGGCTGGCAGCAGCATAGACGCTGCTCTTCAACTGTAAGACATTAATTATAAAACGTAAGACATTTAAATTGACATAAAGGAGAAAATATGGCTGTACATAAATATAAAAAGGGGGAACGCAGAAAAAAGGGGACAACTGTAAAATGGAGATATAAACCTTAAAGAAGTAGCACACACAAAAAATCACACACTGTGACAATTAAGTAGCGAAGTACGGCCAGAGCATAAAAGTTGCGACGAGCAGCGTATCACAGAACAATCACAGACAGCAATACTATGTACAAGTCCAGCACACAATGAAAATCACAGTTTATGAAACAGTTATAACCGGTTTCGGCCATACAGTGACCATCATCAGATTCTAAAGCCAGCATACACTGAACACAGGTTCATGTGTTCAACGTATGAACGCATGACCCAGTGTCCAGTGTATGCAGCCTTTGAAGATGGTCATTGTATGGCCGAAACTGGTTATGACTGTGTTGTAAGAATGTGATTGCGTCTATAAATAAAAAATTTTTACGAAGTAATCAATCACTCACTCCTTGGATAAAATGTCGTTTTTTTTCCAATATCACAGATCTTGACAGCATCGGAGAACAGCACCAAACACAACACAGACATAGCACACCGATGTCGACAAACAAACTGAGACGATCTGCCAGGGGTATGGAGATGAGGGAGAAGGGAAGAAAGAGGGGACAGGTGGTGCTAGAGGGGGAAGAGAGGGCGAGTCAGGTGGCAGCGCGCCGATGGGGGCCATGGAGGGAAATGTGGAGGGGGGAAACAGCTGAGGAGGGGATGCAGAGACTTAGGGGGAAAGGTAAAACCGCGCTAGGGGAAGGAGGGGAGAGGAAACAAGTGGGCCCTGGGGAGGGGGGAGGGACAAGGCCAGGCTACAGTTGGTAAGAAGGGTAGATGTCACAGCGAATTTCAACATCCAGGAGGGGGAGGTGCTGGACATTGCCCACATGAAGGAGATGGAGGGTGTGGAGGTGGAGAGAGGGAGGGATACAGTGATAGAGGCGCAGCAATGGGTGGGGTGGAGAGGAAGGAGGACACCAGGGGGTGGCAGGATCAAACCTGTGTAAACGTTGCGGATTTGCTGTTGGGAATGAGGTCATACACAAGTCGTGTGGGGGATGGAAGGCACATACGGAAGGAAAGGCAGAGTGCGTGGCGTTCTAGGGTTTGGAGGGCCTTATGAAAGCAGGGAGGGCAGAGATCCAGGCAATGCTGGCATAACAAAGATAGGATTGATGAGTGATTTGTAGGTGTGAAGGATGGTGGAAGGATGCAGTGCCCATGTCTGGCAAGACAGGAGTTTCAGTAAATGGAGGTGGGACTGGGCTTTCTGCTGGATGTTCAGGAGATGAGGGGTCCAGGTGAGGTGAGGGTGAGGGCAAGGTATCTGAGGGTGGAGGCGACCTGGATAGGACGACAATAATGCTTAGGTAGAAATCATGGAGATGGAATCAGCGGTTGGTGTGGTGTATGACGATTGCATGCATTTTGGAGGGGTTGATATGAAGGAACCACTGATTACACCAATTGGCGAACTGGTCAAAGTGGGTTTGGAGGGTGCATTGGGACCATTGAAGGATGGGATAGAGAGCCAGGAAGGCGGTGTCATTAGCACATTGGTGGAGGTGGACTTGCGGATTGCTTGGGCATATCTGCAGTGTACAGGAGATAGAGGAGAGGGGAGAGGACAGAGCCCTGGCGGACGCAGCAATGGGATAAAAGATACCAGAGTTGGCATCGTAGAAGGCGACAAAGAAAGGACGGCGTGAGAGGAAGGAAGCTACCAGATGGACAAAATTGATAGGCAGGGCGTAGGTTAGGAGTTTGAGGAGGAGACTGGGATGTCATTCATGGTCGTAGGCATTTTGGGATGATAGGAAGAGGTATAAGAGTATGCGCAAAGTCTTCCACAAGTTGGGGTAGAAGCCAATAGAGAGGATGACGTTGTATAAATCGGCAAGGACAATCAGGAAGGAGAAGGGGCATTCGCTGAGGTGGTAGTAGGTGACACAGTCGTGACCAGGGGCCGTGTTGCGTTTTGACCAGAGGATATGATGAATGTCCTGTGGTGTGATTGAATTGTTTATGGCGGAGGGAGCAACTGCCCCAAGTACTGGAGGTTGGGAGAAGATGGAGTGACTGAGGTATCGGTGCGTTCCATGATGGTGGGGAGAAAAGGGAATAATTAATGGTTGTTACTGTGATCTTCATTTTAAAATACAGCTTCATATGGAAAGAATGAGAAGTTGGTTTTATTATACAGTTTTTCTTCAGACGACTTGTGATCTTTTATTTTGATTTTAAAATTTGAGAGTTTATCATTAAAAAAGATAAAATTGGTTTTATTACAAACTTTTGTTTAGACTATTTGTTTGGTCTGGGCTGTTCTTGTTTGTAAACGATAGCTCATGTAGTGTTTTTGTGCGCCGAGTGTGGCGCTAAGTGTGTTTCTTTATAAATGAACTCCCTGTTTTGATTTAAGAAACTCTGTACAAAGAAACGATGTATAACTTCTTAGCGGTGTGACTCATACACTACTTTAGTCATTATTTTGTTATATTGGTGATAACTATGGTATGCAACAAAGACTTCCTTACACGTCCGACAGGGGCGCCACGTGCAGGAAAATTTCCTCAGGCTGACTGAAGTTAGACTGTCATTTTCTGTTTGTATCCGGTTTCATTATCACTTGCGTTGTACTCCTTTGAATAACGATTGTCGTGATTTTTTCTGTGTGGAGTAATATTTATTCTCATTGGATGGTACATATTTTTATATGTTAGACATTGCACTTTGTCACACGCATTGGCTGTTTGGTACTTCATGTAATAAATAGTAATATTAGCCTGTCGTTCCACAGGATGATTTGAGAATCGGTTACAAATAAAAACCCGAAAATAGTCTTCATGTACTAATAAGAAGAGATATTTTGTAACTTCGTCTGTGTGTTTTATTGAAATTGAACATAATTGGAGACACTCGCCTTCTTTAGTTGCAAGCTATCCCCATCAAAGCAACTCTGGACAACTTACTATCAAGAACTGTACGCCGCATGTTCTGAGGTTCGGTAGTTACGACACTCGTTAGAAGGTGTCTCTTTACACTATACACGGACCATAAATGCTGAGGTACACTTTCAATAAGAACCCAGAGAAAGCACTACCAAGACAACTTCAACACTTGGACTATGTAAGTTTACGACTCACATAGTCTACGAGGTCCTCACTCAGCAAGTTGCACGATGCAAGTTATTGGATCACCCAGGGGGATAGAAGTTACAACTCATGACATTACCAGCAACAAAATTCGTATTGTACTGTAAGCAAAAGTACGACCGTTCTTACCTCACCAATTTAGTTCACAAGTAACAGCGTCTGTGCACAACATGGCTCATGACGGGATCTGAGGCACAGCGACATTAGTCAAACAGAGTTTCGTCTGGCCAGAAATGGATGCGGACCGTGAGATATGCGTCACACACTGCATTGCGTGCCACAACAATTAGGTCACTCGGCTCGTCAAGGCGCCATCAGTCACATTCCTCCCAGAACGCCAGCGCTCTGAACACGTGCACACAGACACGGCGGGCCCCCTTCCAGTGAAGGCACAGCTCCTTTCTCAAGGCCGTGGATCGATTTTCGAGATGATCTGAAGCCTTTTCTACGTAAGACAATACAGCCGAGACAACAGCACAAACGATATCCCGCGGATGGAGCACGCAGATTACATCAGATGAAGGACGCCAATTCGAGGGATACGTATTCAAAGCATTGGCCAGTTTGTTGGGCACTAAGCGCTTTCGCTCTACTACTCATCATCCGACAGCAAAGGGAATAGCAGAACGCCTGCACCGCCAACTCAAGGCAGCAGTTCAGCGTCACGCCATATAAAATTGGCTGGAGACGTTACCCATCGTCCTCCTAGGTCTCCGTACATTATTTACGAGCGATCTCAAGGCTACAGAAGCTTAATTAGTGTATGGACAAGCACTGCGCCTGCCAAGAGAGTTCATGCATAATATGACGTATGATACGGTCGATGCGTCAGTCACCGAATTATGATGGCACATGTGACAACTTCGGCCAGTGCCACCTAGAGAACAAAGTTGACGACACATGTTCTCATTCGAGAACCTCTTTCTTCATTTATTCTTACGGAACGATACGGTAAGCAAGCTGCTGCAGGCTCTATATGAAGGACTATGTACAGTATCTGGTAGAAGCAACAATACATTTTAAGTTACAGATCAGGGGTGTGCCTACCACCGTCTCCATTGACAGACCCAAATCTGGCTTCCTTGATACATAAGACACAACGAAGACGACCGGCCGCACGACTGCCAAGGATAAAGATGTAATTCCAGAAGATACACATATCCAACATGATGACGATAAGATACAACCAACGGGCGCTGTGTTGAAGAAAGTGACGTCCAGTACAGTCCCCCCACAACCCGCTGGTACCATCAAGCTCAACAATATGATACCAGGTTTCCAAAAAACAGCGACAATGGGTACAGGTCTTCATCTCCAATTCAACATCAGATACCGTTGATACTCTGGGGGGGGGGGGGGAGGGGGGGAGTCATATATGATGTCACACCACGACAGAAAGCATAATCATAGCGTACGTAAATACTGTATCACACCCATAATTCTATGTGTTATTTTTTGTCTCTTGATTTAGTTTTAGTATTCTATGCTACATGTATTGGAGATCACAACGTATCCCACCAGAATTAACGTAATAATGTGGAAATAAGTGATTAATTATCAAAAGATAACCACAACCGTCTTGTCTCTTAGTTGGATGAACGTATTAAAGGTTACAGCGACTACTTTTGAAATAATAAAGAGTTTACTTATTTTTACCATGGGTCTCCTTTTTCATTTGTCTACCTTTGTATTTCTTTGTCTTTCCGAATAGACACATCTTTGCTTCTAGCATCTCTGGAGAAAAGGAAACTAGGGACGGAAATTTAATTCACGTAATAGGGGATAAGTAAGTAATGAGGTAAGTTACGATACCTGTATTTCATCTCTTATATTAGTCCTTTTTAATTATAAATCTATAACTGCTATTCAAGGTTGAGTGATATTTGAATTTGTTTAAAAATAGCAAATTACACCCATTATCTGCGGTAATCAGTCTTTGTAGCTCAACATAGTAAGCTACATACTACGGAATATGAGTTGAAATTGCATTATCGGTACACAGTGTCTGCAGCGACTGCATAAAATTAGCATTCCAATATTACATAGCTGTACACATTGGATAAGCTGTTCACTTACCTTGGGAATAGAGACTGATGTTAGCGACCCTGTAAAACAGAATATTCGTACAAGCCGTCTTGTAAAAGAACCTGATCTATCTTCAACACTTATATGTCAAGCTTTGTTGCGCACAACAGTGCATGAACTTAATACGAATTTTTTATTGGCAAGAAGGGAATATCTGCAGAATGACAGAGCTTAATTTTCGCACAAGTACAATGGCTTCAGTGCACTACCGTAAAACATACTGTTTTTCGACGAAGTTCAGGACAGCAAGGGTAACATGCGGTCTTGTGTTATCTTGTTGAAAGTTAACACCACGGATATCTCGAAGAAACGGCACATCCCTACCCCAACCATATTGTATTAGAAATGCAGCAGCTGATCCAGATTTCAGGCTTTTCAATCAGAGGTGACTGTGTTGTCAACCCAATGCTAACTTATTCCTTCTAACCAGGTGGTTCACCTGAATCATAACAAACTCAATCTGACAAAGTTTATTCCCCTCGGAGCATAGATACCTGAATACATCTGTCGTGATGCTGTGAACACAACAACCAGAACTCGTCCCGAAAATCATAGTGCCATTCTTGGGTCGTGTCGTCCGTCCACATGTGTTCCTTGGGTTGGAATTATTAGTATTTCATATCTGTGTTCCATGTAGTGCTACCGCACCTTGTGCAAATTAAACACACCTGGGCATGTCTGCACTCTTCGTCGCCAGCGATTCATAAGGCGATCTATGGATTGGTTTGTAAGTTTTTGAACCATCCTGTAGCTGCTTTTTGTGACGTAGTGCTGTAGACAATATGGGGAACTGTCTGCTCGCTCTTCATTTTACAGTTCTATCGAGGAGGGTAAAGCATGGTAACAATCTAGCGAACTATCTTCCCGCATGCTTCTAACCTCCACCCCCACCCCCGGAAGACGATTTACTTCTTTTAAAACTCTACCACACTTAGATGTGGTACAAACATTTAATATTAAAACTAACAGGACCGACCGACCGCCGTGGCGTCACTGGATTCGGATATGGAGGAGAATGTGGTCAACACACCACCCTCCCGCTTGTATGTCAGTTTACGATAGTGGAGCTGCTACGTGGAAACTGCACTAGAGAAAAGATTAATGGGATATTTGCTGTGGAAAACTTAATGTACTTTTGCTCTGGAAAACATTTTCGCAAGAAACTGCTTTTTTTTACGTAAACGATAAAAACCTTAAAAAGTTATCTTCAACGGTATTTTTTAGTATATTATTCATAACACTCCCTCCAATGACTGTCCAAAAATTTGCGAATACATGAATTTTTCCACCTCATTTTTCTTTTTTGACTGAACAGGTTTTCAGATATTTGAATGTAATTAGAAGAAGAGCAGTGATATAACTATCATATAGTTTACATCTACATCTACATGGATACTCTGAAATTCACATTTAAGTGCCTGGCAGAGGGTTTATCGAACCACCTTCACAATTCTCTATTATTCCAATCTCGTATAGCGCACGGAAAGAATGAACACCTATATCTTTCCGTACGAGGTCTGATTTCCCTTATTTTATCGAGGTGATCGTTTCTCCCTATGTAGGTCGCTGTCAACGAAATATTTTTGCATTCGGAGGAGAAAGTTGGTGATTGGAATTTCGTGAGAAGATTCCTTCGCAACGAAAAACGCCTTTCTTTTAATGATTTCCAGCCCAAATCCTGCATCATTTCTGCGACACTCTCTCCCATATTTCGCGATGATACAAAACGTGCTGTCTTTCTTTGAACTTTTTCGATGTACTCCGTCAGTCCTATCTCGTAAGGATCCCACACCGCGTAGCAGTATTCTAAGAGGACGGACAAACGTAGTGTAGGCAGCCTCCTTAGTAGGTCTGTTACATTTCCTAAGTGTCCTGCCAATAAAACGCAGCCTTTGGTTAGCCTTCCCCACAACATTTTCTATGTGTTCTTTCCAATTTAAGTTGTTCTTAATTGTAATACCCAGAAATTTAGTTGAATTTACGGCTTTTAGATTAGACTGATTTATCGTGTAAGCGAAGTTTAACTAGTTCCTTTTAGCACTCATGTGGATGACCTTACACTTTTCGTTGTTTAGGGTCAACTGCCACTTTTCGAACCATTCAGATATATTTTATAAATCTTTTTGCAGTTTGTTTTGATCTTCTAATGACTTAATTAGTCGATAAACGACAGCGTCATTTGCTAACATCCTCAGACGGCTGCTGAGATTGTCTCCCAAATCGTTTATGTAGTTAAGGAAGAGCAGAGTGCCTATAACACTACCTTGGGGAACGCCTGAAACCACTTCCGTTTTACTCGATGACTTTCCGTCAGTTACTACGAACGGTGACCTCTCTGACAGGAAATCGCAAATCCAGTAACATACCTGAGACGATATTCCATAACCACGCAATTTCACTACGAGCCGCTTGTGTGGTATAGTGTCAAAAGCCATCCGGAAATCCAGGATTACGAAATAGATCTGAAATACCTTGTCAATAGCACTCAGCACTTCATGTGAATAAAGAACTAGTTGTGTTTCACAGGAAGGATGTTTTCTAAACCCATGTTGACTGTGTGTCAATAGACCGATTCCTTCGAGTTAATTCATAATGACCGAACACGAGATATGTTCTAAAATCCTGCTGCATATCGACGTTAACGATATGGGCCCGTAATTTAGTGGATTACTCCTACTACCTTTCTTGAATATTGGTGTGACCTGAGCAACTTTCCAGTCTTTGGGTACGGATCTTTCGTCGAGCGAACGGTTGTATATGATTGTTAAGTATGGAGGTAATGCATCAGCATACTCGGAAAGGAACCTAATTGGTATACAGTCTGGACCAGAAGACCTGCTTTTATTAAGCGATTTTAGTCGCTTCAGTACTCCGAGGACATTTACTTCTACGTTGCTCATGTTGGCAACTGTTCTCGACTCGAATTCTGAAACATTTACTTCATCTTCTTTTGTGAAGTCATTTCGGAAGGCTGTGTTTAGTAACTCTTCTTTGGCAGCACTGTCTTCAACAGTATCTCCATTGTTATCGCGCAGAGAAGGCATTGATTGTTTCTTGCTGCTAACATACTTCACAAACGACCAGAATCTCTTTGGATTTTCTGCCAGGTTTCGAGACAAAGTTTCGTTGTGGAAACTGTTATAGACATCTCACATTGAACTCCACGCTAAATTTCGAGCTTCTGTAAAGGATCGCCAATCTTGGGGATTTTGCGTCTGTTTAAATTTTGTATGTTTGTTTCGTTGTTCCTGCAACAGTTTTCTAACCCGTTTTGTGTACCAAGGAGGACCAGCTCCGTCGTTTGTTAATTTATTTGGTACAAATCTCTCGATTGCTGCCGATACTATTTCTTTGAATTTAAGCCACATCTGGTCTACACTTACATTATTAGTTTGGAATGAGTGGAGATTGTCTCTCAGGAATTTTACGAGTATGCATATAAGTTTTCTGATATTACGAAAAGTAACCACTTAGTGGAACAGGAAATTATATCCATTACAGGGGATAACTTATCTTTGTAGCACAATATTCGAGGTTAAGTACCTGAGAAAATACAGAGTGAAGAAAAATTTGCGCACGCGGATTTCACAGCGCGATTTCTCGAGTACTAGCAACACAAAAATGACTCTCACAAAAAAAAAAAAAAAAAAAAAAAAATCGTCCTGCACATATTCACGGCCGTAAATGGACGTTAAATATTGGCAATCTGGCAACACTGTAATCACATATACGGTAACTACCTGTGTCGGCATACAGCAGCAGTAGCGCTGTGCAGTTGGTGCAGTGTACAGCGTTTTGGCTAAACATAGCAACAGGTCGAGGAGTAGTTGTTTTTATTCGCCAGTTTCATTCTGCTATATAATACTGTAGTATACACTGTTTCTTAAGCCACATGTATTCAACGTTTAGATAGTACACGTTTCGAAATTATTTGCAAAGCACGTTGCTGGGCCTACTGAATACGTAAAGCCATAACGAAATGTAATGGTCCTGAACATGGAAAGAATAATAATTGTTATTAATCTATGGGACCATTGAACGAGGATACACAGAAAACAGGTTTGGAACCTAATAGTTACAGTGGTATGAAGTATTTCGTGTCTAGTGTTTGTAGCGAGTACGTAAAATCTGTGTTCTCATATTAGACTGGGTGCTTCAGCTGCCACGTTTTACGTAACTGACAACGCCTTCTAATACCACGCAGGAAATTCTCATGTTTTCTGGATCGCTACTTGCTAAGTGTTGGTCATACAAAAAAAAAATGAACAGGACTTTTTGTAGGAGATAGACGTAATTAAATTTTATACTGGAATACGATTTCGTTATTCAAGAAAAGCATACAAAAGTGATCTTAAACGCGTTACCGTCCCGTTTTTTTAATAACTAAGAAACTGTGATTTTTCTAGGAAAACATGTCCCAATATAAAATTTAATTATATTAAATTTCCTTCGAAAATGTCCTGTTCATTTTTCTGTAGGATTGATAGTTTGAAACGTCCCCTTAGAACAATTATACATGACTGTGCTTAAACTGACACACAATATTTTTTTTGCGCAACGCAATCTGACTTTCAGAAATCCCTACAAAGGAATGGCCCTGACTAACATTAACCTATACCTTTCACAAATCACTTACCTCACAAAAATCTTCGTTACTCGAACTACTGCAATACGGCGAGCGCCACTACTGCCAGCTAAATAAAAGATTCAAACTACTGAAGGCACTAACTACTGATAGGCATAGTTAGCAAATGAAAGATTTTAATAGAGAACAAACAATGTATTTACCTTAATAGTCATAATATATATAGCAGTTCATAATATCCAGTATAACAAATTTCAAAACTCCGCCATCTCTCTCCCCACACCCACCACTGCTGGCGGCTCACCTCCAACTGCGCAGCGCTACGCGCTGTTCACATCCAGCTGCCCAACATTACAATGGCAGACAACAATGCAAACTAGCCACAGACTACACACAGCACAGCCAGTGATTTTCATATAGAGCGCTACGTAACGTTGCCAATAAGAAAACATAAACAGCCTACTTGCATAGCCCCCATGCTCCCCACAAAAAATTTTACAAATTTTTTTGGGCACCAAGACCGACTTTAGAAGAATCCGTGCTAAGGCAGAAATCTTGTGACAGATCTGGATGAGCTAGTATTGGCGCGTGAAGTAACGCTTCTTTCAAAGAATTGAATTCCAACTGTGCTTGTTCGTCCCAGTTCCAAATAGTATTTTTTCCAGTGAGAGAACAAAATTTTGGTGTAACAAGAATTTGCATATTCAGAAAACGACGGTAAAAATTTACGAGACCTAGAAAACTGCGGACTTGTTTTTTTGTGGATGGAACTGGAATGTTTCAAAACTCCGCCATCTCTCTCCCCACATCCACCACTGCTGGCGGCTCACCTCCAACTGCGCAGCTCTACGCGCTGTTCACATCCAGCTGCCCAACATTACAATGGCAGACAACAATGCAAACTAGCCACAGACTGCACACAGCACAGCCAGTGGTTTTCATATAGAGCGCTACGTAACGTTGCCAATGAGAAAACATAAACAGCCTACTTGCAAGTTCGTACTGAGCGAGAAGATATCAAAATAGCGTGTAGTTTTTAAATACGCCGCAGTTTGAATAAACTCTGTTGGTAGAAGCAGCTGAATCACCTTGTGTAAATGTAAATAATAGATAAATTGTTTGCCTAACTTGGAAGTAAAATATGGTATTAGTAATCCTATATAAGTGAATATTCGTACAGACAACCATGTAAAAGAACTTGGAACATCTTCAATATCTGTAAGTCAGGTGTCGTTTCACACAAGACTGACTGAACTTAAATAAACGAAAATTTTGTACTGACAAGGAAAGAAATGTTTGCAAGAAGAATAGGGCTTATTTTTCTTAACAGTGCAGTGGCTTCCGTGGTGAACTACAACACCGTGTTTACCGACATAGATCAAGACAGAAAGGGTAGAATGCTTTACTGTTTTATCTAGTTGAAAGATAACGCCACGGAGATCTCTAAGATAGTGCACAACCACTGATCCTAATGTGCCAGAAATGAAACAGCTGCTCGAAATCACAGGCTTTGCGAACCGGAGGAGAGACTGTTGTGTAACCAGTGGCAGCCTGTACCTTCACGACAGGTAGTTGACCTGAATGATGGTGAACGCAGCGTCCTACTGTTCGTTGTCCCCGTGATATCGACACGTATTACATGTATCGTGATGCTGCACATGGAACCAGCACTCGTCTCATAAAGTGTGGTGCCACTCTAGTGCAATCGTTGGGCAGACCACTTTCAACACGTTTCTCTGTTGTGACGCGACAAAGAAAGCCGGAATAATCGTTGCCGTGTTGATGATATTTGGTTGTCCCTGTAGATGCATGTCTTGCTTGTAACTAGCCCATTTCCTAGTTCTTTCAGCTACCCAGGCTCGACTCAGCAGGGGACATCACAGCTTCACTTCCTCCAGTACTTCATCTCATACTTTGCAAACTTCACAGAAGTTCTCCTGCATACCTTGCGTGACTAGAACTCCCGGTAGAAAAGATAGTGCGCAGAAATAGCTCAGTCAGAGCCTAGGCTAATATTTCTTGACCGAGTTTTTCACTCTGACAGACAGGAAGCTGTAGTGGTGTATTAAAAGTCTTACTTGGAAAGCTGTGTCTGCGGAACGAAGAGATCCCAGGTTCAGATCCCACTCCGTGACACAGTTTTAATCTGTGAGGAAGTTCCAGATCAATGTACATTGTATAGCAGATTGAAAACCTCATTCTCAAAGTAGCTCCTTACTTTCTTTTAAAGTTAATAAAGTGGAAGTTGAATATTAATTTAAATTGTTGTTTCTCACCTTTTTTATGTAGTTCATGGTTTAAAACCGACCTTCAAATGAAACACTGTTCAATGTATTTACAATAGCTTTTAATTTTGTAAATTTTCTATATGTTCTTCGTCCTATGCCCTGTAGTTCAATCTTAATTTTCTTCATTTTATAACTTGTTGTATGGCCCATTGCTGGAAAATATTTGCAATAAAGTCAAATCTTCAGAAAGAATTTTTCACCCTGCAGTTGGGTGCGTGCTGTTTTGAAACACTACGCCAAATTATGTGCTGAATCTATAATTGAACTCAGAACCTCTGGCTCCGGTTTCAAGTCCCACGTTGACTAGTCTGGCAGGACTAGTGTGGCCGGAAGCCCCAAAAGAAACAAAAAAATTAAGCTCCACATTACACTGATACATGTTTTTATCTCACATCTGTACTTAATTTAAAGTATAAATATATTTCGACAATGTTACCTTTACCTGTTTGTCTCACACCATTCTTGTAAACCTCAATTTACAGTATCCAATTCGTCTTGAACATCTTTGCTGTTTGCAGTTCCTTTTTTATTGTGGGGTGAGGGGTGGGGGGAGTCATCAGTCTCCTGACTGTTTTTATGCAGCCGGCAACGATTTCCTATCCTGTGACAACCTCTTCATCTCAGAGTATCACTTACAACCTATGTTCTCAATTATTAGCTGGATGTATTCCAGTTTTTGTCTTCCTCTACAGTTCTTGCCTCTACAGCTTCCTCTAGTACCATGGAAGTCACTCCCTGATGTGTTAACGGATGGCCTATCATCCTGTCCTTTCTCCTTGTCAGTGTTTTCCACATATTTCTTTCCCCTCCGATTCTGCGCAGAGCCTCCTCATTCCTTACCTATCAGTTCACCTAATTTTCAACATTCGTCTGTAGCACCACATCTCAAATGCTTAGATTCTCTTCTATTCCGCTTTTCCCAGTCCATGTTTCGCTACCATACAGTGCTGTACTCCAGATGTACACTCTCAGAAATTCCTTACTCAAATTAAAGCCATTCTTTGATACTAGTAGACTTTTCTTGGCCAGGAATGCCCTTTTTGCCAGTGCTAGTCTGTTTTTGATGTCCTCATTGCTCGTCCATCATTTGTTATTTTTTGCCTAGGTATCAGAATTCCTTAACTTCATCTACTTCGTGACCGCCAGTCCTGATGTTAAGTTTATCTCTGTCCTCATATCTGCTACTTCTCATTACTTTCGACTTTCTTCGATTTACTCTCAGTCCACATTCTGTAATCGTTAGATTATACATTCCATTCAGTAGATCATGCAATCCGTCTTCACTTTCGCTGGGGATAACAATGTCATCAGCGATCCTTCCACCTTGAATTTTAATTCCACCCGTGAACCTACCTTTTAATTCCATCATTCCTTCTTCGATGTATAGACTACATCCCTTCTTAATTCGAGCACTTTGTTCTTGTCCGTGCACTCTTAGTCATTACGAAAGCGTTCTTAAATTCGATCTGTGTGGCTAGGGACTGGAGATTCCCCAGAGGCGAAGGCAAATAATTCATTTAATAAATAAAATAGTTTAACAGCAATAGCGTCTGTTACTGGAATATCTACATACTTTATTCTGATAAAACATAGTTGTGATATTAACACACTGTTGTTTCCTTTTTTCAAATAGAAACACAAATGTAGAATTCTTAAATGACCTTTTCCATTAGTGTAGCGCGGCAGATTACAGCTTGAACCGATAAAATTATTAGATACACAATTGTGGATCAAACAGGTTAAAAATAGAAAATTTAAGGCGCTTTTGACGAAATTCCAATCATATCACACACAAATGCAAATAGACATTAAAATATGCAGCTATCAAACAAGTAATAACCGCTAGAACCATGTTAAAAACTGGATAGGATTGATTGTCGAGGATATAAGGAACAAGTTAACCAGAGAGTGCCTTCCACGAAAAGAAATTTCCAACATACGAAATTTACTATTATTCAGTTTAATTTCCATTAACAGATACTGAATGTAACAAATACTATGCATTAAAGGAACTTTGCAGAAAATACTTATGCTAGTTACAGCGTACAACGTAATTAACAATATCAAATTTTCTGTTGTTGAACTCCAGTTTTAATAATTTACTTGCAACTTTATTTCATCCACTTAGGTGAAGTATCTGTGCTAATAGACTAGGAACTCTTCAACGTAATTAGTCGAGTTAACGTCAGTCAAAAGTAATATTTCTACTGACTGTTAGTACACTGATTATTAATGGTGATTGTCAGTAAGTTCCATAGAAGCATGCTATTCATACTGTAATAAAACGCATTACAGAGAGTATTTTCAATGAAGTTATCAACTGGGTTGTGATAGCACATGTAGTAAACCAATTCACCTAGTTTAATTTCGTATAGTAGTACGTTCTAACTCAATTAATTTCATTTCAGTGATGATGTTTACTTTGATTGCATCTCTTGTTCAAAGCCGTCGGAACCAGAGGTAGTAGCATTATTCAGCCCTATAGTTCATGTTCCACTTTCACCACAGCGAGCCTGAGTATACACAGTATGACAGTGTTATTGCACTCCTATAGCCTCGTTCAAATGTCCCCGTACTTTTTTTAGTTTACGTTAGACTAAGCGTTCACAGTCGATTAACATTATCGAGTACTTATTATTTGATGACTATTCGACATACTGCACATTTTTAGTCTAGCGTCTATGTTGCATCAGTTGTTCTGGCTCTCAGGTGAAACAGTTGTGTGCGCGTCTGTGTCACTGCAGATGTCGAGCACAATGAATTACAATGGATAAACGAAGATAGCTCCGTCGATGAAAGACCGAAGCTGTACAACGCTCATTAATGTTCAGTTCTTCCTTTTCAGGCGCTTAGGCACTAATCTTCGAGTAGACCACCTCATTAGCATTCTTAGTGTAGCCCATAACAACAACAGACGTTGAGATGCAATCACATTGCACAGATCGCACTGACTTTGTGAGCAAATCACACCACGCCACGTCATAGTAGCCGTGTTGGAGAACTCAGGTCTACTGCTTTTAAAACTTAAAATGTCTTCAAGAAAATTCAATTTCAAGGGGTTCTTGAGATTGTAGTAACTGGATGTCACTTATTTACAGCGAGGTATTCTCTCCTTGCGACGATATCCTTGAGGGTGAGAGTCTGAAAAAAATAAAAGAAAACCAGCCATTAGTCGTACGCCCGTCACGTGAAAAGTAGGAAAGTGGAACTACAGCAGTAAAAATTGAATTCTTGACTTTATAGAAAATAAATGTCTACATTATCACTGTTTCTAGCTTTGTCACTCATAGAGCGCATCTGGGACGCTATAAGGAAACGCGTACTTTATGTCAACCTCAATCCAGAATTCTGCACCACATGTGTATCAGATGTAGGAAGAACTTCCTCAAGATGATATTCGGAGGCTGTCTACTTCCACGGCTTAAAGAATACCAAAGTGTATTTATGCCTGTGGGGCCACATCTCATACTGATGTTTACGATGGACATTAGTTTTGAATGTATTTAATGGTTAATTAATTGATACGAGACTTATAATAACATCTCGAACGATTTTGATTAAGAGCGGGCTAATGCTCCGTGATAAAATACCCTCCCCTACCCTCCATTCTATGTGTTTAAGGATTGTACTTCTGGCTCCGTCCAGATTATAGCGCTTCGTTTGGCCGGGAATCGTTTGTTTTGCAAACGTGTCGTTTGGTGGAGGAATTAAATTAGGAAATAATGCAGTAAGCTGCTATAACTGTTTGACTATTTAGGCAGGAAAGTAACTAATAACAGATGAAGTACAGAGTATATAAAATGCCGACAGGTAGTACTAAGATTCTGAGAAAGGTGACTTTGTTAACGTCTAACATACATTTAATTGGTAGGAAGTCATTTGCGAAAGTTTTAATCTGGGGAGTAGCCTTGTGCTGAAGTGAAATGTGGACTATTAGCAGTTCAGTCAAGAACAGACTAGCGACATTTGAAAAGTGGTGCCAGAGAAGAGTGCTGAAGGTTACATTGGTAGATTTGACTAACTAATGAGGAGGTACTGAACAGATTTGAGGGAAAAAGAAATTTATGGAAAATCTTGACTAAGTGGTGGAGTTGGTTGATAGGACATATCCTCCACACTTGCCTCCAGTACCAAATTCACAATTATTTAATAATATTAAATATATAACTATAATATAATAATATATAAATTCACTGTTATTTAATAATAGTGAATTTGGTACTATAGGCAAGTGTGGAGGGTAATAAATTTACAGGAAGAGTTAGGCATGAATAGTGTAAGTATGTCCTGTAATTATTCCGAGATGAAGTGACTTTTACAAGATAGAATAACATGGTAACTTGTCTCCAACCAGTATTCAGTTTGAAGATACGCAGCAACAACAACAACAATGACAACATAGTCTTTAAGTTATACTGGACATTGGCTTTTACGCAGTTATCATCAGCTCCAGATGTAATTTAAGCAACATTTTTAGTCTAGCGTCTATGTTGCATCACTTGTTCTGGCTCTCAGGTGAAACAGTTGTGTGCGCGTCTGTGTCACTGCAGATGTCGTTTTGATATGTGAATGTCGCCGTAGTGGGCGAGCGGTTCTAGGCACTTCAGTCTGGAACCACGCGTCCGCTACGGTCGCAGGTTCGAATCCTGCCTCGGGCATGGATGTGTGTGATGCCCTTAGGTTAGTTAGGTTTAAGTAGTTCTAAGCTCTAGGGGACTGATGACCTCAGATGTTAAGTCCCATGGTGCTCAGACCCATTTGAACCATTTGAATACAGAATCTCTTCAGTGATTTCTAACGAATGTCTTGAGAATTCTCTGGTTACCGGAAGGGATAGTGCATACCGCAGGTATTAATGTTCGACAGTACCGACGGGGGACAAGCTGTGGGACGTTGTCTCAGTTCTATTTTACGATCTCATCTATTAGTAAACTGTGCGGGAAGTTCGTCTCTTAGATTTCTGTAAAATTCGGACACTGAATACTTCGTGTACTGAATATGCGGCTTCAGCTGCAGATCGACGGCAGCTGCTATGACGATGAATGTTCTGATGTGAACAATATGCAGACTGAAGGTGTACAGACGACAGACTCTACTTCGACAGTCACAAGGAAAGAAATGAGGAACTGTTTGGCCTACGTATTGACCGTAGAAAATGAAATGACTGTGACTCACTTCATCGCTCGACTTGTGTATCGCAACATTCGCTCAACTGCCTTATCAATAAACACATACCTGTACTGAAAGCCTACGTACGTGACAACAGAGTCTGTTTCATATTACGAGACGGAGCGTGAGTAATTCTCTGTATCATTATCTCTGCAGATGAAACACAAAAGCACTACTTCGAACCGAGAACGAGCTGATAGCAGACAAAATATCAGAATAATGACTCACTCATATGTGGAAATACAAAATAAATGAATAATTTTTTAGGGAAAAAGTGAACACTAGTGAGAATTAGACATATAAGAAAATAATTGTAAGCAAACGATGCCAAAGACTCGGAAATAACAGCAAAAAAAAGAAAAATTATAACAAAATACTAAATTTAGAAGGTTCTGAAAATAGAAAAAATAACAAAACATTGATAGAAGGAAGGGGAAAATGAACTCGGAGAGAAGATGAAGCCGGCCGTGGTGGCCGAGCGGTTCTAGGCGCTTCAGTCTGGAACCGCGCGACCGCTACGGCTGCAGGTATGGATGAGTGTGATGTCCTTAGGTTAGTTAGGTATAAGTAGTTATAGGTTCTAGGGGACTGATGACCACAGAAGTTAAGTCCCATAGTGCTCAGAGCCATTTGAACCATTTGAGAAGATGAAGGTGTGTTGGAAAAACAGTATTTAAGAGAGAAGAGGAATTTATCACTTGATCCTAGTTGTTCACTGCAGTGGGTCTTATACTGCACTTTTTAAATTTTTTAAAATTTTGGCTCTATTACCATAAACAATTATCTGCGCTATATTTGGACGCAGTAGGATAAAGGGAAAGAGTGAACCTTACAGCTCAGGAAATCATGAAAAAACAATCTATCTTCTTCATAATATATGACTTCCGCATAAAGGTTCATATATCACTTAATGTAGACATGTTGGCTATTTCACGTTTCGTTAACTGAATGCGTTCTCATTTCAGAGATTGCATTGGTCGGATAACGTAAAGAGTCAACGATCGAAAGAGAGGGAGACAAAGGGCACAGCGAGGCGAGCCGGTCTCAGGGCAGACAGCAGTCCCTATATTTGTGTATTTTGTGCCCCATCTGACGCCAAAGCACCGTATTTGGATTATTTGGATTACCGTATCATTTCAAAGCTTTATAGATCTCATATTGTCACTTGTGACATCCCTATTGTGGCTTTACAAAAACTCACTCTGCCCGTCTTTCATCCCGTTCATCTGCTGAATGAAAAACTAAAATGGTCAATGCACTGAAAAATGAGGCACGACAGTCTGACACAAATATTTAAAGGGCTGATGCAGGAATCGATCAAATTTCAGAAATGACCAATAATTGTAATGAACAGTTTCATAATTTTTAACATTTTTATGCAGCGACAGCAACTGGTGTTCATATAAGAATATACAGCCTACAGTTGCAGGATAACTTTATCGTTTACCTAGGTTTCAACGTTAGTAATAACGTATTCTTCAGAATGGGGCTCGTCGTGTGACGAGGCCCAT
The DNA here is from genome assembly GCF_023864275.1 of Schistocerca cancellata. NCBI lineage: Eukaryota > Metazoa > Arthropoda > Insecta > Orthoptera > Acrididae > Schistocerca > Schistocerca cancellata. The sequence continues at coordinate 323,996,107 of NC_064634.1, read as the reverse complement.
ACAATGGGCTTAAAGTGAATTTGCTACAGCTTCTTTTATATAAGTGACATAACCTTATGGTTATGCATCAAGTTTTACAAAGTTGACTTAGGACATGGCCTGTTTTAGGCAAACATTTAAATAATATTTTATGTTCTGAAGGAGACGTTATTACTAACGTTGAAACCTAGGTAAACGATAAAGTTAACCTGCAACTGTAGGCTGTATATTCTTATATAATGAACAATTTGTTTCTAAGGAAATAGGACAGTTGAGTGCTTAGTTCTTGAAGACACACACTTCGAATTAGCGTATAAATTAAGACATTTAGCTGTCAAATTGAAAGTAGTAAACTGTGATGAATTATTTGCAAATAAATAAATAAATATAAAAGAAGAGACAGACAGAGAGAAGCAGAAGGAATATCTTATTCTGTTAGTATCCAAATACATAGTTTCCTTGAGAATAAAAAATGATTTCATCACAGAAAAATAATTTTTAAGATGAAATCTCATTTCTCACCGTATTTGCCTCACAGACGCTGTACTCATTAGGTTTCATTAGTTTCATGTATCATGTTCCCGTCGTATTGGTCAACCAACGAAATCTGTACAACATTTTCAGTGTTAAAAAGTGAATAAGAATTTTATGGATTTTTTCGTTTTTCTCCAAGTATAAGGACCCAAGGCACACCTTCCCGGGGCCGAAATTGCACACAGTTCTTTTCTGTGCAACGAAACCGAACAGGAGGTTAGGATTAACAAATAATCGGTCTCGGAAAATAAGAGTCAATGTTACGATGGAGAAATTAAATAGTAATCAAGATAACCTTTTTAAGAATTGATGAAAACTCAAAACCAGGAAAAATCACCTTCCTGCAATTTACCGAGGAAACACAAAAGATCAGTCAGTCGCTGTGTAAGAGACAAGTAGGTCTGCCAAATCAACATGAGTCTTACGATTTTACGCCTGTATTGCTTGTTGTGGTCTTCACTTTCCCCGATAGACTGTCCTGCGCAAGTCCCGTAGCTACTGCAACATACACCCACTTGAATGTGCTCATTCTAGTCAAACTTTGGACCCCCTTTACAATTTCGATCATCTATATATCCCTTCATTATCAAAGTAACTAATGCTTGACGCCTCAAGATATGTTGTGTTAAGCTATCCCTTATTCTGAACAAGTCTGCCTTAACTTTATTTCCTCCATGATTCATTTGAGCACTTCTTCATCGGTTATCGGATCTACACATCTAACTTTCAGTATCTTTCAGCAACAACACAGTTCAAACGCTGCAGTTCTCTTCTGGAATGTAGAGTTTCCATCTTTCACCTGCATATATGGCTACACTTCGGACAAATACTCAGTAATAAACATTTTAACACATAAATTTGTATTCTTGGTGACAACACCCCCTTTTTCTGAAACGATTTTATTGTTTTTCGTAATATTCTTTCTATAATTTGTTTATTGTTGCCGTCGTCTGGTATTTTGCTGTCCAGATAGTAGAACCGGTGACCTACAACTCATTTCCTCATTCCCTCTTTTGACTTATTGATGTTCACTTTAGAAACAATTTTCAAGAAATTATCTTTTCTTTCGGTTGATGTACCAGGTCCTTTCCAGTCTCTGACAATTATAATATCATCAAAATATGGTTGAAAAGGCTCTGAGCACTATGGGACTCAACTGCTGTGGTCATAAGTCCCCTAGAACTTAGAACTACTTAAACCTAACTAACCTAAGGACATAACACACATCCATGCCGGAGGCAGGATTCGAACCTGCGACCGTAGCGGTCGTGCGGTTCCAGACTGTAGCGCCTTTAACCGCTCGGCCACTCCGGCCGGCACAATATCATCAGCAAACCTAAATTGCAGTACCGTCGAATGTGAGAAGTGATGATAAGACAGTCTCTACTCGGATAAGTAACATGCCGCAGTTTTATAGAGCTATATATTTTTGACTCCAAAGACCTCACCATGTAATATTCGCTGAAGATGATCATATGACTGAAACCCGTTTCGAAAAATAAAATAAAAAATACAGCATCTTAGTTTTTAATTCTTTTCCCTACAAATGGGTTGCTTTTCTAAATTTCTTCTTGATGTTCTTCACTCTTTGTTGAATATACAGATCGAACAAATGGGAGACAGGCTAAGCCCTAGCCCACTTCATCTCTCATGCCTACAACCTGGTTTCTGTGCAAGTTGTAAACAGCTTTTGTTTGATTGTATTTTATGAGTGATAACTTCAGTATTTCAATGAGTACAGCCCCTGTACCATTGTAAAGAGCTGTTATAAATCTACAAATGCTACAGATGGTTAATCTTGTTCATTCCATCTTTCCAGATACATCATAGGGTCAGTATTGCCTCTACTGCACCTACATTTCTTCTGATGCACCTACATTTTAACTGATGTCACCGGGGTCGGATTCTACCAGTCGTCCAAATCTGTACTCCACACGACTATTAATTAAATTTCAATTAAATACGACAGGCAGATTTTAAATACTTGGAGAAATACATGATACACACTGTGCTGTCTTACGAAACATCTAATCAATACTGTGAGTGCAAGAGTTGTAGCGTGACTCCTGTGTTATTCAATGGCGTAAATATTGAGCAAACAGTAAAGTAAAGCGAGGAGAAATTTGGCAAAAACAAATTAAAGTTCAGGGAGAAGTAACGAAACTTTAAGGTTTGTTGATGGTATTGTGCTCGTGACAAAGACGGGAGAGGACGTGGGAGATCATTTGAATGGAACTGATTACGTCTTGAAAATATGTTGTTATTGCTGCTGTAGTCTTGCGGCTGCTCAGAACTGCAGTCTACATCAATTTGAACCTTCTTACTTTTGTAATGTCTTGATTTCCCAGTACAATCTTTAGCAGTTGCAATTTATTCCGTTATTAAATTGACGATTCCTTCATGTTTCAAGAACTCTTTTATTAACCTATAATTTCATTTACTCAACTTTTGTCAAAAATTAGTTCTACCCGCTCATTAGTTGTCCGATCCACATGTCTAATCTTCAACACCCACTTATAGCACCACATCTTAGAAGCTACTATTCTTTTTTTGTCTGAACTGTTTATATTATAGTACGAATACTTAAAAAATGAAAACAAGTTGATATAATATAGAATTAAATAAGACGATGCTGAAAGAATTACATTAGGAAAGTACACATGTATTTGTGAAATAAAATAAATGTAGACAGGTGAAATAGAGAGGATATAAAATGCAGACTGAAAGTATCAAAGAAACAGCGTTTCTTGGAAAGAGAAATATAAGAGAGGTAACACGTATTTGAGACGTAGGGTGTATTTTCATAAACCATGGATTTGAAACAGCCGGCTGGAGTGGCCAAGCGGTTCTAGGCCCTACAGTCTGGAGCCGCGCGACCGCTACGGTCGCAGGTTCGAATCCTGCCTCGGGCATGGATGTGTGTGATGCCCTTAGGTTAGTTAGGTTTAAGTAGTTCTAAGCTCTAGGGGACTGATGACCTCAGATGTTAAGTCCCATGGTGCTCAGAGCCATTTGAACCATTTGAATACAGAATCTCTTCAGTGATTTCTAACGAATGTCTTGAGAATTCTCTGGTTACCGGAAGGGATAGTGCATACCGCAGGCATTAATGTTCGACAGTACCGACGGGGGACAAGCTGTGGGACGTTGTCTCACTTCTATTTTACGATCTCATCTATTCGTAAACTGTACGGGACGTTCGTCTCTTACATTTCTGTAAAATTCGGACACTGAGTACTTCGTGTACTGAATATGCGGCTTCAGCTGCAGATCGACGGCAGCTGCTATGATGATGAATGTTCTGACGTGAACAATATGCAGACTGAAGGTATATAGAGGACAGATTCTACTTCGACAGTCACAAGGAAAGAAATGAGGAACTGTTTGGCCTACGTATTGACCGTAGAAAATGAAATGACTGTGACTCACTTTATCGCTCGACTTGTGTATCGCAACATTCGCTCAACTGCCTTATCAATAAACACATACCTGTACTGAAAGCCTACGTACGTGACAACAGAGTCTGTTTCATATTACGAGACGGAGCGTGAGTAATTCTCTGTATCATTATCTCTGCAGATGAAACACGAAAGCACTACTTCGAACCGAGAACGAGCTGATAGCAGACAAAATATCAGAATAATGACTCACTCATATGTGGAAATACAAAATAAATGAATAAATTTTTAGGGAAAAAGTGAACACTAGTGAGAATTAGAGATATAAGAAAATAATTGTAAGCAAACGATACCAAAGACTCGGAAATAACAGAAAAAAATTAGAACAAAATACTAAATTTAGAAGGTTCTGAAAATAGAAAAAATAACAAAACATTGATAGAAGGAAGGGGAAAATCAACTCGGAGAGAAGATGAAGCTGGCCGCTGGTGGCCGAGTGGTTCTAGGCGCTTCAGTCTGGAGCCGCGCGACCGTTACGGTCGCAGGTTCGAATCCTGCCTCGGGCATGGATGTGTGTGATATCCTTAGGTTAGTTAGGTTTAAATAGTTCTAAGTTCTAGGGGACTGATGACCTCAGAAGTTAAGTCCCATAGTGCTCAGAGCCATTTGAACCTTTTTTTTTATGAGGAACAGTATAGATCTGAGGAGAATAGGTCTCTTGAAATGTGGTGCTGCAGATGAATATGAAATTAGGTGGGTAGATCAAGTAAATAATGAAGAGATACTGAACCTATTTATGGAAAAAAGAATTTTTTTGGTGCAACTTGACGAAAAGGATAGTTCTGTTGAGAGGACACATCCTGAGACTTCATGGAAAGCTCATTTCAGTAACTGAGTAAAGTGTGGAGTGTAGGAGTGTGTAGAGGGAAAGCAAGAGTCGTGTACAGTACGTTCAAGCGGATGTAAGCTGCAGCAGTAATGTAGGGAAGATGAGACCAATAAGGGAAAGACGAGTGTGGTGAGATGCATCACTCTCCGGGCGGGAGACCACGAGAAGGACTACGGTGTCTTGCTGGATGCTCGAGGAAGCTTACGCACCAGGACGAGCTTCTCGGGGCTGAAGCACTTCTCTATTTTCATCTGCAAGCCGTCCGCGTAGTCCTGGACGTGACAGTGCGTCGTAGGGCCGACTGCCGTGATGACGCTGCGGATCTTGACACCGTTGTACGCCACTTGGTCGAAGGGCTCGCCCAGCCGGTACGAGAAGGACTCCTTCCAGTCGCCCGTCTGCGAGGTCTGCGTGAAGCGGTCGCCCTCCACCGTCAGCATGAACGTCGAGTCCAGCGTCACCGCGTTCCGGATCGCCTCCAGGTCGTGGATGCCTGCAACAGCCGGATGACTCACACTCACGCCCACAGTCACAGCAGACGATCGGATTACACGCCGTAGCACAGGTACTAGGTAGGCGGAATACGTAAAACTGACTTGGAAAGTGCTTCATGCGCCGTATCGTAGGGAACCCGTCTTACATCATCAGCGTCACGGGCGAGTTGCCTGCCTTAAGATGCGTGAAATACTCTGATCTAAAAAAGTTGAGAGCCAGATAGATAAAGTAACGTAAAATATTAACTACTCGGCGAAAATGGTTGAAAGTGCAGGAGTATATAGCCAGAAATCTCCCAATCGTACACAAACAGTTGGACGTCACATGACGTGTGATTAGCGTGAGTATAGCGCCATATGGACCAGGTCCCACAATACGAGGCGGCTGCATGACCGGAAAAGATAGTACGTGTCAATCAGCGGACAGTTACGGAGCACTGTCGTGATGTTTTTCATTATAAATTGGGCCATGGACAACATTTGTATGAAACTTCCTGGCAGATTAAAACTGTGTGCCGGACTGAGACTCGAACTCGGGACCTTTGCCTTTCGCGGGCAAGTGCTCTACCAACTTAGCTACCCAAGCATGACTGACGCCCCATCCTCACAGCTTTAAATCCGACAGTACCTTGGCTCTTACCTTCCAAACTTCACTGAAGCTCTCCTGCGAACCTAGCAGAACTAGCACTCCTGGAAGAAAGGATATTGCGGATACAAGGCACAGCCACAGCCTGGGGGATGTTTCTAGAATGAAATTTTCACTCTACAGCGGAGTGTGCGCTGATATGAAACTTCCTGGCGGATTAAAACTGTGTGCCGGAGCAAGACTCGAACTCGCGACCTATGCCTTTCGCGGGCAAGCGCTCTACCAACCTACCCAAACACGACTCACGCCCGTCCTCACAGCTTTCATTCCGCCAGTACCTCGTCTCCTACCTTTCAAACTTCACAGAAGCTCTCCTGCGAACCTAGCAGAACTAGCACTTCTGGAAGAAAGGATATTGCGGGGATGGCTTAGCCATAGCCTGGGGAAGTTTCTAGAATGAAATTTTCACTCTACAGCGGAGTGTGCGCTGATATGAAACTTCCTGGCAGATTAAAACTGTGTGCCGAACCGAGACTCGAACTCGGGACCTGGGGCGTGAGTCGTGCTTGGGTAGCTTAGTTGGTAGAGCACTTGCCCGCGAAAGGCAAAGGTCCTGAGTTCGAGTCTCGGTCCGGCACACAGTTTTAATATGCCAGGAAATTTCATATCAGCGCACACTCCGCTGTAGAGTAAAAATTTCATTCTAGAAACCTTTGTATGAATTGTTTCAGGGAATAAGAACGGATTCGGACGGTTGCAAGTCAGGTGTTTGTTGTTGTTCACCGCATTGTTTCACGTGCATGGGGGGAAGGGGGAGGATGGGTGACTTCCGAACCACAGACACTGCTGCCGGAAGGAGAGGAAGTGGTCGACCACAGTCATCTATACCAGCATATGACTGCTGCATCTTGCAACAGGCAACAAAGCACCGGCATCCAACAGTGGGAGCAATTGGAACCACTTTAACAGAACTGCAAGGCACACAATCTCAGGCTCCACAGGAGGATGGCGACTGCGTGGGTGTGGTCACTTTGCTCAATCACCAGTACGCTGTGTACCGTTGAGACTCGCACATCGGAGGCGCCGTCTGCCATAGTACCGAGAGCATAGGCGCTGCTCCGACGAGGAGTGCGGTGGGGTGCTCTCCTCGGGTGAGAGCGTACTCCGTCTGAATGGTAATTCTGAAAGTACCTTCATATGGCGAGATATGGGAACAGATAATGCATCCAGGAACATTGTCTAACTTGACAAGGACTTACTGACTTCCAAATCTTTGAACGCGATAACTCACCTGCCAACGTTATTGTGACACACCACTCCCTCCCAAAGTGCGCCTTTTTAGGGCTACGTTCAGCCCTGACTTCATTTTTATGGATGAGTTACCAGACCGAATAGTGCAGGTGGAGGAATTCTTCGAACGAGAGGATATTCGGCGAATGGCTTTGTATTCCAGTTCCCCCCGACTTATTTGATCGGGCATGTGTGTGCTAAGATGAGGGGAAGTATTACAGCACTCTCACATGCAACAAAGATCATCCAGCAGTTATCAATCCAGCATGGGAGCTCACTGCAAAACATGCACTGCTCTTCGTGGTGAGCACACACCCTCTGAAGAACCGTGTCCCGCCGTTTGTAACGCCTAGAGGATGATCATAAATTGCGGCGACTTCGGTTTAGTTAGTCTTTGAAAATAGGGTCACTTCTGTTCCTCTCATTGCTTGTTTCTTTCATTTACCTTCTCTATTGCATTCTCACAGTTCCTCCTATGTATGGCGCAAGTTTCATCAGGCTTTGTTACTTGACAGTAACAAATCATACAAAATGGTTCAAATGGCTCTGAGCACTATGGGACTCAACTGCTGAGGTCATTAGTCCCCTAGAACTTAGAACTATTAAACCTACCTAACCTAAGGACATCACAAACATCCATGCCCGAGGCAGGATTCGAACCTGCGACCGTAGCGGTCTCGCGGTTACAGACTGCAGCGCCTTTAACCGCACGGCCACTTCGGCCGGCAACAAATCATACAATATACGATAAATCGCACAAGTCTAAGGATTGTCAATTCGACTAAATACCTAGGAATTACAATAACGAGAAACTTAAATTGGAAAGACCACATAGATAATATTGTGGGGAAGGCTGCGCTTTGTTGGCAGAACACTTAGAAGATGCGACAAACCCACTAAAGAGATAGCCTACATTACACTTGTCCGTCCTCTGCTGGAATACTGCTGCGCGGTATGGGATCCTTACCAGGTAGGATTGACATAGGAAATCGAAAAAGTGCAAAGAAGGGCAGCTCGTTTTAGTGTTATCGCACTATAGGAGTGAAAATGCCACTGATATTATACGCGAGTTGGGGTGGCAGTCACTGAAACAAAGGCTATCTTCTTTGCGGCGAGGTATATTTATGAAATTTCGATCACCAACTTTCTCTTCCGACTGCATAAACATTTTGTTGACACCCACCTACTTAGGGAGCAATGATCATCATAATAAAATAAGACAAATCACAGCTCGAACGGAAAGGTTTAGGTGTTTCTTTTTCCCACCCGCCATTCGAGAGTGGAATGGTAGAGAAGAAGTATGAAAATAGTTCGATGAACCCTCTGCCAGGCCTAAATGTGAATTTCAGAGTAACCATGTAGATGTAGATGTAGATCATACAAAAGCTACTATCGTTCTTACGTCTTGCACGCCAGTGTATTTTTCCTCATTAGCTTTATTTTTCTCACCCTTCATACTGTTATCTATTTTGTCGAACAAAAATTCCTTCTTTTATACTAAGTGCGACGTCCTTAACATGCTTATTTTGTTCTCTCTGAAGCCATTGTAACTGTCAACGATTTAATTTCATGGTGTACAAGCCGGCCGCGGTGACCGAGCGGCTCTAGGCGCTTCAGTAAGGAATCACGCTGCTGCTATAGCCACAGGTTCGAATCCTGCCTCGGGCATGGACGTGTGTGATGTCCTTAGGTTAGTTAGGTTTAAGTAGAAGTCTTGGGGACTGATGACCTCAGATGTTAAGTCCCATAGTGCCTAGAGCCATTTGAACCATTTGAACCATTTGGTTAATCTTTTCGACATTTAAGGTTTCCGGTGGTTTACGGAAATAATTACAGTATTTCACATCAGAATGGCTTATAATAAGGTAACTGCCAGAGTGATTTTCGTCATCGTCATAATAATCACAGCAGCACCAGTAACACCACCACCATTTCTGTAACTCTTGACATTTCCACTAACCGTCTGACATCGAATTATGAAAGAACAGTGTTATTTATAAACTTCCTGGCAGATGATAACTGTGTGGAAAACCGGCCTTGATCCCTTGTTTTTTGCGGGCAACGATTTAATGAATTCAATTATCCAGGTACTCTTCCCAACGTCGCCTTCACTGCATCACGTCTGCCATGTACCTCTCTCCCACTTTCCCTGTTTCGCAGAAGCTTACTGGCATATCTCGCTGGATTAGCGTTCCTGGAAGAACGATTACCGCGTACGAGTGGCTTAGCCATGGCCTTTAGCTTCTTTCCAGAGAGAATCTTTCATTCTGTGACAGAGTTTTCATTGTTTTGATAGTTTCCCACAGATTAAAATAAAGAAACGATTTCTTTAAATGACAGGTATGTTGTAACTCGTCCTTGATATTCCGGGACGGGGTTCAGGGCCCAGTGCACATGTTCTATATGGCACAGATGTGAGGATGTTGCTGGCCATGGCCGAGCGGTTCTAGGCGCTTCAGTCCGGAACCGCGCTGCTGCTACGCTCGCAGGTTCGAATCCTGCCTCGGGCATGGATGTGTGTGACTTTACGTAGTTCTGCATTCTAGGGGACTGATGACCTCAGATGTTAAGTCCTACAGTGCTCAGAGCCATTTGAAGCACGGTGTACCAGCTTATAGCTTAATAGCAAACTGTATTTCTTTCAGTAGTTTAAACCACTAGCCTTTCAAGATGTCACACTCACCACGAGTAAGTAGACAGTGGTTCGCCCTTACTGCACCCCAGAAAGGTATGGTTACCTGTTCCACTAGCTGCTCTTTACAGAAAGTTTCCTCTCCACAACGCTGCCGTTGTGGTCTTCGGCGTATAGCTGGCAAGAGACCGCTACCAAGGTGCTACCAGCCCCGACGCTTGTTGTGTCAAGAATGTAATATGAAGATCTCTACAGACAAGACGATAGTAATGGTATGGATAACAGTCAAAAAATCTAAGATCTCAAATTGCAATTTACAGTGAGACAAAAGGAAATTAAGTTGTTTCAACTATTTTGGAAACCAAACTAGTTATGTACAACATTGGGGATAGATAAAAAGCTAACAAAATGGCTCTATAAGTTTCATAATGTAAGCTGAACTTTAAAAAATAAGGTAAGAATGAATTAATCTTAGATTTTATAAAACTATGGCAGCTCCTGTACTATACTGCAGTTAAATATGGTCACTTGCGCAACGACAGAGAAATAAGATTCAAGCATATGACTTGAGATTCCTAAGAACTGGGGAATAATGTGCAATAATATAAAATAGAAAACTAGAGATCTTAGGAATCAACTAAAGCTTGAACCAATAAATGATATAACGGATGAATAAAGATAAATTGAAGGTCGATATAGAAGGACCAGAGTGGTCTTCGTTACAACAAGCCAAGACCTACGTACCATGTGGAAGACCCACAGTTACTGACGAGATATCAAGCCTATTTTTCCAAAATGAACATGATACTGATGATTCTCGATCTAGAAAAACATTTGGCAACTTAAAGTGGTCGAAGGTGTATGGAATCCTTCTAATAATGGATGTACGCTGTAGGGAAAAGAGAAGATAAAGAATATTTCTCATGTGTGTTCCCATATTCTTATGGGAATTCCATTTTCATTCTCTGTTTCCTGGATATAGACGTCTGTATGAGACTCGGCCCGCAGCCGAATATCAGGCGAACTAGTGTGGGGCCGTAGTCTCCAGGTGGAAATAAATTGAAGGGAATTAGCAGTTCCTTCATTCGCACCACAAACAGAAGACATCTCCTGAAAAAGTTTTTAGGTTGCTATTTGTATAACTTAGTCTATTAGATTTTTACAATACTTATTTTTAACAACTTATTTTTAAACAATTTATCAATTTAAAGAGTGAATTTTCTTGTTCCATTAGTATCGCTTGTTTACATTTGATGCTATCTAAATTCTTTACTATAGTCCACAATGTCGCTCCTCGGCATGAACTGGGAGACTGAATTCGTAATAATAGCCACATCCCCAATTTACCACATTAGGCGTCCAATTACGAAAAATGCTTTCTCAAAAGATGGTTAACTAATATAACAAAACCCTCCTCCAAATTTTGTGTTTCGAGGAAGCTGACCGTTGATTCTTAGATTTTATCATGTTACTGCCCCAAAACAACATTGATACCTATTTCAGCATCTTCGAGATTGAATTTTATTAAATTAATAAATGACATTAATAACAATAATAATAATAATAATAATAATAATAATAATAATCTATACTACTACACATAGTCAAATCGTTCTTTAATATTGCTAGAAAAACCCTTGAAAAGTTATTGACCGATTTTCTAAATGTATTTGGTATATAAATACATATACATTGCATAAAGGGGAAAGGTTGTTATCAAAATTCTCGAAAAGTTCTTGACTGATATACTTCAAATTTCTACATGATACTCCAGTGAACGTTCATACATACATATGCTACACATTTTTTCGAAACTCTTAAACGTTGTTACTTAAAATACCGTAACCTTCTTGCCTCATTTAGTTCAGATTTTTACACAAGCATCATTACGAGTGACGCGATACGTAACATAGATTATTTATCAAACAGTCGCCACCCTATTCCACCCTGTTCTATTACACAGGAATTATTCTTGATGAGGAGCAACAAAAGGTGATGCATGGAATCACAGTAAAAGTTGTGGAAGTTGAATTTAGTTATCACACAATGCTCAAATAATAAATGGACTCCAATACTATCATTTCAGAATCTCGTGAAAACATAGTACACTGTTCTCTTCACTGAGCAAACAGTTTCCATAGTCACTGACACTTACACGCTATAAGTTGTTTGGTTTGATCATTTTCTCTCCATTTTATCAGATGGTATCATATATAGGAGTTTTTCTGAAATTAAAAAGAGTGGTTCAAATGGTTCAACTGGCTCTGAGCACTATGGGACTTAACATCTGTAGTCATCAGTCCCCTAGAACTACTTAAACCTAACTAACCTAAGGACATCACACGCATCCATACCCGAAGCAGGATTCGAACCTGCGACCGTAGCGGTCACGCGGTTCCAGACTGAAGCGCCTAGAACCGCACGGCCACACCGGCCGGCTTAAAAAGAGAGTTTTAGCTAAGAAGGAAATGAATCGGAGGCCTGTTATTGGTAATTCCTGCTCTGGTGTCCATGTATATTTACTTTTGTGAATATAGATCGTTTCAAATATAAATCGTTTCAAATATTATTAAATGTAAACTGTCGACATAATAACGATTCAATGCCATGCAACTGTGTCTGTAATAGACTTCGAACAGAACTGTAAGTTTTAAATAATAAATCCGAGTTTTTAAAACCGAAGTTGAAAAGCTAATTTTTGGCATGCTCCTATTAGTGTGTAGTGGAATTCGTCCTAATGGTTTCTGGACCTTTCGATGTATCCCGTTACTCATTTCTATAGAAGATCTCATATCTTTCGTTTTCGTACCTATCCTACTGTTTAGATCAACTTTGTGACAGTTATCTATGTTTTATAAATAGCTGAAAATTTACTTTACGTATTTTATTGATATGACCGTTTCAGCCAAAATAGTCTATCTTCAGTCACTGCCATCAACTGGTGCCCGTAGTCAAAACAGAGTTCAACTCGGTTTTGACGACATACATCAATTGTTGTTAGTGGGAGATATCCCATTTTGAGTTCATCTAGATTTTGACGACGCGCAGCAATTGATACCAATGACAAATTTCCCACCATACATACTTTAGATCTGTAGATGGACTACTTAGGTTAGAATCAGAGTTGATAATGAATTGTAGAGAATCGTAGAGATGAAAATTTCTTCCAAAGGAAAGATATGAACAGGGTTCTTCTGCGCTGAGTGGATCGTTGCTGTACTATTATACGCCAAAGGACTCAGTTTCAGAGGTGGGTAAGGACAATAATGTAGAGTGATCCTGATCTGTGTCTTGGCATTAGCACAACTATAACGAATCACAATATAAAAAAAGTAAACAGTAACAGATAGAGGGGAGATTAAAAACTGTATTGTGCCTCATTCTTCTCCATTCTGAGAACAACGAACAGTCGATGATTTTTGTAAAATGGGCATGTTTTGGCCACAAGAATAAGGATAGCACTACAGTTCACCTGGTGAGTGTGTGTGTGTGTGTGTGTGTGTGTGTGTGTGTGCGCGTGTGTGTGTTCGAGTCAGATTCAGCAGTTCACAACAGGATGCACGTACCTGCCTCTGAGCACTCTTACAGTAACTGATAAGGGGATATCAAAGTCCCAGGAAGTGTATCAGCACTTTGAGATTGCGATACCGATATGATAAGGGTCTCATAGCCGACAGGTGACACGGCACAGCTTAAAGCCAGGCCTTTACGTCACAGTTCCGAGAATGATAGTGCAGTCTTGCTTACAATGCCTGTGTTGTCAAAAACTACGGTGCAATGTTCCTTCGGACATCCATGCATGTCCAAAGGAACATTACTTTGTACTTCTTCGTAGCACAGGCACCGCAATTCCATATTTATCGGCCGATATCGGACCTGCTACTCAAAATGTCCCTCCTGTATGAGGGTAACATTAATGTGGTTTACGAGTACAGGTAATACAGATGAACGGCCACTTAAGTACGTTTGGGTCTGGCCGTAGTCGTGATCAGACAACCGCTCGTGAGGAATCCGTGTTCGAATACCGGACTTGCACAAATTTTCACTGTCGTTATTCCATTATATAGCTGGAGGTGCTTCATATTCGCAACTGCCAATACATTTCATGTCTTGCTCACAAACGTTTACTATAGTCTTGAGCAACAATATCACTTGACATAATTTCCTTATTCTACGCTAATTGAACTAACACAAAGCTCTACGAAGGTCATTATTTTCATCACGGCAGCGGCAACAGCAACCGTTACGAAATTGTCACGAATGAAAAACAGCCCACAGTAGCACTAAATTATGTTTATTTTAAACAGTATGAGTATAACAGAGGTAGTGGCGGAGGACATACGGTGCCATATGTAATTTTACTGAGGCTTATGTCTGTTGAAGTTATTTTATCGGTCTTGAAGCAGCCGCTGGAGTAAGAGCTTTTTCATTTATTTGTGTATATGACTTCTGAAGAATGCTGTATTATTATATTAGAAACAATGATAAAGGCTTAAAATAAACATACTTTAGAGCAACTGTGGGCTGTTTTTCACTCGTGAGTCTACGAAGGTCACCTTCCTCTGCAAACAGCGTCTTCGACTAGTAATCTAACCATCCAGGGTCCGTGGTTCGATTCCCATTGCTGATTAAATTTTGAAAAGAAGAAAAAGTATCATAAGCAGTGGCGACCCAGGAATTTCAGTATAAGTAGTTGTCAAAGAAGGTGGAGACGTGGACGGATGATCAGAGCAGTCTCTATCCCTTGGGGTGGGAAACTGCCTCAAAGTGCAGAATAATTAGCAATGATCAAAGGCATAAAGATGCAGAAATCAATAGAAATCACTGCTTTAGGGGCTCGTGAACTGTATCCACAGGATACCTGTCCCGTAAATAAAACAGTGTCATCATGAGCTCTGCATTGGTGAAAGATTCAGGATTTTTATCCGATTCGGGTCTCCTTGAATAAGAAAGCTAAGCAGTGGAAGAAGAAATGGCTGTAGGAAGGACTGATGCACCTTATAGAGACATACAATGAAATTAAAAGGAAAGGTGTCAACAATAAAAGTGCAAGGGGAAATTCACTATTAAATGCAGAGGAGACAGTGGATAGATGAAATGGGCACACTGAAAGCCTCTACGTTGATAGGAACTGATCACGTGATAAAAGGAGGCAGGAGAATCGTTAGTGGAGCGCAGGGGATCCAGTGTTTGCGTCACAATTTAACAGAGCTTTGGGAGATCTGCGAGTAAGTAAGACGGAACGCTGAGATAACAGTCCTTCGGAATTCCTGAAATCTTTGGGAGGGGGGGGGGGTATCCAAATGACTATTGAAGTAGCTTTGTGGAATCTATGTGTCCGGTGACTAACAGAATTTCAAAAACATGTTACACTCTGCACACAATCCCCAACATATCAAGTGCAGGTAAGTACGAGAACTATCACACAATCACCTTAACATCTGAAGCAACAATTAGGTACAGAAGAGTGAGAAAGAAAATGATGATTTGTTAAGTGACAGTCAATTTGGTTTTAGAAACGACAGAGGTACCAGAAAGGCACTTCCGATATTGCTCTTGATAATGAAAGAATGACTTAAGAACTATCGAGACACATTCTTAAGATCTGCCAGTCTACAAAAAGCGTTACATAATATAAGATGGTGCAAGATTTTCGAGATTCTCGTGAAAATATGTGTAATCTGTAGGGAAAGACTAAGATGAAGGGTGAGCAATAAGACTGGAAGACCAAGGATGAAGACTTGAAAGAGTATGAGGCAGAGATGTAATGTTTCCCCTCCACGGCTCAGACTACAAATTGAAGAAACAATTATGCAAATTTAAAAAAAAAAAAGGGTTTCGGAATACGCTTAAAATTCATAGTGAAAGAATATCAATGGTAAGATTCGCTGATAACATTACTATCTTCAGTGAAAGGGAAGAAGATAAGTCGGACATACTGAATACATTCTAATGAGCACACGCTGTGGATTGACAGCAATCAGCAGAAAAACGAAAGTAACGTGGAGCAGGAGCAATGAGATTAACGTCAAAATTGGTGACCACGAAGTAAACGAAGTTACGAAACTATGTTGCCCACGGAGCAAAACATACGCAATGGATGAAGCATGTAGGACATAAGATAACACAGTGGCACAGGAAAAGAGGAAATTTCTGACCAAAAGAAGTGTACTAGTATCTAAAATTGGCCTTAAATTGAGGAATCAATCTATTACGATGTACGTCTGGAGCCCAGGATCGTATGGGGAGAATTATGGATTAAGTGAAGAGGTGAATCGAAACGTTTAAGATGTAGTGCTATAGAGCAATGCTGAAATTCTGTCGACTGACAAAATTAGAAATGCGAATATTCTCCACAGTTTCGTAGAGGATAGGACCGTATAGAAAACACTGGCAGAAAGAAGGGATACATTGCTACGACATGTATAAAGAGCTCGGGGAGTAACTTCCATGGTACTAGGGGAAGATGTAGAGGGTAAAACACAGGAATCAGACTACATCTAACAGGTAATTGAAGACGTAGAGCGCAAGTGCTGCTCTGACATGAAGAGGTGGGCACAAAAGAGGAAGTAGAGGCGGGTTCCAATAAATCAGTCAGACAACTGATGGACCAAGTTCTTTATCTTTGGTGGAACTCTTGTCTGATAAGATTCGCTGCTGACGCAGCAGCAATTACAAGAAGTGAATAAGAATACACTGAGGTTACAAAAATCGTGGGCTACATCCTTACATGGTGTCATATCTCCTTTTGTCCGGCAACTCAACAAGTCGTTGCAAGTCCCCTGCAGAAATAATGAGCCATGCTGCCACTGTAGCCCTCCATGATGGCGAAAGTTTTGCTACCGCAGGAGTTTGTAAACGATTATGTTCTATAACTGACCTAGAGGGGGTCCAACCAATAGCTCGAACTGCCTAGAATGTTCTTCAAACCTATAACGATCAATCGCGGCCCGATGACATGGTGCACTGTCATCCATAAATATTCCATTGACGTTCTGGACCACGAAGTCCATGAATGGCTGAAAATGGTCTCCTAGTTGCCATGAGTCCAGACAACACAGTCCTTTTCATGTTAACACAGCTCTCACGATTATGGAGCCACCACTAACGTGCACAGTATCTCATTGACAACTTGGGTCAATGTGTATATGGGGTCTGTGCCACACGCTAATCCAATATCAGCTCTTAACAGAGTACCCGTGGTCTAGGGGCACGCCGGTACGGTAGCTCAGCGTGTTCGGTCAGAGGGTTACATGCCCTCTGTAATAAAAAAACTGAGTCAATCGATCAACAACGAACATAAATGGATGTCTTACGACGTCCGCACCGAGCAGATGCAACGAACACAAGCGAACAAAATGAGATTTAAAAAAATAAAATAAAATAAAAAAAAGGGGTAGCATCTTTGATTCATAATCAAAACGTCTTCGGTCCCGGGTTCGATCCCCGCCACTGCCTAATTTTTGATAAATAATCAGCATTGGCGGCCGAAGACTTCCGGCATAAGAAGTCAGCCTCATTCTGCCAACGGCCTTGTCAAAGAGGGCGGAGGAGCGGACAGAGGTTCAGGGCACTCTCTTGTCCTAGGGGCGGGAAACTGCCCCTAAAGGCGGAAGAATCGGCAATGATCAGCGACATGAGGATGCAGAAGGCAATGGAAACCACTGCATTAAAGACACGTAACGTGTATCCACAGGACATGTGGCCTGTAATTGAAGAAGTATCATGATGATCTCTCCATTGGTAAAAGATTCCGGAATAGTCCCCCATTCGGATCTCCGGGAGAGGACTGCCAAGGGGGAGGTTACCATGAGAAAAAGATTGAATAATCAACGAAAGGATAACGTTCTACGAGTCGGGGCGTGGAATGTCAGAAGCTTGAACATGGTAGGGAAACTAGAAAATCTGAAAAGGGAAATGCAAAGGCTCAATCTAGATATAGTAGGGGTCAGTGAAGTGAAGTGGAAGGAAAACAAGGATTTCTGGTCAGATGAGTATCGGGTAATATCAACAGCAGCAGAAAATGGTATAACAGGTGTAGGATTCGATATGAATAGGAAGGTAGGGCAGAGGGTATGTTACTGTGAACAGTTCAGTGACTGGGTTGTTCTAATCAGAATCGACAGCAGACCAACACCGACAACGATAGTTCAGGTATACATGCCGACGTCGCAAGCTGAAGATGAACAGATAGAGAAAGTGTATGAGGATATTGAAAGGGTAATGCAGTATGTAAAGGGGGACGAAAATCTAATAGCCATGGGCGACTGGAATGCAGTTGTAGGGGAAGGAGTAGAAAAAAAGGTTACAGGAGAATGTGGGCTTGGGACAAGGAATGAAAGAGGAGAAATACTAAATGCGTTCTGTAACAAGTTTCAGCTAGTAATAGCGAATACCCTGTTCAACAATCACAAGAGGAGGAGGTATACTTGGAAAAGGCCGGGAGATACGGGAAGATTTCAATTAGATTACATTATGGTCAGACAGAGATTCCGAAATCAGATACTGGATTGTAAGGCGTACCCAGGAGCAGATATAGACTCAGATCACAATATAGTAGTGATGAAGAGTAGGCTGAAGTTCAAGACATTAGTCAGAAGGAATCAATACGCAAAGAAGTGGGATACGGAAGTGCTAAGGAATGACGAGATACGTTTGAAGTTCTCTAACGCTATAGATACAGCAATAAGGAATAGCGCAGTAGGCAGTACAGTTGAAGAGGAATGGACATCTCTAAAAAGGACCATCACAGAAGTTGGGAAGGAAAACATAGGTACAAAGAAGGTAGCTGCGAAGAAACCATGGGTAACAGAAGAAATATTTCAGTTGATTGATGAAAGGAGGAAGTACAAACATGTTCCGGGAAAATCAAGAATACAGAAATACAAGTCGCTGAGGAATTAAATAAATAGGAAGTGCAGGGAAGCTAAGACGAAATGGCTGCAGGAAAAATGTGAAGACATCGAAAAAGATATGATTGTCGGAAGGACAGACTCAGCATACAGGAAAGTCAAAACAACCTTTGGTGACATTAAAAAAAAGCAACGGTGGTAACATTAAGAGTGCAACGGGAATTCCACTGTTAAATGCAGAGGAGTGAGCAGATAGGTGGAAAGAATACATTGAAAGCCTCTATGAGGGTGAAGATTTGTCTGATGTGATAGAAGAAGAAACAGGAGTCGATTTAGAAGAGATAGGGGATCCAGTATTAGAATCGGAATTTAAAAGAGCTTTGGAGGACTTACGGTCAAATAAGGCAGAAGGGATAGATAACATTCCATCAGAATTTCTACAATCATTGGGGGAAGTGGCAACAAAACGACTACTCACGTTGGTGTGTAGAATATATGAGTCTGGCGATATACCATCTGACTTTCGGAAAAGCATCATCCACACAATTCCGAAGACGTCAAGAGCTGACAAGTGCGAGAATTATCGCACAATCAGCTTAACAGCACATGCATCGAAGCTGCTTACAAGAATAATACACAGAAGAATGGAAAAGAAAATTGAGAATGCGCTAGGTGACGATCAGTTTGGCTTTAGGAAAAGTAAAGGGACGAGAGAGGCAATTCTGACGTTACGGCTAATAATGGAAGCAAGGCTAAAGAAAAATCAAGACACTTTCATAGGATTTGCCGACCTGGAAAAAGCGTTCGACAATATAAAATGGTGCAAGCTGTTCGAGATTCTGAAAAAAGTAGGGGTAAGCTATAGGGAGAGACGGGTCATATACAATATGTACAACAACCAAGAGGGAATAATAAGAGTGGACGATCAAGAACGAAGTGCTCGTATTAAGAAGGGTGCAAGACAAGGCTGTAGCCTTTCGCCCCTACTCTTCAATCTGTACGTCGAGGAAGCAATGATGGAAATAAAAGAAAGGTTCAGGAGTGGAATTAAAATACAAGGTGAAAGGATATCAGTGATCCGATTCGCTGATGACATTGCTATCCTGAGTGAAAGTGAAGAAGAATTAAATGATCTGCTGAACGGAATGAACAGTCTAATGAGTACAGTATGGCCTGAGAGTAAATCGGAGAAAGACGAAGGTAATGAGAAGTAGTAGAAATGAGAACAGCGAGAAACTTAACATCAGTATTGATGGTCACGAAGTCAATGAAGTTAAGGAATTCTGCTACCTAGACAGTAAAATAACCAATGACGGACGGAGCAAGGAGGACATCAAAAGCAGACTCGCTATGGCAAAAAAAGCATTTCTGGCCAAGAGAAGTCTATTAGTATCAAATACCGACCTTAATTTGAGGATGAAATTTCTGTGGATGTGCGTCTGGAGTACAGCATTATATGGTAGTGAAACATGGACTGTGGGAAATCCGGAACAGAAGAGAATCGAAGCATTTGAGATGTGGTGCTATAGACGAATGTTGAAAATTAGGTGGACTGATAAGGTAAGGAATGAGGAGGTTCTACGCAGAATCGGAGAGGGAAGGAATATGTGGAAAACACTGATAAGGAGAAGGGACAGGATGACAGGACATCTGCTAAGACATGAGGGAATGACTTCCATGGTACTAGAGGGAGCTGTAGAGGGCAAAAACTGTAGAGGAAGACAGAGATTGGAATACGTCAAGCAAATAATTGAGGACGTAGGTTGCAAGTGCTACTCTGAGATGAAGAGGTTAGCACAGGAAAGGAATTCGTGGCGGGCCGCATCAAACCAGGCAGTAGACTGATGACAAAAAAAAAGTGATCAGACCACTATTTTCCAGTCGCCTAGGAACCCAACCAACACGGTCACGAGCCCAGGAGAGCCTCTGCATGCGATGTTGTGCTGTTAGAAAAGGCACTCTCGTCAATAGTCTACTGCCATAGCCTATTAACGTTGTATTTCACCTCTCTATTCTAATTCTTAAATAGAATTACACACATATAATAAACTAATTTAAATAAGAATATTTGTAGGTCAAAGACGAAGTAGTGGAAATGTTATGTTGGCAACACTACAAAACACAAACATCAACACACACGTGAAGTACGAAGCCAAACAAAATACAGAGGTGTGCATAAAAGTGTGTTGTGAGAAATGCATAGTGCTGCAGAACATCTAAAAAGTAGACGAAAATTGTGTCTACCACAGAAAAACAACGATGTGCTAGCAAACGGCATTTTCCGATGTAAGCGAGAAAGCAGGCGAGAAATAACCTTAAGTACAAACCAACCTATTCTTAACGAACTGTTTTTAGATCTAAAAAGCAAATCAAAGTATAAATAAACTTCATTACAGACCACTGATGACGCTTTACCTCAATAAAACGAAACGCGTCTGGTGAAAAAATTACGCATTTTTGTAGATGCAACGACGGGTCAAAAATATGCTCATGATTTATAAAGCAACTACGGTCACTATAGCCACACAAATGAAGAATTTAAACATTAAAAGTATTTGGCTATAGGAACGATCTCCGGAAATTACCTGTGGCCCTAACGAATATCCATAAGCAGACGTCAGTAAAGGCACGTGCAAGGGACTCTTGCTGACTCTTCTTCACAACGCACGGCGGATACGAACATCTGCATCTAGATACAAAGCAAGGCAAAGTGTACTTGGCACTGTAGCACATGCTGATATTTCTTCTTGTTCCAATCGCTCATGGTGCGTAGCAAGAAGAGCTGCGTATATGCCTCCGTGCAATTACAGAGTGAATCATCTAAAACTTGCACTATAAATACTGCGGAAATGGAAAGTGGCATCGATGTGCGGAATGGATTGGTAGTCAGGCGCTCGTATTGTTAGGCAATAAACAAATTTTAGTAATACTTAGAACGTGGATTTTTGATCAAACACACACTTTTTAAATGGAACATTACCTATTCACATTAACAAACTAAAAGTAGCGTAAACTAGACTGCCAATAGCGTTTGTTCCATGCTTCTAGTGCGACTCCCACACCGGCGATCGTTTTCGCAATTTAACCTGCATAGTTGCAAGGTACGATGTTGTTATCTTTGCTTGCAGTGTGCCTGTGTGTTCTTTTATTCCATTGCAACTTACTTGTCAGTTAGTGCACAACACTTCATGCAGTTGGTCGTGAGTGGACTATGGGATTTATCAATGAAGAAAAGCCCGTGGTGTACGAAGAGTGTAGGAAGAATGCAGTTTGTTCTTGTACAGTGTATGCGGCTAGACATCCCAACAGACGTCATCGATTCGGCTTTCATTTGTCAGGCTCCTGAACCAGTTACATGAAAGTGAGAGGAAGAAACAAGTGACGACAGAAAACTAATTTTCTTGCTACAGTTGCAGATGATCTGCACTTTAGCCCCCGTCCAACCGCACGAGGAAGTGACATATGTCATGCAAGTGTCCCAAACATTATCCATCCACATAAGTTCTACCCCTATTAAATCTCTCTCCATCAAGAGCTCCATGGAGACGATTATGACAATCGTGTTAACTTCCGTACATGCGCATTAAGACAGGATATTCTAGACGCATCACGTTTCTTGTTTACTAATGAAGCCACATTTATCAATCATGGACACGTAAACCGTTGAAACATGCATTTTTTACTATTCCCGTTGGCTTCGTCAAGTGGAACGTCAGCGTCGATGGAGCGTGAGTGTGTGGTGTGGGATAGAGAACCATTAGCACATAGGCCAGTTTATCATAGACGGAACACTGAACACGCACAAGTATTGCAGCCTCCTTGCAGACCATCTTCCGCAGATACTGGAAGGAGTTCCTCCGCCTGCTAGGAGGAACCTGTGTACCAACATGATGGCTGTCCAGCCCAGTGCACGAAGTACTGCAGCGCGTCTTCATGAACTGACTTCCTGACTGAAAGCAGAGTACTTGTGCCATGACGGGCCCATTCCCGAATTTGACGCCTGTAGATTCTTTTTCTGTGAGGAAAACTGTAAGACGTTGTCCGTAAGGCCATAACAACTACACCCGATGATATCCCACGACGTATTGTTACAGCCTGCTCGGACATCCCTGCTGAGATGATAGCACGAATGCAGCAGTCGTTCCATACCAGACTGGAAGCGTGCTTTGTCACTGCCGGTGGTCACTTAAAACACAACTTGTGATGGTCTGTTGTCTTGTTAGTGGTCCATAACTAGTTTACGCACTTGTGTTGCTATTTAGGGTGTGTTACCACAGGTATTGTACAAGTGTCGGTGTGAGACCTTTCAAAATACGAAATCTCGCTAACGACTCGCACTAGAATTCTGCAACAGACACCATTGACTTTCTATTTTACCATAGTTTTATTCTGTTAATGTCAATAGTCATTGATCAATTTAAAAAAAGTAGGTTCGCACAAAAATTCAATTTCTAAGTATTATTACTATCTGTTGTTTGGCTGACAATACGAGTCCTTATTACCAATCCACTGTGTGCAAAACACACACTAATGTCACTTTTCATTCCCGCAATATTTAAGATGCTACTTTTAGGTGATTCACCCTGTATAAGGGGAAGTAAAATGGAAACGAGATGGGAAAAATCTCCATAACTCTTAATACATTTATCTCACTGTGACCCTCCTGGAAAAATGTTTTCGGTAGTCCACGGAACTATGGTTATACCCAGTCGTACACCTCTTATCCGAAGCCGACGGACGGCCACGCATTTCTTTCTTCAGGGTCCAAAAATATTTAAATCACTAAAGGAGATATCGGGATGGTATGGAGGACGTTTAGGGATTCCCAATGAAAAACCTTTTTGACAGCATGTGAGTGGGCATTATCCTGCAGACAAAATGATACCATCCATTAACATTCTTGGGTGTTTGGACTTGATAGTTCACTTCGTTGACCGCATAGTGTCAACGAACAGCTGTGCGTTAATTATTGCGCCGTATTTCAGAAAGTCAATGACCAGCGGGCCGTCGCAGTCAAAGAAAAAGGTCATCATGACTTTCTCGGGCTTAGCATGACTGTTGTTTCGACTACGCCACAGAAGCTTCGCTGGGAAGCCCACACAAAAAATGGTTCAAATGGCTCTAAGAACTATGGGACTTAACATCTGAGGTCATCAGTCCCCTAGACTTAGAACTACTTAAACCTAACTAACCTAAGGACATCACACACATCCATGCACGAGGCAGGATTCGAACCTGAGACCGCAGCAGCAGCGCGGTTCCGGACTGAAGCGCCTAGCACCGCTCGGCCACAGCGGCCGGCAAGCACTTACATAGTGCCAATTTCACCCCATGCGGTTTCCGTATTTTTGGAGTCCTCAATGAAGACATTCGTGGATGTCAACTCGCTTCGGACGAAAAAGTGCACGCCCGCGCACAGCCACGGCTCCATAGGTAACAGTAAACATTTTTCCATCCAGACACTGGCTGTCTTGACTCGCAGTAGCATCCCTGTATCACCAGTTATGGTGATTTCTTTTGATATAATACACAGTTTCCTTACTTTTTTTCAATCTGTCTCGTTTTAATTTGACTGCCCTTTATTTTTGGGTGGAGAACACGTCAATTTCGCTCATCGACATATCGTCGAGTATCTCTCCGCGCCAAACCTGGAGTCAGCAAGTCGTTTCTCAAGTCATGACTCTCTTTCATTGGTTCGTCCCTCAAATTATTCGTGCAGTTTTCGATCAACGAGCATCATTTAGATGAAGAAGCTCAATGAAACATTTGAGATTTCATTTTAGATACGAATTACACTGAAGAGCCAAAGAAATTGGTACACCTGCCTAATGTCGTGTAGGGCCCCCGTGAGCACGCAGAAATGCTGAATACGACATGAGATGGACTGAACTAACATCTGAAGCAGCGCTGGAGGAAACTTACACCATGAATCGTGCAGGACTGTCCGTAAATCAGTAAGAGTACGAGGGGATGGAGTTCTCTTCTGAACGGCACGTTGCAGATATGCTCAATATTGTTCATGTTTCGGAGTTTGCTGGCCGGCGGAAGTGTTTAAATTCAAAGGAGTGTTCCTGGAGTCATTCTCTAGCAATTCTGGACGTGTGGGGTGTCGCATTGTTCTGCTGTAATTGCCCAAATCAGTCGGAATCCACAATGGACATGAATGGCTCAAATGGTTCAAATGGCTCTGAGCACTATGGGACTTAACATCTGAGGTCATCAGTCCCCTAGAACTTTGAACTACTTAAACCTAACTAACCTAAGGACATCACACACATCCATGCCCGAGGCAGGATTCGAACCTGCGAGAGTAGTGGTCGCGGGGTTCCAGACTGCTGCTTCTTGTGTCGTTACATCCTCCCCCAGGAAGTCATGCAACCCACCTGCTGCTTCTTGTGTCGTTACATGTAAAGGTGTGACAAAGTTTTCAGAGTGTTTGCTCAGCTCGCAAATGAGGTGGGACATGGGTACACCTGCAATCTTTCATGTCCATTGTGCATTCCGACAGACTTGGGCAATTCCAGAATAACTAGAGAGTGACTCCAGGAACACTCTTCTGAGTTTAAACACTTCCGCTGGCCACTTAACTCCCCAACATGAACATTATTGAGCCGGCCGCGGTGGCTCAGCGGTTCTAGGTGCCAAGTCCGGAACCGCGCGACTGGTACGGTCGCACATTCGAATTCAGCCTCGGGCATGGATGTGTGTGATGTCCTTAGGTTAATTAGGTTTAAGTATTTCTAAGTTCTGGGGAACTGATGACCTCAGATGTTAAGTCCCATAGTGGTCAGAACCATTTGAGCCATTTGAACATTATTGAGCATATCTGCAACGTGCTGTTCAGAAGAGAACTCCACCCCCTCGTACTCTTACGGATTTACGACAAGCCCACTCTTGTACCGTTGAAGACTGCGCGACACAAAGCTTTATGCCTCGTCTCGGCCTGTCGACATCGACATTGGATTGTCGATGTCTGGAAATATACTACCTGGTTGTAAGAGTCTCGTTTCAAATTGTATCGAACGGAACGACCTGTACTGGTATGGAGACAACCTCTTGAGTCCACCGACCCTGCATGTCAGCAAGCTGGTGGAGGCTCTGTAATGGCGTGGGGCATGTGCAGTTGAAGTGATATGGGGCCCCTGATACGTCTAGATACGACTATCACAGATGACTCGTACATAAGCATCCCGTCTGATCCCCTGCATCCATTCACGTCCTTTGTGCATTCCGACGGACTTGGGCAATTCCAACAGGACAATATGGAGTCATTATTAAGTCACAAACTAACCTTGTTGGTTTTTATTGTCCATTCATTCCTCATTCCTCCCCACGGCCCCCCCCCCCCCCCCATCAGAAAATTTAATTTTACTCTTCTACCCAATATTTTTGAAGGAAGAAGGATGTTTATAACCACGAAACCGTCTTAGGAACCAATGATTTAATGGTGAATTGTTATGTCTTTACGTTCTATCAAGACATGCATAGACTATAGAAACTTTGTAGGAACAACAGTTAATAAGAAGTTAAGTCACTGATTCAGTAATTGATAGCATAGCATGATATCCAGCATTCCCAAACACATTTTCTGAAACTTATTGCCGTACCTCTCAAGACGCTTGAGGTCTCATACATTGATCAGTATTGTTCTGCTTCCGCTATCCTGTCTGGCCTCTGTGGTATTTCAGATGATCATGGTCCATTTCATCAGTGACTCTAAGCACTACAGATTCGAAATATCAATAAGATAGTAACTGCAGTGACGTTATTCTGCCCATCTAAAATGAGGGTTTTTTTCATAAATACGAAAGGTTTTATAAGGTTTTCACTCGATAAGTACATTTATATTACAATTTACCATTCATAAAATCGCTCAGTTCAATGCACATTTATGAGTGTTTAACGCAGAACCTTTAAAATCTTTTAAAGTTCGGAAGGTATCTGAGAAAACGGGACTTTCGCAGTTAAAAACGCACCAAATTGAGCAAAACGTGTTACTATTATTAAGTAAAACGTATTTTTATTGTTGCATGAAGTTAATTAAAAGTACGCTGCTCCATATTGTGAACTACCTTCCTCATCTGCGTTAACGTTTAACAGTTGTCTTCATTTTTTTTATCTTGTTTGATTATATTTTTTACTGCAACCTCAGTTTTCTCTTACCAAGTGCACATTGTGATGTCCTTCCACAGGATTCTTCTTCAAAAACACACCTACCTTCTTAATAACTCTGTATAATACTAGAGGCATTATTTGTGGTAATTACATCACAGGTCTCTGAATTCCTTATCCAAATAAGTACTCATTTTGGTAAGAAATGACAATATGTAAATTATTACACTTTTCATTTCCTTGCCAATACACCTTCAATGTTACTGCACCACCACAACGGAAACAGTTTACTGCTTCAAGCAGAATACGAGCCAAAATGCTTAATTGCACAATTGTGTTGGATTTCACGTCATTTTCTACACTGAGGTCCTGCTAAACGCTGCAGTGTACTATTTTTTTCTCATGCTATAGGGAACGGGAGGAGAGGGGGGAGTGTGCTAGGGGTGGAAATGGAGTTCCGATTCCGCTTGTTTTGTTTCAGCCGTCTCTCTCACTTTCTTGTATTATACACTGACAGCCGTGCTTAATGTCAAAAATACATCTGCGGTACAACTTTTACACATTTGTTTTCACGTTTATTAACATTTAGTTTTCGGGGGGGGGGGGGGGGATGTCTGCTTTATATACTAACCCATAACTCTAAAACGAAGGTACTTTACGGAAAACACCGCGTAAATCAAACAAAGCTCTTCGAGAACAAATCACTACTTAGAGCAAGCTGGCCATAACAAAATAACGAACATCACAGGCTTCTAGAGTAAACAGTTTAGAAAACGTGAGCAGTCAAGTGTAATTCTCGAGGAGGCAAACTGACTATTCCGGTGTAAAGACGAGAAGATAAGACCAACAAGAAACAGTTTCTTCGCAGAAATAATATATGAAGCCGTTCAGGACTTCCGACACTTATTTAATAAAAAAAGAAACATTCATCCGCGTTTTCAAATTATCTGCACTTGTTCCTCCATGAAATCGTAGTAGAAATAGTCATAAGTTACGTGTAGGTCAGTTTCCGAAGCGGAGGCAGAGGTCACTGCCCCCTGAACCGTGATACGGCGAAGCAGTTGTGTCGGTGAGGAAGAGGAAAGGACTGCGCTGCCCCAGCTGCTACTCACCGTAGGCGTACAGAAACTCCTCCATGTTTTCCTGGCTGTCAACATCCAGCTTGTACGTGATGCCAGAAATCTTCTCCATTGCGGCCTGCTGTGAAATCAATTCGTGATTCTCGACCCTTTCATACCACGAAACTCGTCACTTTTCGACTCAAATTCAAGTGAAACGACTTTTTTCCTTATTTTTACGGTACGCGTGGACAAATGAACCGGCCACGAAACGTTCACTGCTGTAGATGGCCGGCCTTCACAATCTCGCGACTCCGGGCCTCGATTAGATAAGGGCGACGTTTAATGTGATAAAGCGGCTCTTGTAACGAGACCGCCAGAAAACACGGCGATTTTGCCACAGATGAGAGGATATCGCTCCTTGGAATCGGACTAGTTTCACCGATCATGACTTCCGGCGAAATCGATTCGCTTTGTGATAGCTTACAAGTAGTCGCAAGGCGCAGTTCAGCGAGCATGTAAGAAATTTTACCTTTGGGAGCTTCCTTGGATGATTCTGCGCATCATATGCTTGATAGTAGGTGTACGATTGGAGTATTTGAGTATCTCCTGGAGAGTAAGATTTTTGTTTTTTTTTTTTCACATCTTCTACTCCATACGCTCGAGATGCAACGAGAGAGAGAGCAGTGTAAAGATACTCAAACACTCGGCAGGAGGAGTACGCCAACCATGAATCGTAATACGACATGTGAAGAAAGATAACACACCAACAACAACTAGCGCCACCATACAAACGAAAATGACCACGCCAGAAGTTGTCCATTTGTCCGTAGTGAATGAAACCGACAACGGGTGAGCAAGTAGCGTTAACTTTCGCGTTCTTTGTTTTGGCCAAGAAGAGAGCATGATTCCAAGTCAAGTTTAAGGGAAAGTCTCCGTCTCTGAAAAGATCATTTGCTCGTTTAATCTCAACTGTTTACTTAATGAAATTATCGCAATAGCTCGAAATGCACGCCAGAATCTCTATGCTGTCATATTTCATAACGTGAATGGTAGCAACGAATTGTTCTAAAAAAAAAAAAAAAAAGAAAAAGAAAGAAAGAAAAGAAAAAGAAAAAAGCACTCCGTCTTCAGGCCACGAGTGGCCTACCGGGGACCATCCGACCGCCGTGTCATCCTCAGGTGAGAATGCAGACAGGAGGGGCGTGGGGTCAGCACACCGTTCGTCGTTATGATGGTATTGTTGACCGAAGCCGCTACTAGTCGGTCGAATAGATCCTCAATTGGCATCACGAGGCTGAGTGCACCCCGAGAAATGGCAACAGCGCATGGTGGCTGAGTAAAAAAGTGGTCACGCATCCAAGTGTCGGCCACGCCCAAAGGCGTTTAACTTCGGTGATCTCACGGGAACCGGTGTATGGACTGCGGCAAGGCCGTTGCCAACGAATTGTTCTGCAGTAGTAAATTTGTTTGCCTGTTGTAAGGTGTCTGGCGCTTACCGTCTCTACACTGTACACCAGTCCGTGAAGGTCTTGATGGTCTGAACAATGAATGACATACTATAACTGTACGGGTCTTAGTAGACTCCTGTCTTACGCCAACCAAGATCATCGTTTACGGACGCGAAAATCGCTCTAATTTGAGATGTTGGTAGAGAAAATCTCTTTACGTCCTGTTCCCACAGAATGTGACCTCCTCTGATGGAAATGGCACTTGAGTGACGCAAAGAGGACGTAGGTTTAGGTACCACCTCTCTATTTTCGACATTACTCGATTCACGGTTTCTCGACAGTGAAATACGCTTTTTATCTCTCTTTCATTTTAACGAATCTGGCAAAAGGTGATACCGACGTGGAATAACTCAGCAGACAAATTTTCAGGCTCTGAGATGACTTAGGCTCTGTGAAGCCGGGTATGAAGTATACCCCTTCACGCAGGTCACAACCATGAGCCTGAAACTACTGATCAGAGTGAATTAGGTTCCTGCAAAAGGCTTGTCCCAGCGTACCTTCAACCTTGGTCAGGAGGAATGTTAGTATCACGTTCTGTTTAGAGTCTATAATTCAAGCGTGATGGTGGTCACCTTAAATTTTACGAACCTCACCCCAGCATGAATGAGAAGTGTGCTTGGAACAACAGTAGCATTATAGAAGTTTAAGTTCCCAAAAGTGGAAACAAGAATGTTTCTTGTGGTTAAATTTTTGAGGCGGCTGAAAAATACGAGGTTTTTCGTATGTACCCTCCCAGTTGTAGAAGATGACTACGTGAAAACCAGAATAAATTCAGAAAATGGACATATCAATTGATACAGCATCTCTCCAAAATTTTAACTCACTTTACGGGTGCCCATGCGGGCACCGTTTGTGATGCAGAAAACGCCAATACGTGAGTACAGACCAAAGACATCAATGCAGCAGCTGCTTCTTGCGTAGCCACTGCGAAAGAATATTTCTTTGTAAATCTGTTGGAATTTCTGTCTACAGATGTTAAATAATTCGATGCGGCAACATGGAGCGGATGACTTGCCTCCATCTTGTGACATGTCTGCCCTCTAGTAGTGCTCTTTGCAACCACTCCATAAATTTTTATCAGTCACTTATCGAAACTTGGAGAGATGCTGTATCTAGTGACATGTGTCTGTTTACTATATGGCTTGTAGTTCTCATGCAGTCGTCTTTTAACCCCCAGAGGTATTCATCAACAACGCTGTATAGAAAGACGTAAGGTGACTTCGGGGTTAAGTTCCAGACTAGAGATCCAAAGATCTGGAGATCGATACTCGGTCAGTTTCCTGATTTTTCTCACTCACTTATCAGCCATTTCATTTCCTGCAATGTTTGTAAATGTGAACAACGCCGACTTGCCACTTGGTTCGGAGTCCATGTTAATCTGTAAGTCCCCCCTTTAACTGGCTGGGTAAGTAAGTAGAAAGGTCGGATGACGACGTGAGGATCACTGCTACTATCATTCCTAGGAGAGAACTGTGGTTTTTAAACCCTACACCAATGGGGAAATTAAAAGCCACCGTATTTAGAAAGACAACACATACACTAGACAACTAGCTCCAACACACAACCAAAGATGACCAAGGTCAGACGTTATCGACAGTGAAAAATTAAGAAACAACAGGTCAGAAAATAACATGTTTTGAGTTAGACGGAAGCTTTCGACTAGTATACGCAATTGCACTCTGAACCCTTAACAGAGATTCATTTGAATTCGATTTCAGTTTCCTGGCACGAATTTTTAACCTGCTGTCTCCAAAACCCTAAACATAGTCAATAACCATGGTGACATACAATGATTTGTATTTTGTACATAGTTATAAGTTAACAGCAACCGTTTGTAATAGTAATGTAAAAATAAAATGGAAAATAAGAATAATTTTAAAAAACGTAAACTAAAAGAAATTAATCCACGTTCCAAGAGAATAACTTCCAGCTTACATTCTTCTGATTCTATGACAAAACCGCTTTTGTCTCTTGCATTGTGATTACGAAGATTACAGTTCAGCTTGTACTGACATCTGTTGTCAGCCACAGAGACCACTACGGAGTAAATGTATTGTAACTGACAAGGGCAAGCCGCCATTGGTGGTTCTCTGATGCAATCGAAACATGGCATGGTGGTAGAGGGGTGCCAACACTCCATAGTTTTCGAGAAAACGACGGTCAAACTTTCGACTCGACATCATGAGTTGACTCACGCATAGTAAAATTAAGGGAGTTAGAACAGCGGCGAAGAGCATAGTTTCGAAATCCTATTTTACGGTTTGTTTTTCTTTTGTCATAACGAAAGTAGTACAGGGCTATTACAAATGATTGAAGCGATTTCACAGCTCTACAATAACTTTATTATTTGAGATACACTCCTGGAAATTGAAATAAGAACACCGTGTATTCATTGTCCCAGGAAGGGGAAACTTTATTGACACATTCCTGGGGTCAGATACATCACATGATCACACTGACAGAACCACAGGCACATAGACACAGGCAACAGAGCATGCACAATGTCGGCACTAGTACAGTGTATATCCACCTTTCGCAGCAATGCAGGCTCCTATTCTCCCATGGAGACGATCGTAGAGATGCTGGATGTAGTCCTGTGGAACGGCTTGCCATGCCATTTCCGCCTGGCGCCTCAGTTGGACCAGCGTTCGTATTGGACGTGCAGACCGCGTGAGACGACGCTTCATCCAGTCCCAAACATGCTCAATGGGGGACAGATCCGGAGATCTTGCTGGCCAGGGTAGTTGACTTACACCTTCTAGAGCACGTTGGGTGGCACGGGATACATGCGGACGTGCATTGTCCTGTTGGAACAGCAAGTTCCCTTGCCGGTCTAGGAATGGTAGAACGATGGGTTCGATGACGGTTTGGATGTACCGTGCACTATTCAGTGTCCCCTCGACGATCACCAGTGGTGTACGGCCAGTGTAGGAGATCGCTCCCCACACCATGATGCCGGGTGTTGGCCCTGTGTGCCTCGGTCGTATGCAGTCCTGATTGTGGCGCTCACCTGCACGGCGCCAAACACGCATACGACCATCATTGGCACCAAGGCAGAAGCGACTCTCATCGCTGAAGACGACACGTCTCC
Organism: Schistocerca cancellata; assembly: GCF_023864275.1. Lineage (NCBI taxonomy): Eukaryota > Metazoa > Arthropoda > Insecta > Orthoptera > Acrididae > Schistocerca > Schistocerca cancellata. The sequence goes on along the minus strand of NC_064634.1, from coordinate 323,963,681 downwards.
ATTCGTCCCTCCATTCACGCCTGTCACGACACCACTGGAGGCGGGCTGCACGATGTTGGGGCATGAGCGGAAGACGGCCTAACGGTGTGCGGGACCGTAGCCCAGCTTCATGGAGACGGTTGCGAATGGTCCTCGCCGATACCCCAGGAGCAACAGTGTCCCTAATTTGCTGGGAAGTGGCGGTGCGGTCCCCTACGGCACTGCGTAGGATCCTACGGTCTTGGCGTGCATCCGTGCGTCGCTGCGGTCCGGTCCCAGGTCGACGGGCACGTGCACCTTCCGCCGACCACTGGCGACAACATCGATGTACTGTGGAGACCTCTCGCCCCACGTGTTGAGCAATTCGGCGGTACGTCCACCCGGCCTCCCGCATGCCCACTATATGCCCTCGCTCAAAGTCCGTCAACTGCACATACTGTTCACGTCCACGCTGTCGCGGCATGGTACCAGTGTTAAAGACTGCGATGGAGCTCCGTATGCCACGGCAAACTGGCTGACACTGACGGCGGCGGTGCACAAATGCTGCGCAGCTAGCGCCATTCGACGGCCAACACCGCAGTTCCTGGTGTGTCCGCTGTGCCGTGCGTGTGATCATTGCTTGTACAGCCCTCTCGCAGTGTCCGGAGCAAGTATGGTGGGTCTGACACACCGGTGTCAATGTGTTCTTTTTTCCATTTCCAGGAGTGTATTTTCACAATGCTTTGCACACACATACAAAAACTCAAAACGTTTTTTTAGGCATTCACAAATGTTCGATATGTGCCCCTTTAGTGATTCGGCAGACGTCAAGCCGATAATCAAGTTCCTCCCACACTCAGCGCAGCATGTCCCCATCAATGAGTTCGAAAGCATTGTTGATGCGAGCTCGCAGTTCTGGCACGTTTCTTGGTAGAGGAGGTTTAAACACTGAATCTTTCACATCACTATGCGTGAAACTTGCCCGCACGCGTTCAACCGTTTCTTCGCTTACTGCAGGCCGACCCGTTGATTTCCCCTTACAGAGGCATCCAGAAGCTTTAAACTGCGCATACCATCGCCGAATGGAGTTCACAGTTGGTGGATCTTTGTTGAACTTCGTCCTGAAGTGTCGTTGCACTGTTATGACTGACTGATGTGAGTGCATTTCAAGCACGACATACGCTTTCTCGGCTCCTGTCGCCATTTTCTCTCACTGCGCTCTCGAGCGCTCTGGCGGCAGAAACCTGAAGTGCGGCTTCAGCCGAACAAAACTTTATGAGTTTTTCTACGTATCTGTAGTGTGTCGTGACCATATGTCAATGAATGGAACTACAGTGAATTTATGAAATCGCTTCAATCATTTGTAATAGCCCTGTATGTGACATCAATACGTTTTGTGACATCAAAAAATACAATGGAATTATTGACAAAAGACATAACCATTTCAAATCTTATCATCAAAAAATTAATAACTGAAAATCAAAAACATTTCAAGTTTTGCTTTGTATTTTATTTTTATGCTTAAAGAGAACCAGTGCATTCATAAAAACATTCAAAGAATAAAACTTCGGAGAACAAGGACGAACGTAGCAAGGCATGCATGTCACAGTTCTCATTTTTTTGTATCTCCGCCGGCCGGTGTGGCTGTGCGCTTCTAGGCGCTTCAGTCTGGAACCGCGTGACCGCTATGGTCGCAGGTTCGAATCCTGCCTCGGGCATGGATGTGTGTGATGTCCTTAGGTTAGTTAGGTTTAAGTAGTTCTAAGTTCTAGGGGACTGATGACCACAGATGTTAAGTCCCATAGTGCTCAGAGCCATTTGAACCATTTGTAAGTATCTTTAGGAAAACAACATCGCGTCATATTGATAATTCCATGGTAAATCACACATATCGAATCATTTTCTCGAAAACTGGACCATGCCGCTGAATACTGATCAAAATGTGTATTTTAATTTCAACTCTTCCACTTTTGATTTTCCTTTACTGTGCGATGAGACTAAGGCACTTCCGCCGGTCGTCGTGGCCGAGCGGTTCTAGGCGCTGGAACCGCGTGACCGCTACGGTCGCAGGTTCGAATCTTGCTTCGAGCATGGATGTGTTGATGTCCTTACGTTAGTTACGTTTAAGTAGTTCTAAGTCTAGGGGACTGATGACCTCAGATATTAAGTGCTTACAGCCATTTGAACCACTTGAAGGCACTTCCGTATCTGGGAAAGTAATTGTTCATCTGCCAGTAAAAGTATACGTCGCAGGCTTTACGTAACGGCATACGCTGTGATGGCATTACTTTTAATGGACATATCGATATTCCGATTTAGTCGACAAACAGCTCTTCGTACAAGGAGGAATCGTTTTGCCCATCTTACGAGTAAATAATGTGCAGAACCGGGTCCATTTTTAGGCAACGTTGCAAAGTATCTACGGAAACTGATTATAGGTTTCTTTTGTCACTTTTCCAATGCTGCGGTTACTACGTGCCCTTTCTAATGTCTTTACTTTACATGGTTTACATTGTGATGGACTCTAGGACCAAACAGATAACCAGTTTTTTGGAGACAAACGAAATCTGTCGGTAGCATTTTTTTGGAAGGCGTTAATCCCTGCCAGTTGTGTGATAGAATCTATTTTTTAAAAGATTTGAAATCTTTGTTTTTTTTTGCCATTAATTCCATGATGTATCACGATGTCACACAAATATTGATGTCACTTGGTTTTACGAACAGAAACATAAGATTGGTTTTGAACACGGGGTGCAAAATTTCGGATATCTGCTATTTAGCTACTGTACTACCATCGCACTGGAGTCGAAGCCGCGCGAGCAGCCTGATGAAGTCGCTTCGAAACTTTGATCATCATTTCTTCGGAAGCTACTGCGCGTTGGCACCTAAGCCAAAATACGTGTCACTTTATTTTCATCCTTCTATAAACCAGCCAAGTGTCCACCGCATCAGTGAGAGATGTATGGCGGGTTTCCATCGTTAGTGTAAGAATTCCAAGAGACTTAAAATGTTTTCTGCGATGTATTTGGTTATGTGTTTTACATATTCTTACAGCTTGCTACTGCTAATAAACACTCTGTTTACACTAGGTGTACAGCCTACAAAGATAATTCCCCAAGGCAACGAAGAGTGAGAATATGCAAAAAAAAATATATTTCTCTTCACTTTAGGTGTCCATTATGAGAAGTGCTTTTAAGAACAAAAGTGTTTAACTTAACTTCTTGATTAGTTCAGCTATTTCTTCATTATGTTTCAGCTTGTTGTCCCACTGGACCGCAAGGAATTTTATACATTGCGTTTCATTAAATGTTTGACCATCAAAGTTCACTTCTTGATGTCTCATCCTGTTTGTTTAGTTTACATACATGTCGCCGCGAACCTAACAAAATATATTCTGTAAACTAGCGTTTGTTCTTTTAGAGAGAGAGAGAGAGAGAGAGAGAGATCGGGAGAGTGTACGTGTATGATTTTGTGTTTGTGTAGGTGTGGGTGGGACGTTCGTGGTTGTGTCAGTGGTTATTCAGGGCGAGTCGTAGAAAGTTAAATATGAATGTAATAGCTGTCAGACAGTGGTTGAATGTTCTGGTGCTCAGCTGATGTAAGTTTTGGTTCAACTGTTTTGTGGAGGGGTTTATCGCTGAGTGAGCGGAAAAATGTAGGGGGGTATTTTTACGATAATAATGCACTGTTGGAGTGTTTATTATTTTAGCTGTTAATTAAACAGTGAGGTGGCTGTCACATATATTTGATCATTCAGCACGATTTTCTTTTCTGTTTCGGCTTTTTGTGTGTGATCATTTTCTTGCAGAGTTAGGAGATTTTTTTATTGTTGATTCTGATTGTTGTCATGTCTTCTTCTCTAGAGGTTGGTTTGTGATTGTGTTCTGTAAATGTGAAGTGGTTTGTCCCATATTTCCAGGCCCTCATATGGACTTTGTGTCTGCCATCAAATGTGTTGTCTATTTGTCCATATACTGCTTTTTCACTCATATCACAAGTGTTACATTTCCATCACAGATTTGGTATTGTCACTGATATACACCTGCTTGCTGGTATATATCTATATCCTTTGCCAGTTTAGTGGTGTATTTTTGGACAGAATAGCTTGTTGTGTACTCTGTTTTTACGCCCAGTCTTTCGAAAATCTTGGTGATTTTGTCTGTGAGTTTGTGTCTGTGTATCATTGCGTACCATCTTCTTTGTTCTCTTATATTTTCCTGATTATTTTGTGTAGTTGTTATGGTACTGAGTATTTGTGATTGTGTTTGGTTCTGTTGTGTTTTTGCCTGTGGTTTTCTGTTTTTATTTCTCTTTCAATTTCGTTGTTGTTCTTTGTGACGTGCTACTATTGAAACCATTGTTTTTGGCTATCTGCTTTATTGTGTCAAGTTCTTTTTCGTAGTTTTCTTTGTTGAGTGACATTCTGTTCAGTCTATGTATCATGTGTCGGAGTGCTGCTTGCTTTAGTGAGTGTGGGTCGTTCGAGGATTGGGGAATGATAATGTCAGTTGCTGTTGGTTTACAGTAAATTTCAATCGTTTAATTTTTTTTATACTGTTCTCCTTCAATTGTGAATTTCATATTTTTGTGTATCTTTTTGACAGCAGCATGTGGTTTTTTCAATTTTTATTTGTGGTTCATTTTGAAGAAGAGGACGTCATCCATATACTTGAAAGAATACAATTTTTTTCTACTATTTTTGCAAAAATGATGTTTTCAATGTGGTTTATAAAAATATTTGCTAAGGCTCCTGAGACTGGGGCTCCATTGGTAATCCACCTTCTTGTAAATAAAGTTCATTATTGAAAAGGAAGTATTTTTGTTCTATTATAAGCTTTATTAATGTATTTCATTAACCTAGTAATCAGTTAACTATGTGTTTTCAAGTTTTTGTCTATGCTGTGTATTGGTTCTGCTACTAGTACATTGGAATACATGCTTTATGTATGAAAAGAGAGAATTCTTCTTATGTATGGGATTTTTATATCTTATTTGTTGTATTAGCTGAGAAGTTTTTTTAATGTTTCTGTCTTCTTACAGAATGAGGTTTTCAGACTGTAATTGTATCCTACAAACCTGTAAGTGGAGCATTTTCTGAAATCTGGCGTCGTCTTCATAGGGATATTCGGTTTATGGATTTTTGGTTGGCTTCGGAGGACAGGTGAAGTGGGACTATTCTCTGTCAGTTTTCTTTTATCCGTGTTATTCAGTAACATGTGTATAATCTTCAGAGAGTTTTTGACTTTTGTCTGTAATTAGTTGGTGGGGCATTATTTTACTCTTGTGAAGTTATTTTGTGTGATGAATTCCTGTATTTTTTCAGTATATTGTTCTTTATCTATAAGTACAACTGTGTTACCCTCGTCAGCTTTTGAAATGATGACATTTTCATATTGAAGTTTTTTTCCTAAGTTTTCTAAGTGTTTCAGATTCTGTGTTTGTGTTGCTGCGTTTTCATGTTGGTTTGTATGTTATGTAGTCCTTTTTTATCAGTTCTGTATTTAATCCAATGTTGACACTGTTGTTTCCTCTTCTATCTAGATGAAGATTACATATAAAATCTAATTATAGAAGTAGAAGGCTTATGGAGAAGGGAAGATATGAGAGAAAACGGCAGTGTCAACACTGGATTAACGAGAGAATTGGTAAGAAAAAACACTAGTTTACAGCATGTACTTCGTTAGGTTGGCAATATATATGTAAACAAACCGAACAGAAAGAGACCTGCAGTGAAACCACAGTAGTTACGACTTTAAATCACAGTTTTCGGTAAAATATCTACAACTAGTGACAGTAGGCTAATAATGCTCCACACAAATTAGCACAAAGAACATGAAAATCGTGAAGGAAAAAGTTAGTGACATGAAAATGGGCTTATGTGTCGTAAGCGTAGTCATAGTGCAGCCTCCAGCATGGGACCAGGTGAGAGGAAACGCAGATGCCAGCCAAATATTCAAATAATTGTAAGTAACCACTGATTTATGTATAAAAATGTGAACTCTTTTATAATCTCCAAATATAGCATATCAAAAGAATACGGTATCATTTTAGATTTCATTGAAGATGCCTTAAAGAAAAAGCGGAAACGCTTCTGGAACAAATAAAATACAGTGGAATAAAAAAAGGCGGCTTTTATTTTCAAAAGATTTCTGATAGAGAAAACAAATACCAATTTTCGTGGTTGTGTCTTCAAAATTGACTTAATAGCGACATATTTCCAAAAACCGTTAGGGGTGGAATTCCGAAAAATCCATTCTTAGCGACGCCTACAGTGTACGACCAAAACTGTCCAGATTTCAGGTTTTTATCCTCAGCGCTTTGATATGGATGATGATGAGTTAGTCAAGACATTGCCTTTTATAAGCATAGATTGCGTGAATATGGAGTTTCGTCTCAGATGTGCAACTGGAGTCGACATTTCCTGTCGATAAGATCACAGTTCGTAGTAATTGACAGAGAGTCATCGAATAAAACGTGATATTTGGCGTTCCAGAAGGAAGTGATACAGGCTGTTTGCTCTTCCTAATCTATATAAACCATTTAGGAGAAAAACTTTCTTAGATTGTTTTCAGATGGAGCTGTCATTTACTGTCTGGAAAGCCATCAGAAGGTCAAAACCATTTGGAAAATTATATAGCCAAAATATCTATATGGTTCGAAAAGTGGTAGATGACCATAAATAAAGAAAAGTGTGAGTGCATCCACATGAGTACCAAAAGGAATTCGTTAAATTTCGGTTATGTGATAAACCACATAAACTTAAAGGCTGCAGATTCAACTAAATACGTCGGAACTATTCGGATCGACGGAGAAAATTGGAGAAGTTCAAAGGAGGGCAGTCCGTTCTGTACTATCGCGAAACAGGGCAGAGAGTGCCACGTATATGATAAGCGAACTGGGATGTCATTCATCAAAATAAAGGTGTTTATCGTTGTACTAAGGTATATTGGCATAATTTCAATCTCCAACGTTTTCCTCCAAATGCGGAAAATTTTTGTTAACACCCACCTACATACAGAGAAATGATCATTGTAATAAAATAAGAGTAAAAAACTTCCTGGCAGATTAAAACTGTATGCCGGACCGAGGCTCGAACTCGGGACCTCTGCCTTTCGCGGGCAAGTGCTCTACCGACTGAGCTACCCAAGCACGACTCATGCCCCATCCTCACAGCTTTAATTCCACCAGTACCTCGTCTCCTACCTTCCAAACTTCCTGCGAACCTTGCAGAACTAGCACTCCTGGAAGAAAGGATATTGCGGAGACATGGCTGCCACAGCCTGGGGGATGTTTCTAGAATGAAATTTTTAATCTACAGCAGAAAAAGCTGTGAGGAGGGGGCGTGAGTCGTGCTTTGGTAGCACAGTCGGTAGAGCATTTGCCCGCGAAAGGCAAAGGTCCCGAGTTCGAGTCTCGGTCCGGCACACAGTTTTAATCTCCCAGGAAGTTTCATATCAGCGCACATTCTGCTGTAGAGTGAAAATTTCATTCTAAAATAAGAGTAATCAGCCCTCACATGAAAGATTTAAGTGTTTCTTTTTCCCCATGAGTTGTTATGGAGTGGAACGGTAGAGAAATAATGAGAAAGAGGTTTCTTCTGCCAGGCACTTAAGTGTGAACAGCAGAGTAGTTACGTAGGTGTAGATACAGATTTACAGCCATTTGACTAACTTTTATGGTTGAATATAAGGTCTCATTCTGAGTCTCTACAATTACTATCATAATGTCATTCAAACCATTTCCCTCCGTTCTCTAGTAATTTTAAAATAACAGTGCAGCTGCAAGAATAACTACGGCGGACTGCTTTGCTGACCGCCGTATTTTGCACGTGGATCAAGGGAACTGAGAGCGTATCGAACTTTAAAAGTCGGGGGCTTTCGGCATAACATAAGTGGTTGTAAGAGCCAATAGTCTAAATAGCACCAAGGCACGTAAGTTGTTTGATGATTGAACATTGACATGATGTGAATTCCATTTTCAAGAAGTCATAGTGGTTGCTAATAAACTACATCGTCCTGTATATTAACGTGACATTGCCCATGTTCGACGTCAACGTGCGATAAGCATTCATAGACGGCAGGCGGCAGCATTGCCGAGGCAACCGTGGTGAACTAAGGGCTGCAGATGACAGAGATGAACGACTGCTACGGACACGTGTACGGGCGGATACGCGTATCACCGTTGAGCGACTGACTGCCCAGATGAACCAAAGGGCTACCAACAGTCTCTCCTCAACGGCCATTTAGCTAACCTTGTAGCGCATGGGCTTCAGCAGCTAGCGCCTGGGTCATCGACGACGAACGCTGGAATTTGCACGCAAATACCGCATCTGGGCGTTCACTGAGTGGCGATAGGTGGTCTTTTCAAATGAATAGAGTCTTATGCTCCATCAGACAGATGGGCGTTGGCGTGTTCGGTGTGAATCGTCTAAAACCAAACTCCCTGAAAGCAGGAGGGAGTGTTATGGCGAGGGGAATGTTTTGGTGACATTTCCTGGGTGATCTCGTCATGTTTGACTGCTTCCTTCAAACGTTTGCACCACACTGAGCCTTCTGCTGTGGGTGTCACGTATTAAAGGGTAGACACAGATGGCTCTCTGTTAGCTATGACACTATCCTATTGTTGGCGAACGGCGTTGAAACTATTATCTGTACCTCCACTACCCCTCAGGTGGCATATGCCGTCATCCGAATAAAATCGACGTCGTCTTTCCAGATGTACTAATCTTTTTTTTTTTTCGGCACTGTATAAGTTGCCGCTGATGGGTATGTACTTCCTACACTAATACAACAATAAATTAAGTAAAGGTATAATAACATGACATATTTTCCATATCTGCAAGCTATAGGTAATCACAAACACAAGAATTTATCATTTAAGTTTCCTCAGCCTCTGTGATACTTTTTCGTTCTCAGAGATATATATACAGGGTGTTTGGAAAAGAACTCTGTAGTTTTAAGTATAAATTTAATAGGTAAATTAACGAAAAATTATATCAATGAGTACATATCATGAAAGAGAATTCCTTCAAGTTTTGTTTAATGTAAATAGACTTCAGCGTGGACGCCATTTCTTGCCCTGCACACATCGAGACGATATTCCACTTCTCGCCACGTATTCACCAAATTTCAAATGTAACTGTCCCAACCGCCACGACAATTCATTCTCATAAATGATTGATGTCTGTGATCACCAATTCTGTGTAGAAAGTCAACAACAAACTCATACCTTTCGATTTTATCAATAGGTTTTATTTGATGTAACAGCTACAATTTGTAGCCGTACAACTTAAGTCTTTTACGCACATCATCCACAGTACATTTAGGCACTCCTAATTGTAGACTACGTCTGGCAAATGATTTCTTCGGCTCCTAACACACGAAACACGGATCTGTTCAACAATGTCTTCAGCAATTCTCGGTCTACCTGGTGATTTTACTTTTAAAACACTACCGTTTCCCTTGAAAGACTTTAGCCACTGACGGATAGTTTTTGCTGTAGGTGGTTCACCACCATACTGACGTCTAAAATCACATTGCACTGTTATAACTGACTCAGTTTTCACAAGCCAAATAACACACTGCGCTTTCTGTTTCGGAGCACACATGGTTGCTCAGTTGTTCTGCATTGCATTGCACGCACGCCAGGACTGAACTGAAGGAACAGAGGTAAAGAAGAGGACTGGTGCCGCCTCAAGGTCAAGCAGACCGGCCAACTACAGGGGAGCCAAATTTGGGGAGTTGCTGAATCAAACACCACAAACTAGAATAGTGTATGTCATCTTGTACAGATTCTAGGGCACATTAAAACTAGGGATTTATTTTTCAGATACACTGTACTTTCGTTATCTGTTGTTATGCCTATTTCTTAAGAACGCCAAACGCTGGAGAACAAATTCATGTATTGCCAATTTTGGAAACCCTTCTAACAAATATCAAGTCTCCTCTATTATTAAACTTCCATTGTTCTCTTTTCCTACCGCTTCGTAGCATTTTACACATGGTTATCAAAATAAAAATTGTGTGACGTGAATGTGTGGGTGTCTGTACAACATCAAATGCAAGTACAACAACATAACAGACACAACTCTTTCTAGGGCGGTGGTAATTTCGAGTTCAGAACAATATAATTTGGAAAGATAACAGTTCGGTTTATATCTATCTTCCCGACAATTTAACAATAAGCACCGTAGGCGAAACTAAGAAGAATTATGTAGATTTCCAGTAAATGTTCGTAGACAGCAGAAGTGGCAGAGGATTCTCCGATATAACAGAAATACAAAACGTGGGGCCTCATATGAACGCCACACAGCTGTCAGTGGAGAGTAATCGGAAACACTGAAAGTTTATTCATGAAGTGAATTACACTGAAACACTTCGGTCTGCAGTTGTCAGCAATCGTAGTTTATGCAAAGGCGTGTCACTCACCCATTTCGTAGATGAAGTCTTCCACGTTCTCTTGAGTGTCAACGTCAAGTTTATATACTATTCCAGAGAACTGTTTCATCGATTTTCGGTTGGAGACGACGTCGCTGGCAGATTCTACGGCTGAACCAAGAGTCATGATGGACACGTGAACAATGGATGTTAACAAGTTGCACGGAGCTGCACCTGAATATATAGCTGTGTAGCTGCCTTACTTCTCTGCAAAACAGGAAATACGATTAGATAACTATGTTATCAGATAGCTAAAACACAGTGCGCTGTAACCTGAAATTTGAGTGATATCAACGTGTAACGACGTACATCCTCCCGCGGTAAGTACCTCAGGCATATACTGTTCACGTTACTAACTGCGTATTGAAGGAAGCAGTTCACAGCCGAATATGTGTTTTAGGGACTAACGACGTAATTGAGCTCATACGAAACTTTGGGCTTAATTACGCTGATGACTGCTTAGTCCGCCAGTCAACATCATGAATGTCTTAAAGTGAGCATCACACATATCACTCTCAGTATTACAAAGGAAGTGTGATGTTGTGTTACTAGCTTGGGAAACCACAAAAGTTGGTTGAGTCCCCTAAATGGAAAATACTTCATACAAAGACATGTTTCCTTCTCGATATGAGAACGTTACCTCCCGAGTACAATATACAGGATGGGTACAAAAATATGGAAACACAAAAGAAGAACACATTACGGTGGGTAATACTATGCAGGGAAACCGTTGACGTTCGAAACAGCTTCCAGTCGTTCGGAAAGGATAAATGCAGATACTGTACAGTTTTCATGGGAATCTTATACCATTCTTCGAGCAAAATAATGGCAAATTCAGATGACGATGATGGACATGGATAGTAAAATGGTTCAAATGGCTCTGAAGACTATGGAACTTAACATCTGAGGTCATCAGTCCTCTAGACTTAGAAATACTTAAACCTAACTAACCTAAGGACATCACACACATCCATGACCGAGGAAGGATTCGAACTTGCGACCGCAGCAGCAGCGCGGTTCTGGACTGAAGCGCCTAGAACCGCTCGACCACGACGGCCGGCAAGTAGATAGTAATAAAGCATCCTTTTCTCCCAAGCAGGTCACAAAGGCTCAATAATATTGACGTCTGATGACAGTGGTGGCCAGCGACAGTTCATCTTCGTGCTCACAAAGCCAGTCCTGCAGGACTCGAGCTGTGTGAACAGGGGTCCTGTAATCTTGGAGCGCAGCATCAGCATTGCAGAACAAGCAATGCGCCATGGGATGGACCTGATCAGAGAAACTGGTGACATGCTACTTGGCAGTATTGCCTTGCAGATCAACTTTGGGGCCATGGAATACTGCAGTAAGTCTTCCAAAATCCTCACCGAGTCAGCACCGTGTATTCTTGGGACGTAACGCCAGCCAGTAGTCAGAAACAGTGTGAAACAACACTTATCTGACAAAATGACATTCTTTCACTGCTCCATACTCCAGTTTTATGGCTTCTGCACCGTGTCATTCCGGTTACAGGCATTTGCATCACTGATGAGTAGTTTTGGAATTGCAGGTACCTTCGTAATTCACAGTATATGAAACCCTTTCCTGTTGTTTTGGTGCTGACTGGGTTCGCGAGTATGATATTCAATTCTGTTGTGACTTTCACAGATGTCCTCCTCACTTTTTTCAGCAAAATCCTCTTCAGTGACCGTCTGTCGCTATCACTCAACGCACACTTTTGTCCGGGTTGTGACTTAGCAGACTTCCTCTTTCCTTGTGCGCCGTATAAATCTTGGATACATTACCTCCTGAAAATCTTACATACAATGCGTCCTGAAGCCGCGCGGTATTAGCCGAGTTGTCTGAGGCGCTGCAGTCATGGACTGTGCGGCTGGTCCAGGAGGAGGTTCGAGTCCTCCCTCGGGCATGGGTGTGTGTGTGTTTGTCCTTAGGATAATTTAGGTTAAGTAGTGTGTAAGCTTAGGGACTGATGACCTTAGAAGTTAAGTCCCATAAGGTTTCACACACATTTGAACATTTTTTTGCGTCCTGAAACCCCAAATATTTCAGCTCCCTTGATTACGGAACCAAGCACCATACGAGCACCAATAATTTGTCCACGTTCGAAGCTCCGACATAATACGCTCACAACTACACATAACACTATTCTGATCACGATTGACACTTCAAACGTATTGACGACATTGGGCGGGTGCCGTTCGTAGATAAATACTGTCCACTCCCACATTGCTAAGCAAACTTGCTACTTTTTGCTCCAAGATGATTCAAGATTTCCGTGAAAACTGTACAGGACTTGTATTTATCCTTTCCGGAAGAGTAGAAGCTGTTTTGAATGTCAACGGTTTTCTTACACCGTATTGCGCCTGGTAATGTGTTCGGTTTTTGTCGTGTTTCATCATTTTTGCGTCCATCCTGTATGTGGTACGCAGGAGGGAACATTGTCATATCGGGAAGGAAACATATCAATGTCTGAAGTACTTTCCATTTAGGGGATTGAACCAACTTTCATGGTTTCCCAACACAACTCTTCTTTTCTAATACTGAGAGTGATATGTGTGATGCTCACTTTAAAGCATTCATGATGTTGGCGGACTGTACTAGTTTAAGCTAATGTTCGTGATCAGCGTAATTAAGCCCAAATTTCGTATGAGCTCAATTACATCGTTAGTCCCTAAAACACATATGTGTGAACTGCTTCCTTTAGTACGCAGTTAGTAATCGTGAACAGTATATGCCTGAGATACAAGAGATTTCATTTAGCTTTCACCAATGTTGAATATGCCGTCCATCGGATGCATGACAGTTATCCAGACGAGAGTGAAACTTCAGGAGGCATGTCATGATTTGTTGCATTGATTCCCGTTGCTATACGGCGTTGCAGGTAACCCTAACTCGATGTAGGGGAGGCAGACGGAGTGTCCCAGAAACGTCCGCGGAAAAAGAATCACGTGTCATGATTTCAGGTGACCTTCGAGGCCAGCAGTGGAATGCGAGATCCCTACACGGTGGGAGGTGGAGGCTGGCAGATCCGCAACCTCGACCACGCCGCACTGTTGGAACTGAAATGCACCGGCTGAAGTGAGAACAGAATGCGCCTTTTGTTCCTGTGTTGTCACCGTCTCGGCCCGATGTACGTTGGGTGATGAACAAGCAAGTGAGCGAGCTCGCTAATGCTTGGAGTCCCCTGACAACAACCGCTTGAAAATGCGATTTACAACCGGCGCAAAGAAACTATTAGTTTCGGAGTATAGCTTGTTATCCACTAGTACTTCGGTTTTAAACAAAAGTAGAAACAAAAGATTAGTTCTAGTTAGAAAGAAACGGGCTCTTCCCCGCACTCTCCCCCCCCCCCCCCCCGCTATTCTATTATTTAAATAATCGAACTCCCATACATAAAACATCCGTTTCAAATATCTCAGTATTGATGACGTCATATGGCTCAAGCTATGTGTCTCACAATGATATAATCTGTCAGGTTTATTCAATGGCATATGACCATACAACCAGGAAACTTGTGATTAGTGATGACGCAATACAGGGGAGGACGAGGAGATTAGTGTTTGACAACCCGTCGACAGCGAGGTCATTAGAGATGGAGCACACGTTCGGATTAAGGAAGTATGGGGAAGGAAATCGGCCGTGGCTTTTCAAGGGCACCATCCCTGCATTTGCCTGAAATCATTTAGGGAAATCACGGAAAACCTAAATCAAGATGACCGGACGCGGTCTGAACCGTCATCCTCCCGAATGCGAATCCTGTGTGCTAATCAATGAACGATCCCGTTCACCTGATGATGAAGTTTTGCTGTGTGAGCAATAATTTTTTTTCCTTTCCTTATTTTGTGATGCGTGTAAGCGTGAAATTTCAAAAACATGGGAGATTATGTGTAAAGTTTCTTCGAAATGGCTAAGCGTTCTTATTCTCAGACACTGGGTGAACATAGTTTGAGTAATTTGTGCGCTGTGGGTTACGGTGCTTCAAGACATATGCACAGTTTCTAACTTTAAAACTGAGTTGGTGTGTTAAATTTTTAAACGTAAGACTACGCCTCTTAATAATTCGAATACTATAGCATTTTAAATTTTTTAATTCGTTCTATAATTCATCAGTTAATAAAAATAGTCAAGACCACAACAATCATTTATTTAAAAATGATGACACGTTTCGGCCTCTATGCTGCTCATCCTCAGATCTAACTCACTGTAAAGCTATAAAGAGTGTCAGATTAAATAGGAATGTCATAAACTAACATTGTGTGCGAGAAAGAAAGATCAACATCATCGCATTTACCCATGTGGCTGCAGCCGGCGGTGCACGGGACGGCTGCGTGAAATCACAATCGTTTACTTATGTTGATAGTTTTTTTTTATTGTTATTTCTTCCACACTCGGCACATACGGGCGGGTGAGCCCATCCCTCACCCGCCCGAAAATTTAAAGCTTTTTAAAGGTGAAAAGTAAAATGAAAGTTTAATAGATAAACCATAGACGAATTCTTGCATTTTTAATTAAAACAGTAATAATAACAGGTAAAATGAAACTCAATAAGGGCACATTTAAAACATGTAGCTGAATCACTAATACGTGAAAGAAACACTTTCGTATCAGTAGAAACTTGAAGGATTTGCTATGGAATTCTCCCGAATGCTGGCCAGGGAGGAGAGCAGGAACGTAGTGACATAAGGATGGAGGACTGCTGTATAGCAGCAATGGAGTAGGAGTGGCTGGTAGGACAGAAGAGGAAGTGGTGTAGAGAGGGGGAATTGGTGATACTCATGGTTATTTGGGAAAGGAGGGGGGGTGGGAAAAGAAAGGCAGATGGGGCAAAGTGTGGGCTAAAGAAATGTGGGAAGGAGAGGGAGAGGAAGCCCTGATAGGGTGGATTGGGTGGGGTCGACCTATAAATATTAGTATGGGCAAATGTCAACGCGGAGTTAATGATTTGGGAGGGGACAATGGTTGAAGACATGATTGAAGTTTCTTTGGGAGAGTATGTAGAGGGTGTGTAGGTGAAGGGTTGGTGGGCTGGCTGCTGTAGCCTAGCGGTTATTGGCACTTCAGTCGGGAACCACTCTGCTGCTACGGTCGCAGGTTCGAATCCTGCCTCGGGGATGGATGTGTGTGTTGTCTTTAGATTAGTTAGGTTTAAGTAGTAAGTCTAGGGGACTGATGACCTCAGATGTCAAGTCCCATAGTGCTTAGTGCCACTTTAACCATTTGAAGGGTTGGTGGGATATGTTGATAAAGGCGCGGTGGAATATGAAGATTGGAAAGTAGAGGGAAAACGATAGCACTATTGAGATGATGGCTGATCTGCCACGAGTTAAGTAAAGTGGAAAACGCGCATTCGTGCCACGTGACGTCAGTCTCAGCCAACAGACAATGGTTTACGAAAGTAGTGTCCAAATGAGCGAATAAAGATGTGGAAGAAAATATAAACATTTTGTATAATTTTATACAAAGAGTAGCTTATAAAAACTATATCAGTTAGTTGGTAGTAATAGTGTGAGCTATAAACAATTCATATTAAAAAGGCCAGTGTGACAGGCTACATGGCAACCAGTCGCCGCCTGGTGGCATTGATTGGCAGTTTCAGGGACACTGTTTCCACAGACATGTCGTCGTCAAGATGGCTGCTGGTAGCCAAAGATGTACCAGGAGGACGCTGCCTGTTGTTATGACGATGGCGTATGGTTATCGATATGCTCTGGCAAGGATGAAGCATCATCATTTTGAAATAAATGCTTATTGCCATCTTGACTGTTTTATTTTCTGATAACAATCTGCGAGCAGTGTTATCGTTCAAGAAGTATACCAAACAGTTAACATCAATCTTCACTTGTCCATGGAAGCAGTTAGACGAGCTACTCAACTAGGCCAGGTGGTTCTTTTATCTGTTGAGTTATACGGTTCAATTATTAAAATTAGTTCAAAAACTGACAACATTAAAAAAATTCGTATTGTTTTGCTGAAGATAAAATATTTCCGGTGAATCAGAGTTATTAAAACTGGTTAAAACAAGTATAATGAAACGTTTGCCTAGTATGAGAAAAGTTGCGCCATATTATACCCATCTACTAGAGCAGGTTGCTGAGTTTGGTAGCAACCTACTTTGATGAAGGTGTTTCGATCATTGTTCTTTATTATTGCTTTTGATGCCTAATTTACGAACTGAAGAAAAAGAAGGAAAGACAGAAAATACCAATAATTTTAATCATAACATACGTACATTTACTACCGAATTGTCGCCCTGCCTATCGACATGTAAATTTTTCCCATTAGTTCGCTTATTGCGCGAGGGGACAGGCTGAAATCTTTATAAAAGTGTATTAATATGGCCAACGAAACGTATGGAATTACATAATTGTTCAATTGGATCGTAAAGGGCTTGTCTAAAGCCCGGTAGTGGCAGACCATCCAAGATATCAATAACAGCTATTATTACGGAAAGTAGACATAATCAATGAGAAACAGTCATTATGGTGGATGCGTAGAGCATGGGCTTTTCTTTTGTGTTGTGTTGTGATTGGCAGAAATGAAACATTTAGTAATTATTTCCTGCATGAATCGGATATTGTAGCAATAATTTAAGTATACCATTAAATGTCTTTGGCGCCGCGTTAATTTAAATTTGTGCAATGATCTTATTTCACGGAACACTATTTTATAGCTCACAACAATGATCTAGTTCGCATAAGCGTTACTCCAATCCTTTGCTAACTGGTTCAGTGGGTCAAATCCACTTTCGGGCATCATTATGAGTACCTGCATAATAATTTGTTGGGGCACATTTGCAACAAAATATATCACCGATTCTGCTGTTCGTAGGTAGTTTTGTGGAACTATGTGGTACCAGATGCCTACGCACAAGTCACGTGATTCCCGCTGACTTGGGTACGCGATGACGGCGCTCGATAGAAACCCAGATGGGAACCATCGGTTTCACATCAGGCAAATTTGGTGACCAAGAAATTTCACTATCATGCTCCTCGAACCACTGTATCACGATTCTGGGTTCGAGACACGGACAATTATGTTGCTAAAACATGACATCGTTGTCAGGGAAGACATCAGGGGCGAAGGGATGCAGGTGGTCGGCAGCTGACCCGGTCTTCGTACACTCCAGGAGAATGCAATCGCAGGAGAATGTCTATCATAGCATAATACTGTTCCCACCGGCCTGCGTCTGTGGTGCGGTGCGCGTTTTGAGCAGCGGATCGCCTGTGTGACTGCGTTTGTGGAGATGACCGTTGCCATGGTGTAGCACAAACGTGATTCAACCGACAAGCCGACACGTGTTACTGCCGTGAACATCTACGGAAAGAGAACAGTGAAACAGTACTAGGCGACAAATAATTGGACGTCCACGATTCTTTACAAAACGTGACGTGGGGTTCGGGGCTTGTCTGCCCTGTGAAATAGAATAGATAGTGATATGTGGCATCTCTGCTGAAAGAGCAAATTGTTGATAACGTGCGAGTGTTTCGGAGCCCCCCCATTCACCGTACACTGTCGAACGTGGAGATACGCAGCAGACCATCCATACTTCACATGTTGAACCAACGGAGTCGTCAGTTACAATTGCAGTGCGCACTGGACCATCGGGATTCGACCATAGATCAATGGAAAGGTGTCGGCTCTTAGAGTGAACTACATTTCTGCTACGCTGGGTCAATGTTCGTCTCCACGAACGCCGTCATCGAGGTGAACGGCGGCTCGAGACGTGCAGCACACCACGGACCCAGGCTGGCGGGAGCAGTACAATGCTATGGGCGACATTCTCCTGCGCTTCATGAGACCCGTAATAGTAATCGGAGACTCTCTGACTGCTGCGAATCACCAGCGTCCCTTCATGCTTGATGTCTTCTCCTACGGCGATGTCGTTTTTCAGCGGTATAATTGTCTGTGTCTCGAAGCCAGAACCATGCTACAGTGGTTTGAGGAGCTTTATAGTGAACTGAAGTTGATGTCTCGATTGCCAAAATCGTCCAGTTTAAACCTATGGAACCCACCTAGGTCACTATCTGGTGCCATTAATGCGTTCCAAATCAGTGGCTCGTTATTTAAACGAATTACTTGACCTGTGAGTAGACATGTAATGCCGCATACCTCCACAAACCTACCTACAAACTGTCGGATCCGTGGTACGCTGAATCAGTTTTGTATTTCATTCCAAAGACGGACAAACAAGTGGTCACAATGTTATGACTCATCAGTGTATTTACTGTACAATTTACGTCTTGTTAGTTTGATAAAAATCATTCTGATCTGTAGGACACAACACGTTATGGTGAACATTCACATTTTCATGTTGATCTTGGTGAATGATGCCATGTTTCCCAAAATGTTTGTTTTTGATAGGATAGTGAGAAGAAATGTTGTGTTAAGATATCTATGAGTGGAAAGTATATGACCATCTTCTTAATAGCACGTTACTCGACCTTTGGAACGCTATACACCTGGTAGGTTTTCTGGAAGTATGTGGTGCACTAGATGTCTAACATGTTGTTGTGGTCTTCAGTCCTGAGTCTGGTTTGATGCAGCCCTCCATGGTACTTCATCCTGTGCGAGCTTCCCAGTACCTACTGCAGCCTACATCCTTCTGAATCTGCTTAGTGTATTCATCTCTTGGTCTCCCTCTACGATTTTTACCCTCCACGCTGCCCTCCAATACTAAATTGGTGATCCCTTGATGCCTCAGAACCTGCCCTACCAGCCGATCCCTTCTTCTAGTCAAGTTGTGCCACAAACTCCTCTTCTCCCCAATTCTATTCAATACCTCCTCATTAGTTATGTGATCTACCCATCTAATCTTCAGCATATGTCTAACATAGGTAACGCAATTTTAGTAAATTCAAGGCCAGTAATTTTTGTGCGCTTACCTGGTGGGTGATAGCGTCCCATATGTGTTCCATCGGGTTCATACTACGCAAATCTGTTGCGCAAGATATCAACGTAAGTTCACTATCAAGTTCCTCAAACCACTGTGACACGATTCTGCACGAATATTTGTTCCTGCTGCAAGACGCCATCGCCCTCTAGGAAGCGTGAAAGGATATAATATTCACGTAGTCAACAAATACCTTGTCGCCTTCGATTACAATTGTTGGTTCAATGAAAGCCCAGTATAACTTCCGTGGCGCAGTGCATAATTCGATCAGCCATTCGTCTAGATGATAGGCTACCTGATCACAAGAAATGTCATTCATCGGCCGGCCGAGGTGGCCGAGCGGTTCTAGGCGATACAGTCTGTAGCCGCGCGACTGCTATGGTCGCAGGTTCCAATCCTGCCTCGGGCATGGATGTGTGTGATGTCCTTAGGTTAGTTAGGTTTAAGTAGCTCTAACTTTGTCATTCATCCGATCGACCGACAAATTTCGATTGGTCTGATGTCCCATCTGCAAGATAAAGTCTCCAATTAAAATTCAGGATGTCGCTGAGATCAACAGGGTAAGACGTAGTGGTCGGCCGCGTGGGACTAGCCGAGCGGTCTTGGGCGCTGCAGCCGTGGACTGTGTGGCTAGTCCCGGCGGAGGTTCGAATCCTCCCTCGGGCATGGGTGTGTGTGTTTGTCCTTAGGATAATTTAGGTTAATTAGTGTGTAAACTTAGGGACTGATGACCTTAGCAGTTAAGTCCCATAAGATTTCGCACACATTTGAACATTTTTTTCGTTGTGGTCGTTTGCTGCCGTGGTCAACAGTTTCCTCTGAACGGTGTGCTTCGAAACCCATGTACGTGACCAACATTATAGTCCACCGTCAGATCTGACACAGATCCCGCGGCATCTAACGTCCAAGCTTCTCAACTCCACGTTCTGCCATGTGACGTGGACGTCCAACACTTCGTAGCGTACAAGTGTCTTCAACCAGATTCTACACACGGTCACGATACACACTAATCTCTCCTTCGTCAGAGTAGAAAAATTGGTTCAAATGGCTCTGAGCACTATGGGACTTAACTTGTGAGGTCATCAGTCCCCTAACTAACCTAAGGACATCAGACACATCCATGTCCGAGGCAGGATTCGAACCTGCGACCGTAGCGGTCGCGCGGTCCCAGACTGTAGCGCCTAGAACCGCTCGGCCACCCTGACCGGCTGTCAGAGTAGCTTATGGCATTGGAACTCTCCATTTTCGGCCCGTATTGTCGCTAGAGTGATTCTTCAGCCTCCTCTGCTCTTCTTTCGTACTTTTCATACCGCGTTATATGTCCGCAGCGGAACCAGGCGGCATTTAATCTTGGGGTGGGTAGCGATCCCAATGTTTGGGTACATCAGAGTAGATTATCACCTCTCCAAATGAAACTTCATAACAAGTGTCTCATGACATGAGAGAATCGTTTTATAATACATAAAAATAGTAACATGTATTAGGAATATTTAATGGGGCATTCTGTCGATCAGTTTCAATGAATGTTAAGAACCTCGGTCCGGCACACAATTTTAATTTGCCAGGAAGTTTCATATCAGCGCACATTCCGTTGCAAACTTCAAATCTCATTCTGTCTAGAGAGAGACTCCGCATACCACCATACGGTGCGTGTCTGAAGGTACCCAGTACCACTACCAGCCGTTTCCTTTCCTATTCCATTCGCAAATCGAACGAGGGAAAAACGACTGTCTATATGCCTTCGCATGAGCCCTAATTTCTCCTTTGTGGTCCTTACGCCCAATATATGTCGGTGGCAGTATAATCGGTCGGCGCCCAGTTTCAAATGCCGGTTCTCTAACTCTTCTCAATTGTGTTTCTCGCAAAGAACGTCGCCTTCCCTCCAGGGATTCCCATTTGAGTTCCCGAAGTATCTCCGTAACACTTACGTGTTGTTCGAGTCTACCGGTAACAAACCTCGCCTCTGAATTGCTTCGATGTCGTCCTTCAGTCCGACCTGGTACGGATCTCAAACACTCGAGCGGTACTCGAGAATAGGTCGCACGAGGGTCCTATGTGCGGTCTGCTTTAAAGGTGAACCACTCATTCCTAAAATTCTTCCAATACATCAAAGTCAACCATTCACCTTTCCTACCACAGTTCTCACATGTTCGTTCCATCTCATATCGTTTTGCAGCGTTACGCCCAGATATTGAAATGACTTCACTGTGTCAGGCAGGACACTAGTAATACTATGTCCTAGCATTACAGGTTTGATCCTCCTACTCACCCTCATTAATTTAAATATTTCCAAATTAAGGCTAGCTGCCATTCATAACCCCAACTACAAATTTTGTCGTTCTGTATCTTCCTGCAGCCACTCCACTTCGACACCCTACCGTACACCACGGCATCATCAGAAAATAACCGCAGATTGCTCACATCCTTTCCGCCAAATTATTTATGTATACAGAGAACAACAGCGGTCCTATCACTCTTTCCTGGGGCACCGCAGGCGATACCCTTGTCTCTGATGAACACTCACCATCGAGAACAACATACTGGGTTCTACTATTTAAGAAGTCCTCGAGCCACTCACATATCTGTGAATCTATTCCATATGCTCGTACCTTCGCTAACAGCCTGCAATGGGGTGCCGGGTCAAATGATTTCCGGAAATCTAAAAATATGGAATCTGCCTGTTATCCTTCATCCATCTACGTCTACTTGATTACTCTGCTATTCACAATAAATTGCCTGGCAGAGGGTTCAATGAACCACCTTCATGCTGTCTCTCTGCCGTTCCACTCTCGAAAGGCACGCGGGAAAAACGAGCACTTAAATTTTTCTGTGCGAGCTCTGATTTCTCTCATTTTATCGTCATGATTATTTCTCCCTATGTAGGTGCGTGCCAACAGAATGTTTTCGCAATCGGAGGAGAAAATTGGTGATTGAAATTTCATGAGAAGATCCCGTCGCAAAGAAAAACGCCTTTGTTTTAATGATTGCCACGTATCATGTCTGTGACATTATCTCCCCTATTTCGCGATAATACAAAACGAGCTGCCCTTCTTTGTACTTTTTCGTTGTCATCCGTCAGTCCCACCTGATGCGGATCCCACACCGCACAGCAATACTCCAGAATAGGGCGGACAAGCGTAGTGTAAGTAGTCTCTTTGGTAGACCTGTTGCATCTTCTAAGTGTTCTGCCAATGAATCGCAGTCTTTGGTTTGCTCTATCAACAATATTATCTATGTGATCGTTCCAATTTAGGTTATTTGTAATTGTAATCCCTAAGTATTTAGTTTAATTTACAGCTCTCAGATTTGTGTGACTTATGGCGTAATCGAAATTTAGCTGATTTCTTTTAGTACTCATATGAATAACTTCACACTTTTCTTTAATCAATGTCAATTGCCACTTTTCGCACCATACGGATATCTAAATCATTTTTCAAGCCGTTTTGATCATCTGATGACTTTACAAGACGGCAAATGACAGCATCATCTGCAAACAATCTAAGACGGCTACTCAGATTGTCTCCTATGTCGTTAATATAGATCGGGAACAATAGAGGGCCTATAACGCTTCCTTCAGGAACGCCGGATATTACTTCTGTTTTAGTCGATGGCTTTCCATCTATTACTACGAACTGTGACCTTTCTGCCAGGAAATCATGAATCCAGTCGCACAACTGAGGCGATACACCGTAGGCACGTAGTTTCGTTAGAAGACGCTTGTGAAGAACGGTGTCGAAAGCCTTCTGGAAATCTAGAAATATGGAATCCATTTGACATCCCCTGTCGATAGCACTTATTACTTCATGAATATAAAGAGCTAGTTGTGTTTCACAAGAACGATGTTTTCTGAATCCTTGCTGACTATATGTCAATAAATCTTTTTCTTCGAGGTACTTCATAATGTTCGAATACAGTATATGTTCTAAAACCCTGCTGCAAATCGACTTTAGTGATATAAGCCTGTAATTCAGCGGATTACTCCTACTTCCCTTTTTGAGTATTGGTGTGACTTGAGCAATTTTCCATTCTTTAGGTATGGATCTTTCTGTGAGAGAGTGGTTGTATGTAATTGCAAAATATGGAGCTATTTTATCAGCATACTCTGAGAGGAACCTGACTGGTACACAATCTGGACCGGAGGCCTTGCCTTTATATAGTGATTTAAGCTGTTTTGTTACACCGAGGATATCTACTTCTATGTTTCTCATCTTGGCAGTTG
Source organism: Schistocerca cancellata (assembly GCF_023864275.1). Lineage (NCBI taxonomy): Eukaryota > Metazoa > Arthropoda > Insecta > Orthoptera > Acrididae > Schistocerca > Schistocerca cancellata. Next base: position 323,940,178 of record NC_064634.1, on the reverse strand, counting down.
TTCTTAATTGGAATTCAGGAATACTTACTTCGTCTTCTTTGGTGAAGGAGATTCGGAAAACCGTGTTTAATAACTCTGCTTTAGCGGCACTATCATCAGTGACTTCACCGTTGTTGTCGCGCAGTGAAGGTATTGATTGCGTCTTGCCACTGGTGTGCTTTATACTGTACACTCCTAGAAATGGAAAAAAGAACACATTGACACCGGTGTGTCAGACCCACCATACTTGCTCCGGACACTGCGAGAGGGCTGTACAAGCAATGATCACACGCACGGCACAGCGGACACACCAGGAACCGCGGTGTTGGCCGTCGAATGGCGCTAGCTGCGCAGCATTTGTGCACCGCCGCCGTCAGTGTCAGCCAGTTTGCCGTGGCATACGGAGCCCCATCGCAGTCTTTAACACTGGTAGCATGCCGCGACAGCGTGGACGTGAACCGTATGTGCAGTTGACGGACTTTGAGCGAAGGCGTATAGTGGGCATGCGGGAGGCCGGGTGGACGTACCGCCGAATTGCTCAACACGTGGGGCGTGAGGTCTCCACAGTACATCGATGTTGTCGCCAGTGGTCGGCGGAAGGTGCACGTGCCCGTCGACCTGGGACCGGACCGCAGCGACGCACGGATGCACGCCAAGACCGTAGGATCCTACGCAGTGCCGTAGGGGACCGCACCGCCACTTCCCAGCAAATTAGGGACACTGTTGCTCCTGGGGACCATTCGCAACCGTCTCCATGAAGCTGGGCTACGGTCCCGCACACCGTTAGGCCGTCTTCCGCTCACGCCCCAACATCGTGCAGCCCGCCTCCAGTGGTGTCGCAACAGGCGTGAATGGAGGGACGAATGGAGACGTGTCGTCTTCAGCGATGAGAGTCGCTTCTGCCTTGGTGCCAATGATGGTCGTATGCGTGTTTGGCGCCGTTCAGGTGAGCGTCACAATCAGGACTGCATACGACCGAGGCACACAGGGCCAACACCCGGCATCATGGTGTGGGGAGCGATCTCCTACACTGGCCGTACACCACTGGTGATCGTCGAGGGGACACTGAATAGTGCACGGTACATCCAAACCGTCATCGAACCCATCGTTCTACCATTCCTAGACCGGCAAGGGAACTTGCTGTTCCAACAGGACAATGCACGTCCGCATGTATCCCGTGCCACCCAACGTGCTCTAGAAGGTGTAAGTCAACTACCCTGGCCAGCAAGATCTCCGGATCTGTCCCCCATTGAGCATGTTTGGGACTGGATGAAGCGTCGTCTCACGCGGTCTGCACGTCCAGCACGAACGCTGGTCCAACTGAGGCGCCAGGTGGAAATGGCATGGCAAGCCGTTCCACTGGACTACATCCAGCATCTCTACGATCGTCTCCATCGGAGAATAGCAGCCTGCATTGCTGCGAAAGGTGGATATACACTGTACTAGTGCCGACATTGTACATGCTCTGTTGCCTGTGTCTATGTGCCTGTGGTTCTGTCAGTGTGATCATGTGATGTATCTGACCCCAGGAATGTGTCAATAAAGTTTCCTCTTCCTGGGACATTGAATTCACGGTGTTCTTATTTCAATTTCCAGCAGTGTATATGACCAGAATCTTTTTGAGTTTTCTGTCAGATTTAGAGACAGAATTTCGTTGTGGAAATTATTAAAAGCATCTCGCACTGAAGTACGTGCTATATTTCGAACTTCTGTAAAACGTTGCCAATCTTGGGGAATTTGCGTTATTTTAAATTTGGCATGCTTTTTTCGTTGCTTCTGCAACAACGATCTGACCCGTTTTGTGTACCATGGGGGATCAGTACCATCACTTATTAATTTATGTGGTATATATCTCTCAATTGCTGTTGATACTATCCCTTTGAAAACATTTCGCAACTTCTCTACACCTACATGATCAGATCGGAAGGAGTGATGAGTGTCCCTTAGAAAGGAGTTAAGAGCATTTTATCAACTTTTTTAAATTGGTACACTTTGCGTTTCTTTTTGATGGTTGTAGGTGTTACGGTATTCAGCCTAGCAGCAACTGTCTTGTCGCTAATCCCTGTATTCGTCATAGTACTCACTATCTGTCCAGGATTATTTGTTGCTAAAAGGTCAAGTATGGCTTTGGCAACCATTTACGCTTCGAGTGGGCTCATGAACTAATTGTTCAAAATCATTTTCTGAGAATGCATTCCGTACAGTATCGTATGATTTTTTTATGCCTGCCGCCGGCTTTAAACGTATAATTTTTCCAGCATATCGAGGGTAGATTGAAGTCAGCACCGACTATAATTGTATGAGCGGGGTACTTATTTGAAATGAGACACAAGTTTCCTTTGAAATGTTCAGCAACTATGTCTTCTGAGTTGCGGGGTCGGTAAAACGATCCAAATAATAGTTTAGTCCGATTGTCAGGTATAACCTCTACCCATACTGTTTCACATGAACTATCTACTTCAATTTCACTACAAGGCAAACTACCTCTGACAGCAATAAACATTCCACCACCAACTGTATTTAATCTATCCTTTCTGAACACTGTTAGATCGTTTGAAAAAATTTCGGCTGATTTCCGGCTTTAGCCAGCTCTCTATACCTACAACTATTCGAGCTTCCATAGTTCGCAGTATATCATGTGAGAAAAGGCAAGCTGAGGTTCGCACCAGCGATGTTTCTAAAACCATGCTAATTCCATAAGTGTTACAAGTGCACATGTACAAGTGCAATATTTAGTTTCTGTCTTCTTACATTGGTGACACCGAGAAGCAAAAGCACTCAGTCTTCAGGCCAAAAGTGGCCCATCGGGACCATCCGACTGCCGTGTCATCCTCAGATTAGGATGCGGATAGAAGTAGCGTGTGGTCAGCACACCGCTCTCCCGGTCGTTATGATGGTTTTCATTGACCGGAGCCGCCACTATTCGGTCGAGTAGCTCCTCAATTGGCATCACGAGGCTGAGTGCACCCCGAAAAATGGCAACAGCGCATGGCGACCCGGATGGTCACCCATCCAAGTGCCGACCACGCCCTACAGCGCTTAACTTCGGTGATCTGACGGGAACCAGTGTATCCACTGCGGCAAGGCCGTTGCCTACCAAGAAGGGTAAGATGTGTTAAATGGATTTTAGTAAATATTAACTGTCTGCCTGTAAATATTAGCTGTCTACCAGTAAGAAAATGAGGCATCGGCCTTGCCACAGTGGATACACCGGTTCCCGTGAGATCACCGAAGTTATGCGCTGTCGGTCTTGGCCAGAGCTTGGATGGGTGACTATCCAGGCCGCCATGCGCTGTTGCAATTTTTCGGGGTGCACTCAGCCTCGTGATGCCAATTGAGGAGCTACTCGACCGAATAGAAGCGGCTCCGGTCAATGAAAACCATCATAACGACCGGGACAGCGGTGTGCTGACCACACGCCCCTCCTATCCGCATCTTCATCTGAGGATGACACGGCGGTCGGATGGTCCCGATGGGCCACTTGTGGCCTGAAGACGCAGTGCTAGTGCTAGTAAGAAAATGAAAGAAAATATTCGAGCCTCACATGGAAGTGACACAACAGTCAGTAAAGTGGAAGCTAGAACGTGCGTAGTTTCTTCAGGAAGTGGCTTAGATTGTAAAATTTCCACTTGTTGCTAGTAATCATGATTTATCTTAAGGCGAGCTACTTACCGAACTCATAGTAGAAGTCCTCCATGTTCTCTTGGCTGTCGACATCGAGTAGGTATATTATTCCGGAGAATTGTTTCATCGATTTGCGGTTGAACTCTGCGTTCTTGGCAGATGCTGCGGGTAGACGAAGAGTCATGGTGCACCGGTGTGCAACTGACGGCAGCCAGTTACATCCAGCAGCCTCTCTGCATGTGGCTGCTTTGTTTCTGTGCAGCACAGGATGGAAGGCGAGATAACGTTCTTATCTGATTACTTGATCCAGCTATTTCTGTGATATGGCAGTGTGAGTGCGTATTTCCGCGATAGGTGAAAAAAGTAGTGGAAACATTAAGGGAAGTGGATACTCCGAACACCAATAGTGCTCATGTACTCAGCCAGGCAGTGGTCTGGGAAACCACAGGGTCAGGTACAGCAGCCTGATATGATTTTTCGTCCTCCGCTCTTAACGAGCCCTTTCCTCGTGGTGTTTGAGAATAGTGTCGTAAGGATGAGCGAGTAAATGTAATTATGTAATTAATCGATTAATGGTAACTATTCTGGTAATCGATTATAGATATGCCGATATTTGTTTTACGCCAGTTAATTTTACAGTCGATTATCCTTAAGAACGGTTATTTCAGTTTTTTTTTTTTTTTTTTTTTTTTGTAGCCTGTTGAGTGTTGCTGTCTGCAGCTTTACTACGCAAAGAATTCCGACTGTCCCCCTAGTCCTCTCCGTGTAACATCAGCACAAGTAAGAACATTTCTTGTCGACTGTGTTCTGTATACGATTCCTGCTAACAAATGTGTTCTAACGGTAGTATTTCTTCAGCAGCGCGGTGAAGTCTTCTGTTGCGGGTGTGTTAATTGAGAAATTAATTTCTAGCAGTAATAACAGAGAATGCCGCAAATATAATGTAGGCTATTCACAAATTTTCATTGGTATAGGAACGTTCACTGGCCATACTGCCGCCCATTTCTTCATAAAAACTGGAGGCTCTTGGAGGAATGCTCCACGGTTTCAACATTCCAGTCTATAAAATGGTCGCTGAGCATTTCAGAACCCTTAACAGTGTTACCGACCTCATTATCCAATGAAAAGTTGAAGTTCGTGCTAACAACGTAGTCTACAGTTCATGAACCTTAAAATGATGAAGTATCTGATACCTTCCTATGAACTAATGTTAGTTTGTTAATTATTTATTTAAATTGGCATTTTTATTAATGATACTTTAATAAAGTTCGTTTTGATGACATATTTCTTCATTCTAAAAATTTAAAATAATTTCTCCTTCTTCGGAACTCTTTTATGCCTCTGTCGCCCTATGTTCTAAAAATTAAATTTGTTTCTTTATAAACGCAAAGAATTCGGATATTGTGCCTAATTCCAATCGCTTACACATTTATAGAAACTAATGTTCTTACTTTTGTGTCTACAAAAGTCTTCTCCTTCATTGTAGCAGCTCTTTCGTACTGTATCACCATTACATTTAAGTGCGTAAGCTGCATATTTAAACTACAAATTTTACCACTTTAATACCTCATTATCGTCTTTTCTGGTTCTAACTTACATTTTCCAGTTCCGATATCTACACTTGATTACACTCAAGTGTGTTTGCTCTACTTCTAAGGTAAACATTTTAACATTGTGATAGCTCATGAACGTCTTTTCTGGTTCTAACTTACATTTTTTTTTAAATTCCGATATCTATATTTGTTTATCACAGTCTTGTAACAATTCTGGATTTTGGATTTGGATTAAGCCTAGTGTCTCTTAGCGTCTAATTCCACTTAGTTTTACTTGACCCAAAAATTCCCAACTTCTATACCATCGTCACTCCTTTACCGTTATTGGCAAACAATCGTTTACGATTCATATTCAACCTCGCTTTCACCTTGATGACTACTACTAGTAGTTGAAGACTCTATATTTACATCGATTTCCTCCTCTTCGTTACTACTCGCAGAAATTTTTCTCTCTGAATTTTCAGTAAAAATTTAACTCGACTTTCCCCTATCAGCAGACTCACTCGTGTCCATCTGCAATTGTTCTGTTGTTTCAGATGTAAATCCGCGCATGCTGTCACTGGGTGCACCAAGCATTCCGTTTGATATGCTTTCGCCAAAGCTCCGTACATTGCATATTGAGCGACCTCGATCGCGGACATTTGTGAATTGTTTGTTGAAAATTGTCCGATCGTGATAGCAGGATAACTGTGCTGATCGCATCGTTTACAATATGTTGCCTAGACATTGCTAGAGTCAGCTACGGTTTCATCTTTAGCTGCCCTACTAACCTTGGCTTGGATTGCTAGGTAATGGATTAGTATTTCCTGGTCCCAAATTGTCATGACACTTCCACGTACGGCCAAGAGCGGAAATTAACTTTCGTTTAAATCTTTCCCGACATTACTACTGCGTTGATGCTTATCGTTTACCGACTGGAGACCATTAACAGAAGCTAAATTACTTTCAGCTGATGCAACACCGTTTACCGTCGCTTCTCTACTTATTCCTGCTACGAGGTCCAAAACTAAACATTTACGTTTAGTTAGGTTGAGGCCAAGTCCAAATTTTCGTATGGGACAGTTCTGTTTTATATGGCCTGTTTCAGACATATGAAGTATGCTGGACGTAATGCATGCTTCATGTCCCTCACTTCTAACTGAGAATGTGATCGGTTTACTAACTTCCATTTTTTGTAGTTCTTGTTACGTTTGGGATGGGCAACGACTAAAAATTTGCCCACACTTCGTTCCCAATACGGGAACGTTTCCATAACTCTGGAGTTTGAGATTGCTCTGGTTGCAACAGCCATGGGGACATTAAAAAGACGCCGAAATCTCAACTTTCCTTCGCCTGTACAACGGTAAACTTCGAGACAGAGACTGCGGCCAATGTCAACTCAAAGCTACCAGCACACTCACGGATCATTCACTCTTACATTAACTTACAGCAAATTTTAAATTAGTAGGTTCACTCGTTAGTATTGAGCAGCGCACTGCCTATTTAATCATTTGTTAATTTCATGTGCGTATTTATTTATTTATTTAGCGTATGGCTCATAACATCACAGTAAAAATTACAGAAACAACACCATTTTAAAAAAAAATCACATATGTGTAAACAGAGCAATAAATAACAGTTTGTATATAAGGACACCGCCAATTGTAAATTTACACTCACAGAAGAGCAATCACAAGCAGACGTCCAGCTTAGATAATAAATAGTCGATTGCCTCTTGGGTCGCCATTAGGAAATCCTGTGGGTCACCCTCGTATGCCCTTAGTGGGCATTCCTGCACGATGTGTTTGACCGTCTGTCTCTCAGCACCACAGTCGCAAGCGGCCGAAGGAAGTTTACCCCATCTCTGTAAGAAGTCGGCGCATCTCCCACAGTTGGTTCTGATGCCATTAAGAGTTGACCAGACTTTGCGAGGGCAATCAAATCCTTTTGGTTTACTAAAGATGCATGGCATACTGTGGCAGTTTACTGCTGTTCTGCTCTCCCATTCCTCTTTCCATCAGTCATTTATTTTAAAGTTGGTTTGGTGCAGAGCCTGGTAAACGCAGCCTTTTAGATATCCCTAGAGCCAATAGTCACATGGGTTCAGATGATCTTGCATGCCGTGCATCTATAAAACCACTGGAGTCATGCTATTTGATAGCAGGAGTCAAATGCTGTGCAAAGAGGTCTCGATAATGTACAGAAGACACGGACACTTGACAGCTCCTCTTGGTGTATTCTTATCAAAGACGAACGGACCGAGAATAGAGGTGCTTGGGAGTCCATACCACAGACTAACATACGGCGAGTCTAACGGCTCTTCGTGCACAACTCGCGGTTTAACAGTACCCAAAATCGGCAGTTCTGTCCCTGTTCTGAAAAATGCGCCTCATCATGCCATAAATACTGCCCGACCAAGTGCCATCGCCTTCAATCCTTGCCAGAAACCGAAGAGCAAATTCAGAATTTTGCTGAGAAGCATGAGATTTCCGTTACTGCACCGCCTGGGTCTTAAACGGGTACCGCAGTAAAATAGACAGCAAGACATTCCGTATTGTTCACCAGGGAACGGGCAATTTTCTTGATGCTGCACGAGCTCTAGCACTGCCTGGGGCACGTGCTGCATAGTCACTTATAGCAACAGCAGCCTCGTCAATAACTTCCGCTAGAAAATGTATATCTGTACAGTGGCCTACAAATACTGGAATGCACAGTAACCAAACAAAAATTACAAATGAGCTTTTTGTCAAAGTCGCCATTTGTATTCGACACATTTCTCCCTGTTATCACTTGAAAACTGCACATACAATTTTGATTAATTACTTATAGACATTTTTCACGGAGCTGAGATTTAGAGAAACACAAACCATAGTTACCTCTGTTCAAATTACTAATTCGGATCATAACAAATATTTGACTGAAAGTACTCTTGACATTGAGTATGGCATACAATATTACACAGCACATGAACATAGTTATTTGCTAGTAAATTATAGATTTCAGCGTTAAGTCGTCCTTTTTAAATTTAATGGCAGATCTAGATTTCAGCTACAAGCTAGCGATTCTCAATGCACTATTATTTTTGCTCAATGCATGTAATGCATGAATACTCAATGAGTATTCAATGAACTGTGGATGAAGCCCGACCAACAGGCATTACGTGCATTGAGCAAAAATAATAGTGCATCGAGAATGGCTAGCTTCTAGGTGAAATCTAAATCTGCCGATAAAATTACAAAGGACGACTGATCGCTGAAATCTATAATTTACAAGTCAATATAATAGTCGCTGAGTTCAACAGCTTTCCCAATCGAAGGTAACCTGACAGTTTTTCATTTTATTCATTTAGCGTATGTCGTCTACAGAGTAAAATTGCACACATACTCTTAATTAACATAATAAACGAACTACAAATATAATACTAAATGGTTGATTGCAAGCCGCGCTGGATTAGCCGAGCGGTCTAAGGCGCTGCAGTCATGTACTGTGCGGCTGGTCCCGGCGGAGGTTCGAGTCCTCCCGCGGTCATGGGTGTGTGTGTTTGTCCTTAGGATAATTTCGGTTAAGTAGTGTGTAAGCTTAGGGACTGATGACCTTAGCAGTTAAGTCCCATAAGATTTCACACACATTTGAACGTTTTTTTGATTGATTGCAAACAACAATATGCGAAAGATAAGGAAGACAGCCACTGCAGCTATTACAAGTCCACATCTTAGCAGGTCACCCACTGAACAGCACGTGGAGTAGCATTCATAATATCCCTCCATTCTCCTTCAAACCTCCTCGCAGGACATTCGAAGAACAGGTGAGGGATTGTTTGTTCTTCTGCACCACAGTCGCATCGTGGGTCATCAGCGAGTTTCCGTATGTGGAGAATGGCCTTACACCTGCCGTGGTTAGTCCTCACACTATGAAGTCTGCAGCAAGTTCTTCGGGGCACCTGCATTCCTTCCAGCGGTATCGAAGGATCAGAATCAGTGATGAGAGGATGGTGATTATTCAGCGACCACTATTGCCTCCATTCCCTTGCTGTGTCGTACCTTTCTGGGAATTTGAGGACTTCCTCTTCCCGTAAAGGTTTCCTGGATTTTAGGGGGGTAGTTGGCCCAATATTTTTCGGATAGGTATTTCTTCAGAGACAGAGTGGTTATTAATTTTCTTCTATTCTCGGATAGCTGCTTCTTGCCTTCTGCGGGAGGGAGGGGCTATATGGCAAAGGGCATGAAGCCAGGGAAGTGGAGTTCCTGAGACAATCCTCATGGTGGTATTAAGCTGGATATCTAGATTCTTTGTGTGTGTGCTCTTGTACCAGACTGGGGTGCACTATTCTGCCACCGAGTAAACAATAGATTGTGCTGGAAATTATTTGCTTCTAGGTTGTTGAAGGTATTCGTTTGCGCTGAAATAACAGTTGTCATTAAAAACTTGAATATTGCTTTCTTAAAAGTTTAAGACTTTTAGAGTTGTGTAATTTGCATTGTAACACCGTTCGTAATTTTTTTGATAACCACCTCTTTTAGTTCAAAACTTAGACAACACAGTTTCCACAAACAAAAGATTCACTTTCAGTTTCCACTGGAGGCCCAAAGACTTAATGGTCGATAACACTACTGCAAAAACCTGAGCTTCGATTTGGTTTTGGATTTGGTCATTCTCGCTTTCCTAGAACAGGAGTATCTGCCGAGTTTCACACCCTTCTCTTAACATTTTCTATCAGGATTGCGTTTGAAAGTGCTTAATTTTCCACCACTTTTAACGCGACTCACGGGTGTTGGCTCTCTCTCAAGGCGGTCCAGAAGATTGAGAGAGTCACATATTTACTTATCAGGTAGCTCTGAGCAGTATTTCCACACACCTATCGCCTGTGCGAACTCTATATTAAAATCCGATGAACAGAAGCACGCTAAAAATTAGTTCACTGCACATCAGCAGTACGGTAATTTTACGATCTGGCCTGATAAGGCACTTCATATTTCTACATTCTCAACCATTATCTGGGATGATCGTATTTCACTTCTTCTCGGCTTGCTGAAAAGGATTTGTGTCATCTGTACAGTTGTGAATGTAAGAACAATAAGTGTATTTGCATTTGTGAATACGAGACTCCAGCTGTAGGATTTATCAGCGACATATGAAAATCTGTGCCAGAGCACTACTTGAATCCAAATTTCCCGCTTTATGCGAATGGATGGCTTAAAGAGTGTTTTTTTTCCTTCCTTTTTTTCTGAGCATATGACACAGTAATGCCCTTCAATTCATCGTTGAATAATTCGCTCAGATTTTTTAATTACAGAGGGCAGCTAGCCCTTTAACAGAATCGCTGAGCTACCGTGCTTATTACTATTTAGGCTATCCGAGCACACTTCAACGACCGACGGAAGCCTCCGTATGTCATCGAGAGTCCACGTCCTCCACTCGTACAATCGCTGTGATTCCTGCAATAAATAGTATTCTCTGTAAGTCCTCTCTAACTTTTGATAAGTCACATTATCAGTTTCTCCAAGCTTCACAAAAAATTATATAGTACTACTTACATTTCTGATAGTATTGCCAATCCATTTTCGCACTGTACGTGGCGACAATAACTTCAAATACTCTCAGTACTCGCCGTGGAAGTGTAGCAGACATTAATTGCTGCTAACTCAAGGTCACTATACCTATCTCATTGCCGTGTGATGGGGAAGGCCGCATCGTTGTCGATTCTTGCACAGTGTTGCCAGTCTCATTAATTTCCTAGGGCATCTCGTACATACCTCTCTTTAGGTTTGGCACTAACTCCCACCTGTTTCATACGTAATGAAATTTTGGGATGGCAAACGTTTACAGGGAAATGCAGAGTTGTAGCAGCTGTAAGCAGAATCACACTTCTGGGTTGGAATCTATTCAGTGAAAGAAGATGGATAAGATTGACTGAAATGAATGCATTCCCGACGTCGCTTTAGTACATTCACCTTATTAGCAACGTCATGTTTGAACGTCAATTCAGAGATAAATTTTATCAGTAATCAAGTGCAAGTGGACTGGTCTGATGATCTTCAAGAAAAGGTTTACTAAGAACGTAGCTTTAGCAATTTTCATTATTTTTGCAAAAGAGGATGTGCGATTAGATAGCAATATCTTATCCTGTGCGACAGACGACATTCCTTACTTAATCTCTGAAGAACTGAAACAGACGCAACTAAATTGCGGTGTAGAATTACGTAAGGAGACTCATGAAAGTTTAAAGAAACGTGGAACACATAGTATTTAGTGTACGACATTGTATTTCAGTTTAAAACTCTTTTCTCCTTATTAGGAATGTACGTGTGTTTATCCGTAGAATATGAAATTCCAATCGCTCACAATCGTCGGTAGCTTTGCAGAATAATGAAGTGAAAAATAAAAGAACTCACACTTCTTGATTAATAAGTCTCCAAAGAATGGTGATAGAACCGCTAATAAGTGTGGATATTGATGAAGTGTTGGAATAAGTGAAAACTTAATAAAACGAGTAAAAGTGTAAGGTGAAATGATGCCACTGCCAAAACTCGCAGATGAAATAATGCATTTTCTAGCCAAACTGATAGGTTTAGTAGAACTGTTAAATGAGGCCGATAAGATTCGTAGCCTAAAACATCCGTGAAGGACCCCGAAATTTAATGGTTTAGATACCAAGGAATGAAACTTCTGCATGATGGGCATAGCACCTAAGGCGTGAAGAAAGAACCACGTAGGCGAAGACAGTTTTTCACGGTAAAAGGGGGGTGCTACCACTGAATCCTATTGTAGAATGTAGGAGCTCTACTTGTAATTGAGTTCCATGGACGCTGCATGGAAATCAAGGAAGGTGAACAGTTGGAGGATGGGCATAGGAGGAAGGAAAGACAAAGAAAATGTCACGGGTTAGAAAGAGTTGTAGGACGCCGTCAAGAACGGTTAAGACCAGTCTAAGCTGAATGCAGCACGTTTTCTTAAGGAATTTTCTACTTCAACGTATGGCGGATGGCAGTGGGTAAATGGTGTACCATTGTCACCAGGGTCTTCTCCCACAATTTGTGGCTTTTATACGACAAGTACGAATGTCTGCACTTATCTGCCCAACTGAAAGTTTCTCTAGTGTTAACATCTTGGTCTTAAAGTGGATTGTGCCCCTCTCAAGACCTCTGTTGCATAACATGGGACTGACACATTATTTTCAGTGTTTTTGCGACTTTTTTGTTTCTGTGTCGGACACTACTTTATTTTTGGTTATTTGATCACTTCGATACGATTCAGAATCATCCCGTCATTACTTATTGTCTCTACATTAAATTGTGGTCACATGTTGGCTCCTTCTACCACCACAGACATTTTTTCACTGTGCAATGCTATTTTGAATGCGAAATTGTTTAATGATGGAGAGATAACGAAAGAGAACACACCAAAATAGCATTACTAGTTACATAGCGGTTTAATAAACAGAAATGGGGACGGCCGATTCTATGAAAATACAGTCAATACATTCTTGTACGTTATTATGGAGCAGCTGAATCACCCAAATGAATGATGTGATTTTAACACATAGCTGGAGATTTTTGATTTTGTTCGACAGCTAAGTCATTAAAATGTTCTTCACACTTATGTTTCGGCCTACTGAGGAGGAGTTTAGTGTTTAACGCACCGTCGACAACGAGATCATTAGAGACGGAGCACAAGGTCGCAGTAGGGACGGATGGGGAAGGAAGTCGACCGTCGTCTTTCAGAGGAACCACCCTGGAATTTGCCTGAAGCGATTTAGGGAAATCACGGCAAACCTAAATCAGAATGGCTGGACGTTGGTTTGAACCGTTGTCCTCCCGAATCCCAATCGAGTGTGCTAACCACTACTGCATCACTTCGCTCGTTTCAGCCTACTTAAAGAGACTTCCTTCTAGAGGAAATTGTTTGTAAACGCTTATGTTGTTGATTGATGAATTCTTCTCGTGTTATCAGCCGAGTAGTGACATCGTCTTGTCGCAATGGTTCAGTGAGTTTCTTACCCATCATCTTCTGGCGAAGTTGTTGTGCTGCCTGTGCACACTGTTAAGTTCTATAAAAGATTTTGCTGTGTTTTTTCTTTCGTTGTCATTAAATTCTTATTTGGTACATAACACATATGATTGAAATAGTTGGTGTCTTGTTCGTGCACATTTATGTTGTTTATATTCTTTCTTTATATTATTCTGGATTTTGGCATTGAGATGACTTCAGTGTTGATTTTCTATACGTACGTTTGTAATTGACTTCAGTTATTCAGGTAGTTTATATTTAGATAATATTTTGTATAGGAGGCCATTCACAGCCTTATGCTTTTTTAGAAACTTCATTGTGTATCTATACAACTGAACATTTCTTGACTAAAAAAACATGTTTCGGACAGTTCAGGAGCATCTTAAAGTTATCTACATCACAAACAAAATGTCAGTAAAAATAGCTGTTTAATGCAATTTTGTAATGACGTTTTCTTACTCATAAAGGTAACCATAAGATGGTTTCTACACTGAGATAAATCAGTTGTTTAGTAAAGAAGTACAGCTGTGTTGAAGTACAATGAGGTTTCTGTAGGTCATTTTTACTTAGGAAACGTCCATATGCTTTGGGAAACATGCATGTGAAGGTTTTTAATCTTTTAGTGTGTCAGGTGGCATGAAAATTGTGACTTTATTTTTGTGACAACTTTCTGTACATTTCGCCACCTGCACCTTGTTGAATTTGCTTATCCATATTTCACCACCAATTTTATGTTTTTATGTGACTTATGAACGGCGTTTTCTGTGTTGTCAATGTCCTCCTTATTCGCGTGTACTGTACAAGGAGTAAAATATCTCAAACTTATAATAGTTTATTTGATGTAGGCAGAGAGAGGCATGGGTGAATGCTTAAACGCACATAAATGTTTAACCTAAATCTATTTCACTTCACGCTTGTAAACAGATCGCATATGTGGAGCGTTCTAACTTCAAATCGTCCAGCTACGTAACCTCTTCCAATGTGCGGATTCCGACGTGGACAATTACTCATCGTCTGTAACAGGACTGGAATACTTTAGACGCTTTGTTGTTGTTCTAATTGCTGTGTTTACATTTTTTCATTTCAGATGTCGAAGAAGCGTCTTTTGTGCTGTTTTATTTCTGTCAACTTAGTGATATCACAATAAACCATATATGAAGAGTGGGAAGTCTCGATAATTAATCAATGCTGTTCAGTGTTAGAAAAACAAGTACTAACTTAAGTTACTTCTATAAACGGATGAAGCAGTCACCTGGTCACATCACAACCCAGCAGCTCTGCTGGTTGCCTATCTAACGCTTTCCAGGGGCAAAACCTGATTTTCAGAATTTCAGATAATCATTGACTGGATTTAAAAATGTTAAAAATGTTAGCATAATCCACTCGTTAAGAACTATAACTTTGCTTTAAAGTATAACACAGTAGGAGAAGAATTAAATTTAGAAACTGTGCCTATGTCGTGTAACAGCGTAACTCGCCTCTCGTAATTTACACAGACTTTATTCAACTAATATTTGAGAATGAGATCTATTAGCGACTACCAACAAACTTTACACTTAATTTCAAACCTTTTCGAAGCATTTCGGTGCTGGGATCCCCCGCAAAATAATAGAAGGTATTTTCGCTGCTCATCCAATATAACTTAAACATCGGGCAGGACGTTTTAATTCATTACTTCTTTTCTACCAACTCTATTTACGACACACTATGCAGACAGTATCCACACATACCACTGAGTGTAACTGCAAAATTTCTTTTTTTCCAAACAGAGCGCAAATTATACAAATTATATACACATCCTGTGTTTGATAATGTGAGCTCTTAGCTACTTCCTACAAACTTTAAATATAATTTAAACCCTAGTAAGTAATTACACGTGCAAAGCTGTTTTCACATAACAGATTCTTTGAAGAAAGGGTACTAGGAGTTACTGGTGTAACAAAGAGAGCACACATTTTGTTTAGTAACTCTTTATTGAGATTTGAATATTATTTTACATAAGCTAATCCATTTGCTTTCAGCAATATCCAATTTATTTCTAAGCTTCCGATTCAAAATTTTCCTCGCCACTCACTTTCACAAACTTTGCTTTCATTTGTTCACATTTTATGAACAATAAGAGCTTTTCTGTTGTCAGTACCATCGATCTTCTCAGTACTTTCTAGGCATACCTACAGTTACCGAATATTCTGCGCCTTCCCGCTGGACTGGTGCGCAGGAGTAGATCATTAGCTTTACTGGAGCAGCGTGCGGACCATTAATATTCTGGTGGTCGATTTACTGTTAACATCTTATCAAGTTGCTTCAGACCTTCAACTCCACAGTTGTCACTATACCCAACAGTGAAGTTCTTTCCAAAGGACGGTCCTGTTCCAGAGGACAGTCAGTGTTTTTGCCAGTAGTGTGGTGATCTATTGTGTCTGTACTATACAGGGAAACGTCTCAGCTCCATGCAACTCCCGTTGCATTTTCCAGAATCCTTCCATAATTACTACTGTGTAATACCTCTTCTTGCTATTACACCTAGAAGCTTCTAGTCTACAGACCGTAGTTACACCATGGATATCAAATATCACCTTAGACAGCTCTTTGGTGAATTATAACAACGACTGTTTCAATGAGGAAAGGTGAAGTGGAGGAAAAACTGCCAAGAGTCGAGTGTGAGGTCTCTGGAAATAGCGAGAACGGTATCGTTCTAGCTGCGATGTACCTAAGCCGTTTCTGATTGATGTTGGTGGAAATATGTTCTGGGAAATACGTTTTGTCTGTCAAGCGCCATCTGCTTGTAAAATACAGTCTGGAGGGCAAGACTGCGCCGACTGCTGTGAAACTGACGTAGAACATCCCTCTGACATCGTAGTTGCTCTGAACGTCCTCCTTGCCGTGACGTCACCAATCTTTAGAATCTGTAAGTAAAATTAAATTATACTATTAGACCACACAATAGATATGTTTCTATTAATTACATATGTTGTAGCTGCAACTATTCGTTAACGGGCGCATCCTGTCAAACAAGTTACTAGGCTCAGAACTACACGTTTCAGACTTTCTTCCATCATACACTGTCTTATATTTCTTACGTTTAAGACAAAACAATCAGTATGCTATAAAACAAAATAAAAACCAGTGGAGATTAACCTACTGTAGCACTTTATTTACTGTTTCTGGTGTCTGTGCACTGTTTATCAACACCTGGGTGGTTTCAGCCGGTACTAGTGTAAAAACAAAGTTACAAAGAGCTGTGATGCCACACCCATCGAAAGGTGTTATTGATGTTGCTGCTGCTTACTTGCTTTTCGTGTGGTTTTTGTCTTTGGTGTTTGATGCATGCGCACACAAACGCACAGAGAGAGAGAGAGAGAGAGAGAGAGAGAGAGGGGGGGGGGGGGGGAGGTAGAGACTGAGAAGTAGATATTTCGAACAATAGATAATGTTTGAACACTAAGTGATCTTGTTGGAGGTGGTTTTACGATCGTAACTACTTGACTGTTAAAGAGTTGTGTGTATTCACGCACCACTTTCATTCTTTGTTTCACTGCTGTGATGTATGGTAGTATTCTTGTATCGTTATTTTATGCAGCCTATCGCTTTCTCCGAGAACCTGCACATTAGTTTCATTATTATTTGTTTATTGTTTCCCTCTCTGACGTGATATGAGAAAGCGGAGTGTATAACATCACTTCTCGAGTCACTTCGAGTCTACAGAATGCCTTGTTTTAAAATTCCTTGCTGTTTTTCCTACGTAAACAGTTCGTGACGTGCATAATTTTGAAAATGCGAACATATTTGTTCCATGTATAACATATTACATGATTGTTTCAGTAGCAAAATTTTCGCCTAAATAAGATTGGTAAGACAATGTAAGCTACTCAGACAGTCATGGTGTGGCGAGAGTGTAAATTGAATATCAGAGAAATGTTACTATGGGTGACAGTACGAGAGGGGAGGCGCGGTTATTCATTGTCTTATTGACCACTGAAGAACAGATGTCTGCTACATATGAGTTATTTTTAGATTTTAGTGTGTCGGACCAATATTCAGCCTCATGACCATCTTCAGCGGTATACGTAGACCTGGCTGTGTGATTAATCCCGTGCCAACTTACACGTCGACTGATGGTGCGGTTTCAGTAGTGTCTCGATTTCTTCTTTCGAAAGCTCTTCATTCTCTTCTAACCACGTTTCTTTACCGGTAGGTCACCAAACAGTAAAGTGCTTGATGCTACTCGTTTGAAGCTGGGCACGTATACCGATGGCGAGAATGAGAACTAACCATTGGTGCATCTTATGTTGTAGCTTCCATCCCGAACATATCTCTATTTTGTGGTGTTCTAGTTCAACTATTCAGTAACTGTGTTTAGGTGACTGAATACGCATTGTGTTCAAGTTGCATTACGGTTACATAATAGCAAAATAATTAAATTTCTTTAAGTAACTTAAAACAAAACAATTCTCACTTCTTCCCTTGTGTTGAATCCCCCTCACCACCGGCGTTTGTGCCCCGCTTGGCTTAAGGACCTCCAGCCGCTTCACTGTCGGGAGACCTGACGTCAGTATCGGAGGATAACTGCCAGACCTTAAAATTCCTCCCGCCGGCCTGCCACAAGGATCAGTGTTGTCTCCTTTCTTGTTTACAATTTACATCAACGACATACCCACAGCGCCACAGGTGCAGATCCCCCAACTCGCGGGAGATACTAGTAGAAGCTTCTCAGAATGAGAAGAAGACTGATGTCAAATTCAGTAAAAACAATATCAAAGTTGGAGACACGTAACAATTGCGCAATACGAACGTATCACGAATTCGCACTCCTCGGTACCTGAGGGATATTTTGGACCCATACTTGTTCTTGCATAAACATGTGGAGAGGACTTTAGAGCGAAAAAACAGACCATGTCAGAGAAACTCGCCGGCCGCGGTGGCCGAGCGGTTCTAGGCACTTCAGGCCGGAAGCGCACGACTGCTACGGTCGCAGTTTCGAATCCTGCCTCGGGCATGGATGTGTGTGATGTCCTTAGGTTAGTTAGGTTTAGGTAGTTCTAAGTTCTAGGGAACTGATTACCTCAGATGGTTCAATTGGCTCTGATCACTATGGGACTTAACTTCTAAAGTCATCAGTCCCCCATGCCCGAGGCAGGATTGGAACCTGCGAGCGAAGCGGTCGCGCGGTTCCAGACTGTAGCGCCTAGAACCCCTCGGCCACTTCAGATGTTAAGTCCCATACTGCTCAGAGCCATTTGAACCATTTTTGAACCTGCCCAACAAATAAGGAATGGCTAACAAATGGCTCTGAGCACTATGGACTCAACTGCTGTGGTCATAAGTCCCCTAGAACTTAGAACTACTTAAACCTAACTAACCTAAGGACATCACACACATCCATGCCCGAGGCAGGATTCGAACCTGCGACCGTAGCGGTCGCGCGGTTCCAGACTGTAGCGCCTTTAACCGCGCGGCCACTCCGGCCGGCAGGAATGGCTAACAAAATCCGACTTCATAGGAGTACAGTCTTATCGAAAACACAATATGGCAGTTCTGTTTCGGAGCTCACGAGCAAAACTAGATTCCATGATAAAGAAGTAGTTGAGAACAAACACTTGTGATGGATTTTGAAAAGAACACTGTGGACTTCCAGAGCTACACCATGACTCCCGTATGGACATAGCTTGTACAGAAATGATTAACAGTAGTCTCTAGCACCATCAGTCGTCTAGAAGAGATCGGAAGACCAAATCCAATCCCCTGGTATACAAAACCCCAAAGGCGTCAGCTCAAAAGCCCTATAGAATAATAAGGCCGGAGATACATTTGTGGACACCCCTGAAGCATGACCCTATACGCAAACAAGAAGTGAAGTTCGCCCGAAAGATCTGGATTTCCGACGTCACATGAAAGAGAGACGGAGAGAGAGTGTTTGAAGTGAATGAAGACCCTCCCCCCCCCCCGCACCAGCGAAAGAAAAAAGAGAATGGTAACGGGTACTGGTACCTCACCGTAAGTGGGCATATAAGCTAACACGTGGTTGTCCCACAGCCATTTTTAGGTGTGGTACGTGTAATGGTACTTGAATTACGTAACCATTACGGCACCTCACCTGAACCTCTCGATAACAGCAATATTCTACTGTGTTTCTGTTAGCTACTTAACATATTTCTGAGACAACATTCAGATTTGATCTCATTTGTGATACATCGATATGTTTATATTGCAATGATATTATTCTTATGTGTATTCTTTCTTTTGTCACTATGATCTTTGACGTACTTGTAACTCTGATTTTTGGGCGCGTAAGCGATTATTAGTTAGTTAGTTGTTGAGTTGTTAGAGAGTCGGACCTTGAGAGAGTCAAGTCGTGGACGTCATGTTGGAAAGACGAATATTGTCGTCAGCTTATAAAATGTGAACTTTAACAGTGACTGTGAGAAAGATGTTTTCAAGTATGTTTTTTATTGTGAAGTGATGTTTAGTGTGTCGCGTGATATTGCAATAAATGCAATTAAAGGAGTGTAACTTAATTTCAGAGTGCTGATTATTTTTTTACATCACCATTGTCCAGCGAAAGTGTAATCTTCAAGAATGATTTGTCAAGCGCATATACAAAACTTTTTAATATAGCAGAATAAAACATAGGCCTCTTTGCATCCGAGCTTGGAATCATAACCACCTAGATTTTCAACGAGAGAGCCATGATTTTACGACGAGACCAGCGTGGGAAACACAAAAAGATGAGTGCCTAGTTTTTTCATTGTTACATGAAATGGCTATTAACTGTGCTCTATTGACACCTGCCACATAATATGACAGTTGTTGCCCGAAAATGCAGTATTTAGCAGCGTGAGCAACACCACAATCGTTATTAAATGCTGACCTTTGTTGTGGTACGGTTGTTAGATACTGAAGATGGGACTGAGGCCCAATACCAGTCTGGTATAATAAAATATTTAGACCAAATTCTCTGCAGCCGCTGTCCTGTTTTAATCACCCTGAGGTTTCTGAGCCTCGTGCAAGTAATAGAGAACAGTGTGTGTAATATGAGAACAGCCTGCGCACGCACCATGACGAGCTCCGTGGTGCTGAAGCGCTTCTCCATGGTGACGGAGGTGCCGTCTTCGTACGTCTGCTGCAGCAGGTGTGTGCTGGGCTGCGGCTCCGTCACCAGGCTGCAGACGAGGCGGCCGTCGTAGCCCTGCTGCTCGTAGCACTCGTCAAGCCGGTAGCTCACCACGTCCTCGTAGCAGCAGGTGCTCGTCTGCTGCGTGAACTCGTCACCGTCTGACGTCAGAGTCACCCTGCACGACGCCGACAGCACAAAGTCTATGGCCATCTGGTCGCTGACACCTGCAATTGTAACACTGCCGTCAGTATATCCCCCACCTGTCAAGACAGCCGGCCGGGGTGGCCGAGCGGTTCTAGGCGCTACAGTCTGGAACCGATCGACCGCTACAGTCGCAGGTTCGAATCCTGCCTCGGGCATGGGTGTGTGTGTGTGATGTCCTTAGGTTAGTTAGGTTTGAGTAGTTCTAAGTTCTAGGGGACTGATAACCTTGGAAGTTTAGTCCCATAGCGCTCAGAGCCATTTGAACCATCTGTCAAGACAATTTGCACGTGTGCTGTGACACGCTACCTGATGTGTTATACAGAATCCACTCAAATGGTAGTTCAGAAAGATACGCGTACCTTCAATTCACATGTGGCAAGTCAATTGCGTATACTGGTTGAGCAAAAGAAGTGAAGCACCTAGAAGGAGAGAGGGAGAAACTTTAGAGGCTAGGAAGATACATGAAGTTATTTCAGTGATTACAAAACCGAATGAGATTTACAAAGACTTGGCTGTATGAGCACACTCATCAGCATTACGTCGCACACTCTCTGGCTCGCGCAGATTTCCTTGGGAAGGATGTCATAAAGCCGCTGCATCCTCACCTGAGGCAAGCTCTTTTCTTGATATCCTAGAGTTCATGCCCTAGCTGATCCTTCACATGTTCTATGGGGGGTCACACCTGACCTGGGAATTCTGCTGGCCAAAGGAGTATCTCAACATCAAGCAGACAGATTGTAGCCGGCCGCGGTGGTCTAGCGGTTCTGGCGCTGCAGTCCGGAACCGCGGGACTGCTACGGTCGCAGGTTCGAATCCTGCCTCGGGCATGGGTGTATGTGATGTCCTTAGGTTAGTTAGGTTTAAGTAGTTCTAAGTTCTAGGGGACTTATGACCTAAGATGTTGAGTCCCATAGTGCTCAGAGCCATTTGAGACAGATTGTAGAAACACACACTTTACATGTGTGGACGAGCATTGTCCTGGCTCCTCGATGGTGTCGTATGAGAGGTAACACATGAGGACGCAGGAAAATCGCGACGTACCGTTGTGCCGTCACAGTCCCCAAACTTGAATTCATACCTGATGGCTCCCAGGAGTACCACTGCTGCGCTTCCTCAAAACAATGGAAGAAGGGGAGCTCTCCCCAGGGCCCTGCCCAACTGACCGTCGATGGCCATCCGGGTTAATTCAGAACCGCGCTTAGTGGCAAAATGCAATGAGACGCCATTTGGTAGCTGTCCATGCTTCCCAGTCACGCCTCCGCTCCACTCGCAATCGTTAGTTTCGTGATGTTAACGGTAGCCTACACATGTGACAGTCATTCCCTGCTCCAGCTAGTGTCCGACCAGTGGTGTGGAATAATACAGAATCTAGCTAGAAGTTCTCGGATGGCAGGCGATGTGTTTGCTGCAAAATAGGACCACCCTGTGGTGGTCAGGCTTCGTCCTCGATAACCCTGACGATGGTTAAGCCTGCTCTTATGCAGTCCAAGATCGGAACACTGTCGAATTCGGCTGCCCCACAAATCTGGATATTGCATGATTCTAGAAGCTGGTCAAATAGAAAGTCACAATGATGACCCTTTAAAACTCTGCTGTGTGCTGATAAAGCTATCTTACACGAATGTGTGGCATCTCCGTATTCTTCAGTCATCACTCAACATATGACATTCTTCACGTCTATTAGATATCCTATTAGGCCAGGTAACAACTCTAAACACGAACAACACTCATGCGCTCAGGTGACCGTTCTACCTGTCACAGGCAATTACAGTTCTAATCAGTTACATACCCGTTGATGTTGTGTACATGTACGAAGTTACTTTGACATCCAGCCTTGTCTTCTGAGTGGTTCATATTAGGTAATGATGATCATGTGAACTATAATCATAAGGCCCAAACTGACGTACGCATCCGTTTTTTCTGACACTACGGAATAAACTCCTCCACAGCTCTTTTCAGAACCGAAGTTAACATTTAATACTATACAAAGTGCTGTTTACGAATCGATGTTTGTAACGCTTCCGTGAGGACGAAAAACTAGGTGGTTCAAGCGACAGGTATGCTAATGGCAAATAATAGTTCACAGAGTAAAATTTGATGAGAAGATTCATCTTTAAGAACTAATCAACTTGATCGTGAAATGCGTATTGCAAACAATACAGTGTATATAGTAAGAATTATCTTACAGTTATACCCTTATCATAACCATCGTGTGCAGGCAATGGCGCGAATGGTTCTGATCCAAGAGTTGAGTTATGCCAGTGAATTATCTTGCACTGAGCTTCAGTGATTCTTAACGAAGTGTAAATTGCTTCTGTCAATAAAAAATTAAATGTTCGTTAGAGATCATTATTTATTTACCTCTAAGTACTGACCATCAGGTAATCGAAAATGGTTCAAATGGCTCTAAGCACTATGGGACTTAACATCTGAGGTCATCAGTCCCCCAGACTTAGAACTACTTGAACCCAAATAACCTAAGGACATCACACACATCACGCCCGAGGCAGGATTCGAACCTGCGACCGTAGCAGCCGCGTGGTCCCGGACTAAAGCGCCTAGAACATCGCGCGACCACTCTCTGTACAGTTTTTATCGTAAAAGATTGCTACACACTGTAAATGCCTTAACAGATTTCCAACCAACATATCACATCTTATGGCAAGACTTCTCTGTAGACGATAACTCTATAAATCCTCTTCACTTCGCACTTTATCTGGTCACCAACTTCCAAGAACGTTTCGAATTTTTCATGTTCGTTAACTTCTCGCGGTTTACGTTTCACTTCTATACAGTGTTGAGCTCCACATGTAAGTGTCGGAGATATATTTATCATTCCTGTTTCAATGGCGTTAGAAGAACCGGCCGTTGTGGACGAGCGATTCTAGGCGCTTTAGTCCGGAACCGCACTGCTGCTGCGGTCGCGGGTTCGAATCCTGCCTCGGGCATGGATGCGTCTGGTTAGGTTAATTATGTTTAAGCAGTTCTAAGTCTAGGGGACTGATGACCTCAGATGTTGTCCCATAGTGCTTAGAGCCATTTGAACCATTTGAGCGTTAGAAGATATCTTCAGCTGAAAATAGTTCGCTTTTGCTGTGTCATTTTGCTTCTTGTATCGCCTTTGCTTCGTCTTTCCCTTGTGCTGCTCTGTATACTGCAGTAAAATGGGATATTGAAAGTATACAAAGAAAGACATCGCGAATTATCACCGATTTGTTTGACCCTTGTAAGAGTGTTACGGATATGCAGAATAAACTGACTGACAGACACTTAAACACAGGCACAAACTATTCCGAGTAAGCCTACTTACAAGTTTGAAGAACCAGCTATAACGGAGAAATGGAGGACTGTATTACAATCTCTTACGTATCACCCCAGTAGCGATGTTGATAAGCATGTCGTAATATTTACAGCTCGTGCAGAAGCGTTTGGTCAAGCCATAGAAACGTGATTTTTATTACTTTATCTTATGGCTGTAGTAATTTAAAAACTTAAAATAGGCTACAGTCATAATCTGCTCATTAAGAGGTACAACGTTACGTTAAAGATTTAAAAGTAAGTATTAAATTAAGAAACAATTGGATAATGCGAGCACTTAGCGACTTTCAACAAACCTTATACATAATTTCAAAACACTTCGAAACTTTTTCTGGTTGACAAAACCCACAAAATAAATGAAAGGGAATAAGTTTATCGCTGACTAAATTTTCGCTTTTCATGCAGTAAAACTTTAACGTCATCGTGACAGTTTAATTTGTTGATTCACTACTCCTAACTAAATTCACTACCAATTTTGTAGACATGCACATATACCACTAAAAATACTGACAAGCTTATGTCTTTGTACGGCACAGAGAATAACTAGCTTTTCAGGAAAATGTAAATAGCTCTAAACATAAGTATTTGATTTTGACGTTCTCATTTGTCTATGGGCGAATAATCCGAAACTAATAAAATCCACATAAATATTCCACCGTTGAGGTTTTACATTCTTAACAGAAAATATTGAACACATTAAGTCATTTATAATCAGACGCTTGAAGTTGTTTTATATAAGATTTGGGGGTGGATTATAGTGGTTACTTAATCGTATGGAAGACAGTTGAGACCTATATTTATGCCATATCCTAAATTTAGCTTGAGAAGCTCTTAAAAATAAATCTGAAAGACGAACATAGTATGCTGTTAAATTCGCTCCGTACGTGAACTGTAATGCAATCGGTTCTTTATACACGTGTAGTCAGTGGAAACGTAGTCAGGAAAACTGTAACAGCTCACATACCTCAGAGAGATTGTCATCAACATCTCGAGAAGAACTTACTAATGAGTAACCATTGTCAATGAAGTAATTTTCGTTGAAACCAATAACAATGTATTATGAAAGGAGTATTCCTGTTAAGGGTAACGCCGACCTAAAACTACTACACGACTTTGTGAGTGGAAATAAACAGAATCACGTAAGATTATCACTCGGCTTCAAACGCGAGCAACAGAGACATGCGAAATGCATTGGGATATTATATACGAGAAATACTTTTCTTTCAGACAAAAGTACTCACCTAGTGCGCGCAAGAACTGCTCCATGTTTTGCTGGCCTTCAACGTCCAGCTCGTAGACAATGCCGCAGTACTTCTCCATGGTTGTCGGACAGCTCCCTGAACTTGCACTACGCTCCAGCAACTGTGAAGGGGATGAATGAATCGACGAGTAAAGATCGGCCTATCAGAAGATTATATACCGCGGCGAGATAGATCGTGACTGTTCTTGCCAAATATCCGGTGCCGATGAATGATCAGTCGCCGGACGCTGATAAGATACGAACGGCAGGTGATGGGGCGCGCTGAGTGTAGTCCGTGCTTCGCGGCTTCTCAAACTACATTTCCTGTCAGCTTCCTGCACGTTTCGAAACACTCAGAGTCACTTCCTTTATCTCCAACAGGAAATCTCGAAGTTACATTTCGATTAAAAAACAAGAAGACGAGACATGTAATATCTCATATACGAGTATTTTCCGCCATCCAGCTTGAGTAGAGATTACGCCGTAAGTTTTTAATAATATCAATTAGTAATGCAGTGAGTACCCCCGATATGAGTTTACGTAAAGTGACAGATGGAGGTCAAAGAACACCTCTGTCTACCTTCTTACGTTTCCCCTTCTCTACCGAAAGAAGGCGTATATCCATTTCTTAGAGACTTCGATTCCACCATTACAGACGAGCTCAAATGGTTCAAATGGTTCTGAGCACTATGCGACTTAACTTCTGAGGTCATCAGTCGCCTAGAACCTAGAACTAATTAAACCTAAGGACATCACACACATCCATGCCCGAGGCAGGATTCGAACCTGCGACAGTAGCGGTCACGCGGTTCCAGACTGAAGCGTCTAAACCGCACGGCCACACTGGCCGGCTCAGACGAGATCAAGTAAATTGTCTATAGTAGCCATTCTAGCGAAATTCACAATTTAGCTGATCTTGCTGAAGCTCATTAAGGCTAATTAAATTTAGTGTGAGAAGATCAGGAGTTCTAAAAGATTTAATATGATATTTAATAATTAGAAGTCACTTACTTAAATATTGTTGTGCGATTCTCGAAGAACAGTAAAGAGAAAAACGCATTCCTATTATTATCTTACAAATGATAGTAACCAGATTATAGTTCCGTTCCAAGATTCTGTCTCTACCCCGTGGTTCAAATGGCACTGAGCACTATGGGACTTAACATCTGAGGTCATCAGACCCCTAGAACTTAGAACTACTTAAACGTAACTAACCTAAGGATCGTAATTTATAGCATTTCATACTTCCATGGTTGATCTCGTGACACGACTGTTGGTTGCTTCATAAAGAAATCTGTTCGCCGAAACTTTTTATGGTCCACTGTCACGAATGATGATGATGATGATGATGATGATGATGACAATTTCAGGGATATTATTGTACACAGACTCAGCCATGTCACTTTAAGACAGGGTGTAATTTCATGCTGATGCAATCATCATTTTCTAATTGTTCCTCTCCTGCACGCAGTACATAACGCTCTAAAATGTGTTCATTTTTCTTAAGCGCAATAAGGCGATCACAATCTAGCCACGAGAAGTATCTCCATACCGAAACATCAACTTCTCTATACTTCAATGTTGGCATTACACATGGTTGCAGGTAACGTTCGCCAGACATTCGCCACACCCAAAATCCTTCCATCGATTTGCCACAAGATATATCATGAGTCATCACTCTCAACAACTTGTTTCCAGTCGTCCAGTGTCCAACGGTGTCTCTCTTTACACCAGCTCAAGTGTCGCTCACCACGGACTGCAGATACGTGTGGCATGCGAGGCGTTGCTCGGCCATTGTACCCCATTGTTTTTAACTCCCTAAGAACAGTCATTGTGCTGGCTGGACTGTTGGTAGCACTTTGGAACTCACGAGTGATGTCTTCCACTGAACTGATGCGTCTTTTTTCAATCGTCATTCACAATACAAGATGGTCCCTCTTAGTATATGAGGTTCTGATGTGGTTGTTGCTTCGAGGTTCCACTTCTCAACCATATCACCAACAGTCACCTTGGGTAGACTTAGAAGGGTTGGAAATGTCTCTGAGGGACCCAGGTGGTATCCAATGACTGCTCAACGTTCGAAGTCAACGAAGTCTCCTGACCGAACCATTTTGCCGTTACTGTTTCTTTCTTTCCTGACAACACAATATTCCATCCTGTCAACACAATTCTCTTACAGTGCCGGTCCGTCTCTCGTGACACCTAGTGCGCTCAGTCCGTATTTTATAGGGAAGCCCAGATACCCTGGATCAGATAGTCTACGCGATATTGAATTTTGGTCGAAAACAAGACAATGTAGGACACATACGATGAAACGTACTTTTGGACATTTTGTAGTAAAAGTAGTAGAAGTTACTTTTGTTCTTATTGTTGGTGTTATTGAGATGCATAAGCTTTGTTTAACTTTGATAATCAAATCATATTTACTTGAACAATCTCCCACTCAATTTGTAATAAAGTGTGTTTGTATGTCTGTATGTTTCAGTTTGTCGTGATGACATCACGGATGTAAACCGTTTCCATTCGTCTTCTGACACGTCGAAAGAGACGAAAGTGCAGGCTTCCTAGTCGTTTTTCACACAATACTAACACCAACCCCCCCCCCCCCCCCCCTGAACCATGGACCTTGCCGCTGGTGGGGAGGCAAGGGCAACAGTCTGGATGATTGACTGATCTGGCCTTGTAACAATAACCAAAACGGCCTTGCTGTGCTGGTACTGCGAACGGCTGAAAGCAAGGGGAAACTACGGCCGTAATTTTTCCCGAGGGCATGCAGCATTACTGTATGATTAAATGATGATGGCGTCCTCTTGGGTAAAATATTCCGGAGGTAAAATAGTCCCCCATTCGGATCTCCGGGCGGGGACTACTCAAGAGGATGTCGTTATCAGGAGAAAGAAAACTGGCGTTCTACGGATCGGAGCGTGGAATGTCAGATCCCTTAATCGGGCAGGTAGGTTAGAAAATTTAAAAAGGGAAATGGATAGGTTAAAGTTAGATATAGTGGGAATTAGTGAAGTTCGGTGGCAGGAGGAACAAGACTTCTGGTCAGGTGACTACAGGGTTATAAACACAAAGTCAAATAGGGGTAATGCAGGAGTAGGTTTAATAATGAATAGGAAAATAGGAATGCGGGTAAGCTACTACAAACAGCATAGTGAACGCATTATTGTGGCCAAGATAGATACGAAGCCCACACCTACTACAGTAGTACAAGTTTATATGCCAACTAGCTCTGCAGATGACGAAGAAATTGAAGAAATGTATGATGAAATAAAAGAAATTATTCAGATTGTGAAGGGAGACGAAAATTTAATAGTCATGGGTGACTGGAATGCGAGTGTAGGAAAAGCGAGAGAAGGAAACGTAGTAGGTGAATATGGATTGGGGCTAAGAAATGAAAGAGGAAGCCGCCTGGTAGAATTCTGCACAGAGCACAACTTACTCATAGCTAACACTTGGTTTAAGAATCATGATAGAAGGTTGTATACATGGAAGAACCCTGGAGACACTAAAAGGTATCAGATAGATTATATAATGGTAAGACAGAGATTTAGGAACCAGGTTTTAAATTGTAAGACATTTCCAGGGGCAGATGTGGACTCTGACCACAATCTATTGGTTATGACATGTAGATTAAAACTGAAGAAACTGCAAAAAGGGGGGAATTTAAGGAGATGGGACCTGGATAAACTGAAAGAACCAGAGGTTGTACAGAGTTTCAGGGAGAGCATAAGGGAACAATTGACAGGAATGGGGGAAAGAAATACAGTAGAAGAGGAATGGGTAGCTTTGAGGGATGAAGTAGTGAAGGCAGCAGAGGATCGAGTAGGTAAAAAGACGAGGGCTAGTAGAAATCCTTGGGTAACAGAAGAAATATTGAATTTAATTGATGAAAGGAGAAAATATAAAAATGCAGTAAATGAAGCAGGCAAAAAGGAATACAAACGTCTCAAAAATGAGATCGACAGGAAGTGCAAAATGGCTAAGCAGGGATGGCTAGAGGACAAATGTAAGGATGTAGAGGCTTATCTCACTAGGGGTAAGATTGATACTGCCTACAGGAAAATTAAAGAGACCTTTGGAGATAAGAGAACCACTTGTATGAACATCAAGAGCTCAGATGGAAACCCAGTTCTAAGCAAAGAAGGGAAAGCAGAAAGGTGGAAGGAGTATATAGAGGGTCTATACAAGGGCGATGTACTTGAGGACAATATTATGGAAATGGAAGAGGATGTAGATGAAGATGAAATGGGAGATACGATACTGCGTGAAGAGTTTGACAGAGCACTGAAAGACCTGAGTCGAAACAAGGCCCCCGGAGTAGACAACATTCCATTGGAACTACTGACGGCCTTGGGAGAGCCAGTCCTGACAAAACTCTACCATCTGGTCAGCAAGATGTATGAGACAGGTGAAACACCCTCAGACTTCAAGAAGAATATAATAATTCCAATCCCAAAGAAAGCAGGTGTTGACAGATGTGAAAATTACCGAACAATCAGTTTAATAAGCCACAGCTGTAAAATACTAACACGAATTCTTTACAGACGAATGGAAAAACTAGTAGAAGCCAACCTCGGGGAAGATCAGTTTGGATTCCGTAGAAATACTGGAACACGTGAGGCAATACTGACCTTACGACTTATCTTAGAAGAAAGATTAAGGAAAGGCAAACCTACGTTTCTAGCATTTGTAGACTTAGAGAAAGCTTTTGACAATGTTGACTGGAATACTCTCTTTCAAATTCTAAAGGTGGCAGGGGTAAAATACAGGGAGCGAAAGGCTATTTACAATTTGTACAGAAACCAGATGGCTGTTATAAGAGTCGAGGGACATGAAAGGGAAGCAGCGGTGGGGAAGAGAGTAAGACAGGGTTGTAGCCTCTCCCCGATGTTATTCAATCTGTATATTGAGCAAGCAGTAAAGGAAACAAAAGAAAATTTCGGAAGTGGTATTAAAATCCATGGAGAAGAAATAAAAACTTTGAGGTTTGCCGATGACATTGTAATTCTGTCAGAGACAGCAAAGGACTTGGAAGAGCAGTTGAATGGAATGGATGGTATCTTGAAGGGAGGATATAAGATGAACATCAACAAGAGCAAAACGAGGATAATGGAATGTAGCGGAATTAAGTCGGGTGATGCTGAGGGAATTAGATTAGGAAATGAGACACTTAAAGTAGTAAAGGAGTTTTGCTATTTGGGGAGCAAAATAACTGATGATGGTCGAAGTAGAGAGGATATAAAATGTAGACTGGCAATGGCAAGGAAAGCGTTTCTGAAGAAGAGAAATTTGTTAACATCGAGTATAGATTTAAGTGTCAGGAAGTCATTTCTGAAAGTATTTGTATGGAGTGTTGCCATGTATGGAAGTGAAACATGGACAGTAAATAGTTTGGACAAGAAGAGAATAGAAGCTTTCGAAATGTGGTGCTACAGAAGAATGCTGAAGATTAGATGGGTAGATCACATAACTAATGAGGAAGTATTGAATAGGATTGGGGAGAAGAGAAGTTTGTGGCACAACTTGACCAGAAGAAGGGATCGGTTGGTAGGACATGTTCTGAGGCATCAAGGGATCACCAATTTAGTATTGGAGGGCAGCGTGAAGGGTAAAAATCGTAGGGGGAGACCAAGAGATGAATACACTAAGCAGATTCAGAAGGATGTAGGTTGCAGTAGGTACTGGGAGATGAAGAAGCTTGCACAGGATAGAGTAGCATGGAGAGCTGCATCAAACCAGTCTCAGGACTGAACACCACAACAACAACAACAAACTAACACCAATGCTTAATTGATCTCTCTTTCCGTCACCGTGCGCTATTCCAACACTCTCTGCTGGTAAGTCGCCTTCGGTTCTCGCTTGGCACTGAATTTCATATAGACATGCAACCACTTGCTGTTGAATTATTAACTGAGTCATTCCTTTCGACACATTTTTTCTTTGTACCTGTATGATAAATGCATCATTTGCGGAATATATCTCCATCTTGTGGGGGTAAAATCGACAGCCGAGATGGCAATAATAGTTTTTTATTTACCTTTAGAATTTTTGACACCCTATAGCTAGTGCTGTCCGTAGGCGGTCAAGGACTCCAGAGGACTTGGGAGCAGTTGAAGTGAATGGATAGCGTTTTGAAAAGAGTTTATAAGATGCAGATCAACAAAAGTGAAACAAAGGTTATGACATGTGGTCGAATTAAACTGGACAATGTTGCGAGAATTGGATTGTGAAATGAAAGGCTACAAGCAGTAGATTACTTCTGCTACCTGGGCATCAAAAAATTAATGATTTTACAGCATTGAGAATAACTGAAAGTAGAGAGGATATAAAACGCAGAGTAACTTTACGAAGGAAAGCAGTTCTTGAACAAAGAAATTTGTTAACATTTAATTTAAATTTAAGTTAGGAAGTCTTTTCCGATGGTATTTGTCACGACGATAGCCTCCTACGAAAGTGAACCATGTTCATCAATCATTTGAGACAAAAAGAGGATGGAAATTCCTGAAACGTCGTGATTAGATGTGTAGATCAAACAACTATTGCGAAGGTACTGAGTCAGCATGGAGAAAAATGAAATTGATGTCGTTATTAGACTAATGGGATGTGTAATAGAACACATTCTGAGGCGTCATGAAATCATATACACTCCTGGAAATGGAAAAAAGAACAAATTGACACCGGTGTGTCAGACCCACCATACTTGCTCCGGACACTGCGAGAGGGCTGTACAAGCAATGATCACACGCACGGCACAGCGGACACACCAGGAACCGCAGTGTTGGCCGTCGAATGGCGCTAGCTGCGCAGCATTTGCGCACCGCCGCCGTCAGTGTCAGCCAGTTTGCCGTGGCATACGGAGCTCCATCGCAGTCTTTAACACTGGTAGCATGCCGCGACAGCGTGCACGTGAACCGTATGTGCAGTTGACGGACTTTGAGCGAGGGCGTATAGTGGGCATGCGGGAGGCCGGGTGGACGTACCGCCGAATTGCTCAACACGTGGGGCGTGAGGTCTCCACAGTACATCGATGTTGTCGCCAGTGGTCGGCGGAAGGTGCACGTGCCCGTCGACCTGGGACCGGACCGCAGCGACGCACGGATGCACGCCAAGACCGTAGGATCCTACGCAGTGCCGTAGGGGACCGCACCGCCACTTCCCAGCAAATTAGGGACACTGTTGCTCCTGGGGTATCGGCGAGGACCATTCGCAACCGTCTCCATGAAGCTGGGCTACGGTCCCGCACACCGTTAGGCCGTCTTCCGCTCACGCCCCAACATCGTGCAGCCCGCCTCCAGTGGTGTCGCGACAGGCGTGAATGGAGGGACGAATGGAGACGTGTCGTCTTCAGCGATGAGAGTCGCTTCTGCCTTGGTGCCAATGATGGTCGTATGCGTGTTTGGCGCCGTGCAGGTGAGCGCCACAATCAGGACTGCATACGATCGAGGCACACAGGGCCAACACCCGGCATCATGGTGTGGGGAGCGATCTCCTACACTGGCCGTACACCACTGGTGATCGTCGAGGGGACACTGAATAAAGTCAATAAAGTTTCCCCTTCCTGGGACAATGAATTCACGGTGTTCTTATTTCAATTTCCAGGAGTGTATTTAGTAATAGAAGTATGAGGAGACATGCTAAAAATTATAGAGAGGTCAAGAATTGAATCCTGTAGACAGATCCAAAAGGATAGGTTGCAGCTGTTCTGCATAGATGAGGAGTCTTTCAAACGATGAACTAGCATGGATGGCAGCATCCAACCAGTTTTTGGGCTAAAGACAAACACAGTAACAACAACAAAAATACCAACATGCCACCTATATTAACTGTAATCTCTAAACCGCTTTACAGCATTATTTACTTTGAGAGTACGAACATTGGTAGGCAGGCATGAATGCTTGAATGAATGAGATGGTAGGCAGGCATTTACCAGGTTATTTTAGCGCGTACCATTAACAGGCTGTGACCAGTGTTAGGTAGCGTCAGCCGTTGTGCCCTCCTTAGAGAAGGCAGCATGGGCTAGGCCGCTCTGGACCAAATGTCTACCGGCAAAGATTCTAGCTGATCATCTTCGCTTATGCTCATAGCCGATATCTTGATTCAGATGTCTACCAAAAACTGAGCCGCAGAATGAGTATGTCGAGTTCTCCTCCTAGCCATACTGAAAACTTTGCTTTCGACGTTTCTTTAGTTTTCAGTGGCCATTTAGGATTTTTGTATTGTGAATCACATTTTTTGTTAGCAACATCTGTTGTCCTTAAACAAGTGTCCTTATTTCCTCACGCTAAGAAAATACAAATTAACAAATTAATTTGCCCCACCTCGCTCCCCAAATGCGAGTCTCTGAGTAATGCTTGATTTTTCCGATATTTCTCTCATAATCTGCTAACTGAGTTCTTCTTTGGATTGTAACATTTATCGACCTTCATTCACAGATGCACAGCAAGTGTACTCCGATAAGCCGAAACACTAAGAGCAAACTCTTCAGCACTGGCTAATTAATTAGTCTCAAGCTGTCACTAACCTCTCACCCAACACAGTCCCAAGCGATTGGAAGAAATTACAGGCGACTTGCGTCTATGAAATGGGTAACAGAACGGATCCGCAAAATAACAGACTGATATCGTGCAGAATTATTGAGCATATTCTACGTCAGAATACAGCAAAACTGCTCTAGTGAGAAATGCTTCTCCCCACTAATCACACGGATTGAGAAAGAATCGCTCGTGTGAAAAGAAGCTTATCCTTTCACGCCAATCATATTCATAATTATGCCGAAAGCATTTGAAACATCAGCGTGTTACCACAGGTCCAAGTGTGAGGAATAGGTTCCCAAATACATTAGCGGCTACAAGACTTTTACAGTAATAGAATGTAATACGTTATACAGAAGGCCAAGTGTTCATCAGAGACAAGGATATCGTCAGGAATGCCACAGCGATGCGTGATAGGACCGCATTTGTTCTTTATACAGGGTGTTTCCGTAAGAACGTGCAAAAATGTAACAGGACATAAAGAATGCTCCACTGAACAATTTGAGATCGGAGGAACCATCTTAAGGAGATACTGAAGTAAACTTGTCTACTGCTTTGTCAGTGTTTTCCAGCTTATTTACACCTAAAATGCGTACAGGTTTATACGTGCTGTGACATTTATTTACATTCTTTAGGTCCTGCAATGAAACGAGGAGGACGAGCTTGATTACTAGGAAGTATCTCCTGGTCGTTGGACTGGAAGGGGAGGTCCTATTCCATGGCCTGCGAGGTTACTTGACCTGAATCCCCTCGATTATTTCCTGTGCGGGTATCTAAAGTCACTTGTGTACAGACCCCATTGGATATGGAGATGGAATTAATTTCCAGAATTGTAGCGGCCTGTGATGTCATTCGAAATACGCCAGGGATATTTACCAGAGTGCATCAGAACATTGTTCGCCGATACCATGCTTGCATTGAGGTTGATGGCCGTCAGTTTCAGAATTTTTGGAACAAAAAGCACAAATGTTACGTTCATTGTGTCAATGATGGCATGTACAGTTAACTGTAATAATGCAAATAAAAAAGTACGCGGTACTGTGATTTTATTCCTATTATCTCCTTAAGATGTGGTGCTATAGACGAATGTTGAAAATTAGGTGGACTGATAAGGTAAGGAACGAGGAGGTTCTACGCAGAATCGGAGAGGAAAGGAATATGTGGAGAACACTGATAAGGAGAAGCGACAGGATGATAGGACATCTGCTAAGACATGAGGGAATGACTTCCATGGTACTAGAGGGAGCTGTAGAGGGCAAAAACTGTAGAGGAAGACAGAGATTGGAATACGTCAAGCAAATAATTGAGGACGAAGGTTGCAAGTGCTACTCTGAGATGAAGAGGTCAGCACAGGAAAGGAATTCGTGGCGGGCCGCATCAAACCAGTCAGTAGACTGATGGAAAAAAAAAAAAAAGAAAAAAAAATCTCCTTAAGCTGGCTTCTCCGATCCCAGATTCCCTACCTCAAATTGTTCAGTGGAGCATCCTCTACGTCCTGTCAAATTTTTTCACGCTCTTACGGAGACACGCTTTATACACAAAAAAATCTGGCAGGCTGTTGCTGATGTCCGCAGCTCGTGGTCTAGTGGCTTGCGTTGCCGGGTTTATTCCCGGCCGGGATGGGGATTCTCTCTGCCCCGGTACTGGGTGTTTGTGTTGTCCTCATCATTTCATCACCGTCATCATTCGTGACAGTGGCTCGATTCGACTGTGGGAAAAAATTGGACTGTGTAGAAATTGGTACTTTGTACGTGTGCTGATGACCGCGCAGTTGAGCGCCCCACAAACCAGACTTCATCGTCATATAGACTATTGCTGATGACGCTGCAGTGAATGGGAAACTGTCGTCGTTGCGTGCTTGCAGGAGGTTACAGGATGAATTTTACAGAATTTTTGTTTGTTGTGATGAATGGCAGATTGTTCTAAATACGGGAAACGTAAATTGCTGTAGAGCAGAAAAATCACACAATTGTTGGAGTGCTGCTTGACACAATTGCATGGATTAAATATCTGGGCGGAACACTACAAGGGGATATGAAATGGAACGAGCACGTGAGGTTGGTTATAAGGAAGATGAATGCCCGAACTCAATTAATTGGGAGAATTGTTGGATTGTGTAGCTCATATATGAAGGAGACAGCGTAGAGAACAATTGAGTGACTAGCTCTTGAGAACTGCACGAATTTTTGGGATCCCTACCAGGTCGAACTAAAGAAAAACATCGAACCACTTCAAAAAATGCTGACAGGTTTGCCACCGATAAGTTCGATAAACGTGATGCAAGTCTTACAGGAAAGATCCTTGACCTCAAATGGAGAAATTTAAGAGACCAGGCATTTGTGATGAACAGCAGGATAATTCTACTGTCACAAATGTACATCTCGCGGAAGCACAACGAAGACAACATAAGGGAAACCATGGCTCGTACGGAAGCATATAATCAGTCGTTCCTCCCTCACTCCATTTCTGAGTGGGACTGAAAACTGAATGACTAGCAATGGTACAAGGTAAGCCTCCACTATATATCCTATGGTGCCTTGCGGGATTTGTATGTAGGTGTGGACTATTTTACTCTAGAGGTTGCCACCATCGTCAAGCCATGCAACAGAGCTGCATGTCTGTGTCAAAAATGACGGCTATAGTCTCCACATGCTTTCAGCCTTCACAATAGCAACACAACGAGGCTGAATGTTACAAAGCCACTCATTTCATTATCCAGAGTGTTGACTTCTGAAGTATTGAAAAGATTGCTCCCCCTCTTCACGAACCACATGTTACAGTGCTTTACGGACTATAAGCCGCACCTTTTTCTCGAAAAATTGCCTCCAAATTTCAGGTGCGTCTTATGCTCAAAATTAATATAAAAACGTCCATTATTTGATTCGAAATTCCGCAAATCTTAAAAATGTTCTCATATTCGATGCCGTGGGAAACCTACCTCTATCGCCGGCCGTTGTGGCAGAGCGGTTCTAGGCGCTTCAGTCTGGAACCGCGCGACCACTACAGTCGCAGGTTCGAATCCTACCTCGGGCATGGATGTGTGTGATGTCCTTAGGTTAGTTAGGTTTAAGTAGTTCTAAGTTCTAAGGGACTGATGACCTCAGATGTTAAGTTCCATAGTGCTCAGAGCCATTTGAACCATTTGAACCTACCTCTATCTGGCAACACTGTACTCAACTGGCAGCAGCAGTGCGAGGATTCACAAGCTTGCTAAGACTTTCTCCCTCCCGCCCAGTCATCACAAACCCAGAACACAGTCTTTCCTACGTTGCGTCATTGCAGTCTACGGTATCACTGAACCTGAACTGAAAGCGATTTCTGGTATCGGTAGCAGTACAATATTTTTGTTAATAGCTAATTTCGTAATGGAAAAAATAAACGGTATTCATGATAAGCGTGCTGTTAATTGGACATGTTAGCATATGCAGAAGAACATGGAAAAAGAGCAGCTGAGTGCCGTATCTTGATTGCCGGGTTAGTAAAGGAGAACTGAAAAAATAAGGAAGACTAAATGTGCAACAGAGGACCGAATGCAAAATGGCTAAAACTAGAAGATGACGTATTCAAATGGATTTAAGGACGCTGGAATTAATACAAAATGATTCAAATACACGCTCGTGAGCTAGCGCTACAGTGAACTTAACAGACTTTAAGGGTGGAGTTGTTTTGTGCTACAGATTTATGAAGCGTCATGGACATAGAATGCGCATCAAAACCAAAATTTCTCAGAAATGACACAATAGTATGAGAAAAAAAGATTACCTTTCCATCGCTTTATTATTCATCATCGAAAGAAAACCAGTGTAGAACTAACCCAGGCAGCGGATTCGTTTTACTACTCACGTGGATGACTTCACACTCTTCATGATTTAGAGTCGATCTCAATTTTTTGCACCATACAAATATCTTTTCTAAGTAATTTTCCAATTCGTTTTGATCATTTGATGACATCAAATGACGGTATAAACTAAGATTTTTTAGTTTGGCTTTGCAAATTAATCATAAAAATCGTCTTTCCGCAGATCTCGGTCCGTTGTTGCTGCACCTACAGTACAGCTTCGTATTTTCTTGAGACGCGCAAGCACCCAAGATTGACAAGGTCCCTGGTTCGTAGGGGAGAAAAGTAATACACAGTCAAAATCACACAGGAAAAGAAGCCGATTATGGTACATTTGACACAGAAAAATAGAAAGTGAAAACCTTCGATAGAGGCTTTACAACATTGAGAGGCAAAGTATACTGTCGTTTTGACATTAAAATTTGGTGCCCACATTGTCGATTGCAGCTGGGCACTGTGGCCTCTTTTCCAACCTTGTCTTATAGCCGAAGAGTCCAGCAGTCGTGTATTTGTCGTGCGGAAAAACGACGGTAGCATACAAGCACCGCGAATTTACGGCCAACTAGCCGGCCGGTGTGGCCGAGCGGTTCTAGGCGCTTCAGTCCGGAACCGCGCGATCGCTACGGTCGCAGGTTCGAATCCTGCCTCGGGCATGGATGTGTGTGATGTCCTTAGTTTAGTTAGGTTTAAGTAGTTCTAAGTTCTAGGGGACTGATGACCTCAGATGTGAAGACCCATAGTGCTCAGAACCATTTGAACCATTTTTTTACCGCCAACTACACACTGTGGCACTAGCTATGCTTCGGGCCGATAAAAAGGTCCAAGACCCCATAGCACTAGTACTTCACACATCTAAATAGTGCAGTCGTTTTCAAACTTTTTGGGTCCACGACTCCCTCGACCTGAACATAAACACTGGCCTTTCGCAGATGACTTCCGATTCGAAGTGTGGGGTGAATAAGCTTAAGCTTCGAAAAAAAATTACTAAGTGTAGTTACTTCTTTATTAACGACATAACACATTTTAATCAACTTTTAATGTTATTAAGTCTTATTCTTGCAACAAAATCAATGGAAAGTCTGAGCTTGTTTCTTCATCATCAATTCTTCAAATCTCAGCAAAAGATTGGAAACTGCGTCTCATATCTAATCCTCCACACTCATTCGCTATCTCTATTTCGTGCTGATAAGTGTCAATGCTTGAAAGACCGCCTCACACAAGTAGAATTTTGCAAAATGCATCAAAACTTATAGGGTCTTGTACTTGCGGATATTAACTGTTCGTTCACTGCACGATTTCAGTGTTAGTGATGACAGTTCACAATTCGTCATAACTGATTGAAAGTCACCGAATAAAACAGAAGTAATATCTGACGTTCCCCAAGGAAATGCTATAGGCACTCTGTTGCTCCTGATTTACATAAACAATTTAGGAGACAATCTGAGCAGTATTCTTAGATTGTTTGCAGATGATGCTATCAGTTACCGTCATTTACTGTCATCAAATGATCAAAACCAATTGCGAAATGACTTAGACAAGATGTTTGTGGTGCAAAAGCTTGAAATTGACTCTAAATCATGGAAAGTCTGGTCATCCACATGAGTACTAAAAAGAATGCGCTAAACTTCGGTTACACGATACATCATACAAATCTAAAGGCTATAAATTCAACTAAATACTTAAGGATTACAATTGCGAATAACTTTGCGCTAGAGAAAAGCAAATACGTTTTAGATCACCAACTGGAGAAAGTGGTAATTAGCGATCTTACGGACGTGATGTTCATTTCAACTAAATGAAGTATCCAAAGTGACCATGTGCGAAACAGCTGCGAATGATATGTCAGCCCCAAAATTAGTTAATCTCCAACAGACGACAATTCTAAAACAAGACAATATTTATCAGAGGAAGTCAAGTCTGTATCTGAACACGTGATTATGCCCAGCGTTGACACAGAGCTATGTGACCATAAAACTCACTCCAATTTAGATAATGTATACCACCAGATCGTGAAATAGTCCAAAGTAGTAACAACAACTTAGACAAGATCTTTTTTTGGTGCAAGAACTTGAAATTGACTGTAAATCATGAAAGGTCTGAAGTCATCCACATGTGTGCTCATAGCATCTTTTTGGTGGTATATATGAATTTTTTTTTGTCAAAGCTGAGGAGACTAACTTAAAGAGCATTTTTAAGGACAAAGGATTCAGTGGTACACTGTGTGTGCAGAGCAACTTTTCATGACAAAAACCAGCGTTTCTAGTCCACATTTGGCCACCTCTCCGTAGTGGAGTGGTCAGCGCGGCTGTCTGCCGTGTAGAGGACCCGGGTTCGAATCCTGGTTCTACTAGGAATTCTTCCTTGATGGAAGGACTGGCGGGGTGCACTTAGCCCCATGGGACCAACTTAGGAGCTGCCTGACCGAGTAATAGCGGTCCAGGTCGTGACGTTTTACGACGTCCGCATACATAACTATAAGCTACCCTGTAAAAAAGTTAAATATATGCCGACAAACAGACTGCACCTCTCGAATAGCACAAAGGGGGTCACCGAGCTCAAAGTTCCATCCGGCAGGCGGATCACCATCAACAGTGTAACATGTCTCTACTTTGTAAGATACTGTGGAGAAGTTTGGTATTTAATCAAGGACAAGGGGTCAAAGTCTAATGATAATATACACTGATTTATTTGCTAGCCATTATTAAGTGTTGGGAGACCATTATTGTGGTTACAAGCTCTTTATGTTCTGATGGTGCTCTACACCTACATATAGATTTGTACTCCGCGAACTGCTGTACTGTCCATGGCAGAAGTACTTCCAATTTTACTTTCCCGTTTGATTGACGTATGGAACGCGGGTAGAATGGTTGTTTAAACGCCTCTGTACGCACTGTAATTAGTCCAAATGCGTTCTCGCGATCCCAACTGGAACGATATGTAGAGGGTTGCAGTGTGTTCCTACGTTCACCATATAACCGCTTTTTAAATATATCTAAGTATGCTTTCTCGGGATTGTTTGCTTCTATTTTCATGCGTCTGCCAGTTCTGTTTCTTCATCATCAATGTAGCACTCTCTCATGGGTCAAAGAAACCTGTGATCGTTCGTACTGTTCTTTTTGTAAACTCAGTATCACCCGCTAGTCCTTTTTCTATATGTCCCTCAAAATTGAGAAATATTCTATGATGGTTGGTACCAGTATTTTGTAGCATATCTGCTTTGTTGACGGATTCGATTTCCCCAGTATACTTCGAATGAACCGGAGTCTGCTACGTGCGTTATCTAGAGCTGAGACTATGTGATCGTTCCGTTTCATATCCCTACACTTTTTACAGCCGGTAATTTTTTATGATGACCCACTCCATTGTGACTCTTTGATATTGCAGTGGGGTACTACGTTTTTTCTCGTTTTTTGAGATATGCAGTTTTACTTTTCTGTTTAAACCAAGATCTCAATATTTGCGGTTTGAAATCTTACCTAGATGCAACTGAATATTTGTGCTGTTTTTATTAGGCTGTTCTTCATTATAGATAACAGCATCGTTTGCGAAAAGTTAAAGTTACTATTAGTATTGTCTGAAAGGTCATTAATAAACGACATGAACAGCAAGGCCCCAACACGTTTCCCTAGGACACACATTAAGCTACTTCTATATTTGTCGATGAGTCTCCATCCACGATGGCATGGTGCATCCTCCCGACCAGAAAATCGTAAATCCAGTCATAAATTTTGGTCGTCGTTACATACGATCGTAGTTCCGAGTCTTTCGAGATAGGCAAATGCTCCATTTCTGATTACCGAAATCGTACTGTCTCTAATTCAATCCAGTGCAGTTGAATACACATCTTTGTTTGTTTGCCTGAACATGTTATGAATATGTTTCAGAGGTTGTCCTGTTGGCCTGGCAGCATTACATGAGTGCCTATACAGGGTGTTACAGAAAGGTACGGCCAAACTTTCAGGAAACATTCCTCACACACAAAGATAGAAAATATGTTATGTGGACATGTGTCCGGAAACGCTTACTTTCCTTGTTAGACCTCATTTTATTACTTCTCTTCAAATCACATTAATCATGGAATGGAAATACACTACAACAGAACGTACCAGCGTGACTTCAAACACTTTGTTGCTGGAAATGTTCAAAATGTCCTCCGTTAGCGAGGATACATGCATCCACCCTCCGTCGCATGGAATCCCTGATGCGCTGATGCAGCCCTGGAGAATGGCGTATCGTATCACAGCCGTCCACAATCGAGCACGAAGAGTCTCTACATTTGGTACCGGGGTTGCGTAGACAAGAGCTTTCAAATCCCCCCTTAATGAAAGTCAATAGGGTTGAGGTCAGGAGAGCGTGGAGGCCATGGAA
The DNA here is from genome assembly GCF_023864275.1 of Schistocerca cancellata. Classification (NCBI taxonomy): domain Eukaryota; kingdom Metazoa; phylum Arthropoda; class Insecta; order Orthoptera; family Acrididae; genus Schistocerca; species Schistocerca cancellata. The sequence goes on along the minus strand of NC_064634.1, from coordinate 323,898,417 downwards.
TTGGTCCGCCTCTACCAATCCATCGGTCACCGAATCTGTTATTGAGAAGCGTGCGAACACTTCGACTGAAATGTGCAGGAGCTCCATCGTGCATGAACCACATGTTGTGTCGTACTTGTAAAGCCACATGTTCTAGCAGCACGGGTAGAGTATCCCGTATGAAATCATGGCGGTGAATCGAGGAAGTACACTACACACTGACGAAACTAAAATGAGCTCGAACATGGAAATTAAGCGTTTCCGGACACATGTCCACATAACATCTTTTCTTTATTTGTGTGTGAGGAATGTTTCCTGGAAGTCTGGCCGTACCTTTTTGTAACACCCTGTATATTGCTCCTACGTTCAGTCACTTTCTGTTCACCAGACATTATGAAAGCGCACTTTTCTACGATAAGTCACATGAATTTACATTGTCAAACCAAACTGAAGGAATATCTTGTTGTATAGTTGCGTTATCGGTTATCGAAGCAATGTCATTGTCGATACCTAAGAACAAACTGAAGCTAATCGACAATCGATATCATGTGAATCCCATGTTTTAAACATAACGTATTTGCGGCAACAGTACAATAGAGCTGAATCCATAGATGCAATGCAATGCTTCCGCAGTTGTACTTTAGTGTTCCGATAAGAATTTCATATTTCGAAAATTGGAAACAGATCAATTCACCACCCCAAATTTTTCTATCGTCAACTGAGGGTAGGCAGCAACTGATGACCATAGTAGGATAACAGGTTTCATGAGGGAGTAACTCATTTGACTGATTCCAAAATTTTGTACGACATACATGAAGAGAGAAAACTGTTGCATAAATACATATTTAAGTAAATGACTTTTTTGAAAGTAACAGTTGTTCAGCAGATGCTACAGAACCAAATATCATGATTTACACATATAACTGTGATGTTGATGTTCCTAAAATATATATTAGAACACTGAATTCTCCGTAACTTCGGAAATATTACAGAATCTCACATTCTAAGAGCAGTTTTGCATCAGTGCATAAATTTCTTTGAAGTGAGATATTTTACACATAAATTCTGAATACATTTAAATTTAGTAAAAATTCCACATATTTTATGTTTGTAAGATGATAGACTTGAGGAGATAATAAATGATTCAAGTACGGTTTCTAGCAGATTAATTTACATTCTAACAAATGTAATAGTCCACAGATATACTATTTTGAGTGAATACTAATATGAACGAACACAGAGCTAGCCTTTAGACAGGTTAGTTCCATTATTAGATAAATTCCTATACTTCACTTTGTGAATATCCAAACCATTAAACTGGTGTGAGGAGGCGCGCATTTAAACACGTTTTAACTGAAACCAAGCGTCACTTGCGAATGAGTTGAATGAATTGTACGACAGCAACGCCTGCAACCAAATGTAGGATGTGCAGAGTGTATAACAATGCACGATGTCCGTCACTAGGAAGTTCTATCATTTGTTAACAGAATAAGAACTGAGCTATGGAGGCATATTTTGTTTGTCGATATTTACATTGTAATAATCACAAAACCTGACAGCACAAGTGACTTCAAGTTGACAGACCCGAAATGGACTGCAGCCATCGCGTCCATCACAGTAGAATGATAAAATCCACTAGTTCAGTGTCATTAATATTTAAATTATGCATCGCGTCCCCAGGGCCGTCGGCCGTACAGTAGGGGCTTCTCGGTGAGTCCACGTAAGTAATAATTTAGTTTATTTGCTTTCAGAGTAAAGGAACTATGAATATATGTGTAGTGGGCCGTCAAGTACGTGATGCAGGTATTGGAGTGTCGTACTATGTGACTCGTCTATTCAGTAACTACAACGTCGAAGCTTGCTTTTACATCTACATGATTACTCTGCGGTTCACAATTAAGTGCCTGGCAGAAGGTTCATCGAACCAGATTTAAGCTACTTCTCTACCGTTCCACCGCCGAACAGCGTCCGGGAGAAAAAAATGGTTCAAATGGCTCTGAGCACTATGGGACTCAACTGCTGTGGTCATAAGTCCCCTAGAACTTAGAACTACTTAAACCTAACTAACCTAAGGACATCACACACATCCATGCCCGATGCAGGATTCGAACCTGCGACCGTAGCGGTCGTGCGGTTCCAGACTGTAACGCCTTTAACCGCTCGGCCAAACCGGCCGGCCGTCCGGGAGAAACGAAATCTTCAACCTTTCCGTTTGAGCTCTGCTATCTCTTATTTTATTATTATCATCTTTTCTCCCTGCATAGGTGGCTGCCAACAAAATATTTCCACATTCTTAGGAGGAGGTTGGTGACTGAAAGTTCATGAGAAGGTCCTGCCGCAGCGAAAAACACTTATGTCCAGTGGGTGCAGTGGTTAACGAACAGATAAGTAAGCAGGGGATACTGGGTGCGAGATCTGGCACGGAACACATTTCTATACTTCACGCTATTTTCGCATAAGGTCTCAACTATTATGTCAGTGGCACTTTCTCCTCTATTTCCTGATGGTACAAAACGAGCTGCCCTTCTTCTGTACCTTTTCAATGACCTTCGTCATTGCGGATCGCACACTTCACAGAAAAACTACAGAAGAGGGCGGACAGGCGTAGTCTAACCAGATTCTTTAGTAAACCTGTTACATTTTCTAATTGTTCTGGCGATACGTCCTGACAGAACCGTATCGGAACATCAGAATGTCATTGTCACGTTGTATGTTGTACCTTCTGTTTGGCAACTCACGGTCGGGAAAATTTCTGAAGTCTCTGAGACCTCATCCTGGATATTGATATCTACTATCTGAATTATCACACTATGACCTTTTCTTTTGTCATCAATGGGTTGGATGCGGTCTAACTATAGATTTATCTCTACAGAAGCTGCTATTTTACTGTTTTATTATCTCTAACATTTACGATAACCTCATGATAGCCTTTGCGACTCTAATAGTGCTACCAAAAATCTTGTACTGTACGTCTCTAAGTGAATATGGAGCAGGTTATTGGAGCATTCACCTTCCCGCTCCCCTCCCAAAACAGACGTTTATTTAAGAATGCAATGTAAAATTCGGTAGAACTCGCGCATTCTTCCTATCTTATATTGCGCTCAAACTTCACTGCATCATTCATGCATCCTATTAAAAATCATTGGAACACGTGAGGCAATACTGACCTTACGACTTTTCTTAGAAGAAAGATTAAGGAAAGGCAAACCTACGTTACTAGCATTTGTAGACTTAGAGAAAGCTTTTGACAATGTTGACTGGAATACACTCTTTCAAATTCTAAAGGTGGCAGGGGTAAAATACAGGGAGCGAAAGGCTATTTACAATTTGTACAGAAACCAGATGGCAGTTATAAGAGTCGAGGGACATGAAAGGGAAGCAGTGGTTGGGAAGGGAGTGAGACAGGGTTGTAGCCTCTCCTCGATGTTATTCAATCTGTATATTGAGCAAGCAATAAAGGAAACAAAAGAAAAGTTCGGAGTAGGTATTAAAACACATGGTGAAGAAATAAAAACTTTGAGGTTCGCCGATGACATTTTAATTCTCTCAGAGACAGCAAAGGACTTGGAAGAGCAGTTGAACGGAATGGACAGTGTCTTGAAAGGAGGGAATAAGATGACATCAACAAAAGCAGAACGAGGATAATGGAATGTAGTCGAATTAAGTCAGGTGAGGGTGAGGGAATTAGATTAGGAAATGAGACACTTAAAGTAGTAAAGGAGTTTTGCTATTTGGGGAGGAAAATAACTGATGATGGTCGAAGTAGAGTGGATATAAAATGTAGACTGGCAATAGCAAGGAAAGTGTTTCTGAAGAAGAAAAATTTGCTAACATCGAGTATAGACTTAAGTGTCAGGAAGTCGTTTCTGAAAGTACTTGTATGGAGTGTAGCCATGTATGGAAGTGAAACAGGGACGATAAATAGCTTGGACAGGAAGAGAATAGAAGCTTTCGAAATGTGGTGCTACAGAAGAATGCTGAAGATTAGATGGGTAGATCACATAACTAATGAGGAGGTATTGAACAGAATTGGGGAGCAGAGGAGTTTATGGCACAACTTGAAAGAAGAAGGGACCGGTTGGTAGGACATGTTCGGAGGCATCAAGAGATCACAAATTTAGCATTGGAGGGCAGCGTGGAGGGTAAAAATCGTAGAGGGAGACCAAGAGATGAATACACAAAGGTGATTCAGAAGGATGTAGGTTGCAGTAAGTACTGGGAGATGAAGAAGCTTGCACAGGATAGAGTAGCATGGAGAGCTGCATCAAACCAGTCTCAGGACTGAAGACCACAACAACAACAACATTATAAATCAATTTTCATTCTGTCGTTCCATTTTTCTGAGAACGCGTTACGGAGTTACTTGGTGGCTGCCCAGGATGTATAGTACCAGAAGGTCAAATATCTTTTCCACGCCAGTTTAACCCGATTGCTAAAACTGGTCGATATAACCGGTTTCTGAAATAACGGATTTTCAGTTTTTTTATTCCTATTACGTTTTGTCGCAAAACGTAGAAAGCGAACAAAGAATCTAAAATTTTGACTTTTATAGTTTCAAAACGAAATATGAAATTAGGTAAATAAAAGGAAACAGTCCCTCTACCGTTCACTACTTTTCTTAAAAAGGTATAAGTAGTTAAATTCTATAAGAAATACCAGTATTCTGCTATTGTTCCTAATCTTTGAAACTGTTTAAAAACAATGTTGTAATCGAGAATCATGCGACTATGAGTGAAAACTGAGGCTGAAGAACTGTTTTTCGTGTTAATTTATTCGCTTTCAAGGGTTACATCGATAGAAAGACATAATGTGTAGCTACAGGCAGCAAGAGATCTACATTCTATTTCTATTGTATACTGTGAACGAATTTTGAAAAGTTATTAATTCTTTACTGTTACCATAATTTCCTTCCCCTTTTATTATTTCATGTAAACTGCAAACAAATCTTTAATCATTTAAAGTAAATGAAACATTGTACTTAACTGCTATGCCAGTTTGTAAAAATATTTCCAGTCTAGGACTGGTGACAATCTGCAATGGAACGGATGTCCGGCGATGACAGTGAGGCGCTATCGTATAGACCAGGTCAGGATAAGTCTTGCACACTGCACATGCGTACCTTAAGCCACGACACAGGTTGTAACAATGGAAAATTGTACTGACATGCAGGGGAATCTGCAACGAATTGACGCATGGTGCAGGGAATTGCAATTGAATCTCAATGTAGAGAAGTGTAATGTGCTGCGAATACATAGAAAGAAAGATCCTTTATCATTTAGCTACAATAAAGCAGGTCAGCAACTGGAAGCAGTTAATTCCATAAATTATCTGGGAGTAAGCATTAGGAGTGATTTAAAATGGAATGACCATATAAAATTTGTTGATCGTCGGTAATTAGATACCAGACTGAGATTCATTGGAAGAATCCTAAGGAAATGCAATCCGAAAACAAAGGAAGTAGGTTACAGTACACTTGTTCGCCCACTGCTTGAATATTGCTCACCAGTGTGGATTCCGTACCAGATAGGGTTGATAGAGGAGATAGAGAAGATCCAACGGAGAGCAGCGCGCTTCGTTACAAGATCATTTAGTAATCGTGAAAACGTTACGGAGATGAGAGATAAACTCCAGTGGAAGAATTTGCAGGAGAGACGCTCCGTAGCTCAGTACGGGCTTTTGCTGAAGTTTCGAGAACATACCTTCACCGAGGTGTCAATCAGTATATTGCTCCCTCCTACGTATACCTCGCGAAGAGACCATGAGGATGAAATCAGAGAGATTAGAGCCCACACAGAGGCATACCGACAATCTTTCTTTCCACGAGCAATACGAGACTGGAATAGAAGGGAGAACCGATAGAGGTACTCAAAGTACCCTCCGCCACACACAGTCAGGTGGATTGCGGAGTATGGATGCAGATGTAGATGTAGCTGTAGACACGTGGCAACAGGTACATCTACGAGGATCGCTCAATAAATAATGCCCCAGATTTTTTTTGAAAAGCGGATAATATACCTGTACCTAGACAAACATCCTTGTTGGTTCTCCACATTTGTTCTACCCGCCAGTGAAGTTTCGAACCGTTGTGGCAGATGGCAGAGCCGTAGCACAGCGTTGAAATTGAGTCTACATACGACTCACGTGCTGTTATTGAATTCTTGTGTGCAGAAAAAGAAACCGTGATGAACATGCATAAACGTTTGTGTGCAGTGTATGGCGATCCTGCGGTCGATAGGAATACAGCTGGTCGATGTGTAAAGAGAGTTACAGCCTCAGGAAATGCGGAAACAGAGCTCCACGATCAGCCAGGCTAGGGACGTCCTGTCACAGCCACTGCTCCAGACATGCTGAATCGTGCGAATGCTATTGCTATTGCCGACCGGCGCATCACAACTCAACAATTGGCTCTACAGTTGTCGGTCATCATTGGAAATGCGTCTCCAATGAACGTGACTCTCGGATATTCAAAGAGGTGCTCACGATGGGTTCCACGAATGCTCACAGCGGACCAAAGATTCAAAGAAAGGCCGTTTCACCTGGTTTATTGGAGCGTTTTGAGACCGACGGAGCGTTACGGGGGACGACATCTGGGTGCACCAGTTCGACAGGAAATAAAGAGGTTGTGGCATCATCCTCATTCACCACAAAGGAAGAGATTCAAGACAACCTCCTCTGCCGGAAAAGTCGTGGTGACAGTCTTCTGGGATTGTGATGGCGTCATTCTCTTAGATGTGATGCCAAGAGGGTCAACCATCATTTCAGAGGCATACGTGATGACTCTGAATAAACTCAAGAATCCTTTCCGACATGTTCGATCGGACAATAATCCAGCAGAAATCTTGGTTCAGCACGATAACGCACGCCAACACACAAGTCTGAGAGCCCTGGAACACACCGCCAAATTGGGTTAGATATCATTGCCTCATATTGCCTACAGTTCAGACCTGTCACTCACGGACTTCCATCTCTATTGGCCACTTGAAGATTCTCTACGGGAAACACACTTTGAAGATGATGAGAGTGCCAGTTATGCGGTGAAACCATGGCTAGGTCCTACAGGACAAGAGCTTTTACCAGCAGGGAATACATGTTCCTCCACAACTTTGGCTTACACCCATTGAACGTGATGGAGGCTACGTAGAAAAATAGAACATGGACAAGACATATTGATGTATATTGTCACCAAATTCTGGCTCTTAACAGTAAGTACGTTCCGAGAAAAACAATATGCGGCGTTACTTATTGAACGACCTTTGTCTATGAATGTGTGATGTCTGTTCTCTTGGACATGTTTGAAAGAACAGACACCAGGCACTCATATAACTGATTCGCGTAGATGGGCAATGCGTCCACCAACTTCAGTGCGGATAAATAATTATGTTCAACATCCCATGAGAATCTCAAGGTAGCGAGCACGGGGGACATAGACAGGGACTGTAGATAGGCGACGCTGGATGGGAACATGGGCTGGCCGAGAGGCGCTACGGGATCTTCCAAGCAAGTGCATCAAACACCGTGTTCGGCTGCAGCTGTGGTAAACGCAACTGCCTAGTAATCAAGAGATGCCGGGTTCGAGTCTCGATTCGGCACACTTTTCACTCATCACCGCTGTTTCCGCATAAAGTCGCAACGCAGCTGACGTCAATAGTTCTTTCCCTTTTTTCATTTCTCCCCCTTCCACCTTTAATTTACATAACGGGGACATTATTGTCTCAGCAATGTTGTGCCAGAACTCTACCATCTAGTGAGAAAGATGTATGAGACAGGCGAAATACCGTCAGACTTCAAGAAGAATATAATAATTCCAATCCCAAAGAAAGCAGGTGCTGACAGATGTGAAAATTACTGAAAAATCAGTTTAATAAGTCACGGATGCAAAATACTAACGCGGATTCTTTACAGACGAATGGAAAAACTGGTAGAAGCCGACCTCGGGGAAGATCAGTATGGATTCCGTTAAAATATTGGAACACGAGAGGCAATACTGACCCTACGCCTTATCTTAGAAACTAGATTAAGGAAAGACAAACCTACGTTTCTAGCACTGGTAGACTTAGAGAAAGCTTTTGACAATGTTGACTGGAATACTCTCTTTCAAATTCTGAAGGTGGCAGGGGTAAACTACGGGGAGCGAAAGGCTATTTACAATTTGTACAGAAACCAGATGGCAGTTAAAAGAGTCGAGGGGCATGAAAGGGAAGCAGTGATTGGGAATGGAGTGAGACAGGGTTGTAGTCTCTCCCCGATGTTATTCAATCTGTATATTGAGCAAGCAGTAACGGAAACAAAACAAAAATTCGGAGTAGGTATTAAAATCCATGGAGAAGAAATAAAAACATTGAGGTTCGCCGATGACATTGTAATTCTGTCAGAGACAGCAAAAGACCTGGAAGATCAGCTGAACGGAATGGACAGTGTCTCGAAGGGGGGATATAAGATGCACATCAACAAAAGCAAAACGAGGATAATGGAATGTAGTCGAATTAAGTCTGTTATGCTGAGGGAATTAGATTAGGAAATGAGATACTTAAAGTACTAAATGATTTTTGCTATTTGGGAAGCAAAATAACTGATGATGGTCGAAGTAGAGAGGATATAAACTGTAGACTGGAAATGGCAAGGAAAGCGTTTCTGAAGAAGAAAAATTTGTTAACATCGAGTATAGATTTAAATATCAGGGCCGGCCCAAGTGGCCGAGCGGTTCTAGGCGCTACAGTCTGGAACCGCGTGACCACTACGGTCGCAAGTTCGAATCTTGCCTCGGGCTTGGATGTGTGTGATGTCCTTAGGTTAGTTAGGTTTAAGTAGTTCTAAGTTCTAGGGACTGATGACCTGAGCAGTTAAGTCCCATAATGCTCAGAGCCATTTGAACCATTTAAATGTCAGGAAGTCGTTTCTGAAAGTATTTGTATGGAGTGTAGCCATGTATGAAAGTGAAAAAAGCACTCCGTCTTCAGGCCACAAGTGGCCCATCGGGACCATCCGACCGCCGAGTCATCCTCAGTTGAGGATGCGGGCAGGAGGGGCGTGTGGTCAGCACACCGCTCTCCCGGTCGTTATGATGGTGTTCTTTGACCGGAGCCGCTACTATTCGGTCGAGTAGCTCCTCAATTGGCATCACGAGGCTGAGTGCACCACGAAAAATGGCAACAACGCGTGGCGGCTGGATGGTCACTCATCCAAGTGCCGGCCATGCCCGACAGCGCTTAACTTCGATGATCTCACGGGAACCGGTGTATCCACTGCGGCAAGGCCGTTGCCCATGATAAATAGTTTAGAGAAGAAGAGAATAGAAGCTTTCGAAATGTGGTGCTACAGAAGAATGGTGAAGATTAGGTGGGTAGATCACATAACTAATGAGGAGGTATTGAATAGAATTGGGGAGAAGAAGATCTTGTGGTACAACTTGACTAGAAGAAGGGATCGGTTGGTAGGACATGTTCTGAGACATCGAGGGATTACCAGCTGGTAGAGCACTTGCCCGCGAAAGGCAAAGGTCTCGACTTCGAGTCTCGGTCCGGCACACAGTTTTAATCTGCCAGGAAGTTTCAGTATCTACCTTGCAATACCCATGACTAACTAATCATCCGGAGCGGCCTAAAGTTGAGTGACAACACAAAACAAATAGTAGGAAAAGCAGATGCCAGACTGAGATTTATAGGGAGATTCGTAACGTAAGGAAGTGGCTTACATATCTCTCGTCCGATCGATTCTTGAATATTGTTCATTAGTCTGGGAACCTCACTGTGCAGTCCTAAAGCATCGACCGTCGACCGTACACTCACCAGCGCAGCGCTACGAAACAGCATCAAAAAGGCGCTGGCCCGCGAGGCAGTGGAGAGAGCGTGCAGCGCCACACCTCCGGGAAGAGTTTAGCGCCCCCTGTCAACGCTGATGTAACCAGCTTCTATCGCTGGTCGGGGCAGATCGGTCGCTGACGTCGAGAGTATCAGTAGGGAGTAATAGGAAGACGGTATTCAGCCTGCGTTCTGCGAGTAGTAATACAGACTAGAGTACTTGCAAGTAGGAGGCTCAAACACCCACCTTACAAAAAAAAAGTCATGTTTGTTTTATTTTTAGAAATAAAGTGTCCTTCTAATTAGTAAGTGTTTGTACAATTGATTATGGATTCCTGCCACCGAACTTCTCTCCTTCCTTGTTTGTGTCAGTGCTGACTCCCATAGAAGCCGACACAGTACTTACCAAGTACGACCAATAGAAGAGATGGAGAAGGTCTAGCGAAGAGTGGCACGTTCCCCACAGGAATCGTTAGTCGGCGATTCTCAGTCAATTCTAGGGGCAGACGTTACGAGAGAGCCGTTGTACATCACGGAGAGGTTTACTGTCGAAATTTCGAGAGAGGAGTAGGACAACATATTACTTCCTCCCACATACGTACCGCGAAATGACCAAGACGGGAAAATTCGAGAAAATAGAGCTAACAGAGAGGCTTATCGACAATCATTCTTCCCACGCCCCACCTTTCTGCTAACAAGATATTGGCTCATTGCAGTTTTATTTTGCCGTTTATCCCTGTTTGAAATTTTGAAAGATTTCGCCTTGTTCTTCAAACTATTTGAGAGTTTCCACTACTTTGATATTTTTGCGGATTTTTTCTTGTGTCTTCCTGATTGTTTTCGGTGAATTAATCATATATTTAGATCGTCAAATACTGAAATAACATAATGTTTCAATACTGTTTCTTCATACAAACGGCTTACTTCGTGATATCTGTAATTGGTAGTGTGACTGCACTGTTCAACTTGTTGTCGGACTTTTGATTTTATTAATAAAACCTTCGTCTGCGAATACTGCGTCAGTTTCATAGTCACGCATAGCTGCATCAACCATCTTTATACTTTCTGGTACTTAACAGATTCGTAGTTAGCTCATCCTGTGACCCTGACAGAAACGAAAATCCTACATCCACGCCTACGCCAGTAAGTCATCCTTTCTGCAGTTTGTTCACTGATTTTGAAAATTTTATATACTGCCTGACAAAAAAAGTGAAGCAACCACGGGACGCGGTTGGAGGTCAATGAAACTTTGTGCACTTGCACAACACCGACGGGTATGCAGATTATTACAGTTGCAATTTTTTGAGACAGATAGGACGGCCAATAGAATCCAATAGTCTCGCTCGTGTTTATTCATCTTAACAGGCCTGGTTACGTATATTAGGGGCGTGCATAGCGTCAGAAGTTGAGTGATCACTGTGAAGGACGCGAAGTCAGAGTTCTCACCATCTGAGTTTGAATGAAGCGTCATTGTGGTTCTCGATTTGGCCGGCTGATCGAGTCTTACCAGTCGTGCATCCATAATTTTGGTGCATTCAGATGCTTCAGTGTCCGATGCTGGACTGCTCCAGAGCGCGAGGGAAAGTATACTCGTCGTCAACGTTACGGTGGACGACGTCTCACCACCACAAGGCAGCATCCCCGTATTGTACACCAAGCACGTCGTCACTCCTTCACATCTGCTCTTTCCATCCGAGAACAACTAACGGACTCTCTCCAATATTTCGGGTCATTCCGCACCAGTGCTCGCAGACTAGCAGCAGTCGGACTAGGGAATTACCGTTCCTTGCGTAGACTGCCTGTAACACTGCCACACAAACGGCTGTGTTTGGACTGGTTCCACCAGCGATAGGCATGGAGTGCTGATGAACGGCGTCGCATTGTCTCCAGCGATGGATCACGGTTCTGCACTATACCAGATGACCGCCGCTGTCGATTATGGAGACGACCTGAGGAGAGGTCCTAGCCTTTCAATGCGAGAGGTGTCACTCTTTGCGTCATGGTATTGGGAGCCATCAGGTGTGAGTTTAGGCCACGACTACTGCCGAGTGAGGAACTCTGGCGTACTACGGTACGTCACGGACATCCTACGTCTTGACGTGTCACCTCTCATGTGACAGCTTCTCGATGCCATTTTTCAACAGGACAATGTTCTAAACTTCCAGGCTGATTAAAACTGGGTGCCAGACGAAGACTCGGACTCACCACCTTTGTCTCTTGAGGGCAAGTGCTCTACCGTTTCAGCTACTCATGCAGGACTAACGACCCGTCCTCACAGCTTTACTTCCGCCAGTACCTCGTCCCCTACCTTCCAAATTTCACAGAAGGTCTCCTGGAAGGTAGGAGACGAGGTACTGGCGGAAGAAAAGCTGTGAAGACGGATCAATATTTTGAGTTTGTTACAAATACTCGTTGTTCACGAAGGGCAGTGAACGTATGGTTTGAGGCTTTTGACGCTACTGAGTCAACGATATATGTGAGCTTTAATCAAATTTATATCCGCAGTAGAAGGTGAAGTTACATTAAGAGAGGGTCAGCGCGACGGATCTGCAGACGGAGATCAGATTCTCCTCAGGGCTCGGCTGGTGTAGATGAGTCCCAAACCTGTTGCGAAACGTCGTGAATGAACGAAGGCAGTCGCTGCCAACTATTAACCGTTTGCTTAGACGCTATGCTATGTGGGATGAAATTAAATAATCCGCGGAAAGTGACGTCCGACGAGAATCACAGCTGAGAAATAATGGGAAATCGGTATGTGTCATCAAAACTACAGTCGGCCATATCTAGCCACCAAATGGTGTACGGCCGTTCTGTGTACCTGCCATCCTAGAACAAGTAATGGACTCCCTCCAGCATTGTGTCACCCCACAACAGTGGTCTGAGACTAGAAGCAGCCGTGCTAGAGAATTGGGTTTCACGCGTAGGTTGCCGTTAAGACCACAATACAGACGACTGCGTTTGGGGTGGCGGCGTGACTGAGAACCATGGACTGCTGATGATTGGCGTTGCCTTGTGTTGAGCGATAAATCGCGGTACTTCCTACACTTGATGACCTACATCGGTGAGTATGATGGCGAGGTGGATGGCAGTCCCATCCTTCCATGGTGTGGGGAGCCGTTAGTTATGGCTTCACGTTACGGCTGATAGCGATTAAGGGTACTCTGACAGCACAAAAGTACATCGTGGACATCCTGCGTCCTCATGTGCTACCTCCTGTGCGACAGCATAGTGGCGCCATTTTTCAGTAGGATAATCCTCATCAACGTGTGTCTGTGAACTATGTGCGTCATATCGATATACTCCCGTGACCCGCATATGTCCTCTATAGATTATGTGTGAGAAAATTTCGGACGTCAAGTCTGTCCCAATCCCAGGAATAACGGTATAGTGGACCTGTTACAACAGTTGTAGTCCAGCTCACTCATGAGAGGTTACAAAGGTTCAAAAAATGGTTAAAATGGCACTGAGCACTATGGGACTCAACATCTATGGTCATAAGTCACCTAGAACTTAGAACTACTTAAACCTAACTAACCTAAGGACAGTACACAACACCCAGTCATCACGAGGCAGAGAAAATCCCTGACTCCGCCGGGATCGAACCCGGGTACCCGGGCGCGGGAATCGAAAACCCTACCGCACGACCACGAGCTGCGGACTACAAGGGATTTATCTCATCTCTACCAAATTTGTCAATGCTTGCATCCTGGTCAGGAGGAGAGCGGCGTCATGCTAATAAGTTGCTCATATTGCAAAGTTCTTTGTAAGTTTGACCGAGTGGTTCGAGGTGCCGTGTCACGGATTGCGCGGCCCCTCCCACCGGAAGTTAGAGTTCTCCCTCGGGAATGGGTGTGTGTGTTATTCTTAGCAGAAGTTACTTCAAGTTAGTTTAAGTAGTGTGTAAGTCTAGAGACCGATGACCTCAGTAGTTTGGTCCCTTAAGTATTCACACACATTTGAACATTTTGTAAGTTTGACTAGATTTTGTAATCACTGAAATAACATCACATACCCTCGATGGCCGTGTGGTTCTAGGCGCTGCAGTCTGGAACCGCGAGACCGCTACGGTCGCAGGTTCGAATCCTGCCTCGGGCATGGATGTGTTTGATGTCCTTAGGTTAGTTTGGTTTAACTAGTTCTGTTCTAGGGGACTAATGACCTCAGAAGTTGAGTCCCATAGTGCTCAGAGCCATTTGAACCATTGAACCATACCCTCTGAACCCGTGAGCAGTTTCATTTCATTTCCTCCACTTTTTCTGGATGCTTGAATTTTTGGGAGGGAGTGTTTATAGTTAATGCTGTGGAAGGAAGTGGGGCTGGTGTTTGGTGTGATATCTTCCAAGCGGGTGAGTATGGTACAGGTCTTGGAAATGCGGTTGTTTTGAATGCTTTTAGCTTTAAAAGGGGAGGCCAAATAAAATGTGCAGCTATCATTCAAGATACGCAGAGTAAATATGGAAATATGGAATACTGCCAGAGTGGGCAGACCGAGGACTTTATGGGAATACCAACAATAAATGAGGACGTTCGCAACGAGTAAAAAGTTCCAATAGTTGTAGCAAGTACAATGATAGCGACGATGATTCCAAGCGGAAAGGTTATCTACAATTGTTAACGAGAGGCTGCTGACCTTGGAGGTACAGGGCGTGGCGCTGCAGAATCCACGTGGCGGATGAACTGTAGCTTAGCGGAGCGGCACTTCATGTGTACCGGTACGATAAAACTGCTGCCATTGTTCAGAGTAAACATTTAATGTTTCCTTTTGCGTAATAAAATGTGCACTGGCTTATCAACCGTCGTTCTCTTATCGCTGACAGTAAGGACCACGACATTTCCTTTTGTCGAGGAATACTGCCTGTCAGCCATCCGCTGAAAATGTTAACTGAGAGAAGTGGCCCTATAGTTACTGCACTTGGCACTCATTCGGAAGGATCCCAGTTCAAACACCCATTTCGCCATCCTGAATTTCCATAAATGGCTAAACGAAATGCTGCAAAGCTTCGTTTGAAAAGGATACGCTCCATCCTTGTTGTTGTTGTGGTCTTCAGTCCTGAGACTGGTTTGATGCAGCTCTCCATGCTACTCTATCCTGTGCAAGCTTCTTCATCTCCCAGTACCTACTGCAACCTACATCCTTTTGAATCTGCTTAGTGTATTGATCTCTTGGTCTCCCTCTACGATTTTTACCCTCCACGCTGCCCTCCAATGCTAAATTTGTGATCCCTCCATGCCTCAGAACATGTCCTACCAACCGATCCCTTCTTCTAGTCAAGTTGTGCCACAAACTTCTCTTCTCCCCAATCCTATTCAATACCTCCTCATTAGTTACGTGATCTACCCACCTTATCTTCAGCATTCTTCTGTAGCACCACATTTCGAAAGCTTCTATTCTCTTCTTGTCCAAACTAGTTATCGTCCATGTCTCACTTCCATACATGGCTACACTCCATACAAATACCTTCAGAAACGACTTCCTGACACCTAAATCTATATTCGATGTTAACAAATTTCTCTTCTTGAGAAACGCTTTCCTTGCCATTGCCAGTCTACATTTTATATCCTCTCTACTTCGACCATCATCGGTTATTTTACTCCCTAAATAGCAAAACTCCTTTACTACTTTAAGTGTCTCATTTCCTAATCTAATTCCCTCAGCATCACCCGACTTAATTTGACTACATTCCATTATCCTCGTTTTGCTTTTGTTGATGTTCATCTTATATCCTCCTTTCAAGACACTGTCCATTCCGTTCAACTGCTCTTCCAAGTCCTTTGCTGTCTCTGACAGAATTACAATGTCATCGGCGAACCTCAAAGTTTTTATTTCTTCTCCATGAATTTTAATACCTACTCCGAATTTTTCTTTTGTTTCCTTTACTGCTTGCTCAATATACAGATTGAATAACATCGGGGAGAGGCTACAACCCTGTCTCACTCCTTTCCCAACCACTGCTTCCCTTTCATGCCCCTCGACTCTTATAACTGCCATCTGGTTTCTGTACAAATTGTAAATAGCCTTTCGCTTCCTGTATTTTACCCCTGCCACCTTCAGAATTTGAAAGAGAGTATTCCAGTCAACATTGTCAAAAGCTTTCTCTAAGTCTACAAATGCTAGAAATGTAGGTTTGCCTTTTCTTAATCTTTCTTCCAAGATAAGTCGTAAGGTCAGTATTGCCTCACGTGTTCCAACATTTCTACGGAATCCAAACTGATCTTCCCCGAGGTCGGCTTCTACCAGTTTTTCCATTCGTCTGTAAAGAATTCGCGTTAGTATTTTGCAGCTGTGACTTATTAAACTGATAGTTCGGTAATTTTCACATCTGTCAACACCTGCTTTCTTTGGGATTGGAATTATTATATTCTTCTTAAAGTCTGTGGGTATTTCGCCTGTCTCATACATCGTGCTCACCAGATGGTAGAGTTTTGTCATGACTGGCTCTCCCGAGGCCATCAGTAGTTCTAATGGAATGTTGTCTACTCCCGGGGCCTTGTTTTGACTCAGGTCTTTCAGTGCTCTGTCAAACTCTTCACGCAGTATCTTATCTCCCATTTCATCTTCATCTACATCCTCTTCCATTTCCATAATATTGTCCTCAAGTACATCGCCCTTGTATAAACCCTCTATATACTCCTTCCACCTTTCTGCTTTCCCTTCTTTGCTTAGAACTGGGTTGCCATCTGAGCTCTTGATATTCATACAAGTGGTTCTCTTCTCTCCAAAGTTCTCTTTAATTTTCCTGTAGGCAGTATCTATCTTACCCCTAGTGAGACAAGCCTCTACATCCTTACATTTGTCCTCTAGCCATCCCTGCTTAGCCATTTTGCACTTCCTGTCGATTTCATTTTTGAGACGTTTGTATTCCTGTTTGCCTGCTTCATTTACTGCATTTTTATATTTTCTCCTTTCATCAATTAAAGTCAATATTTCTTCTGTTACCCAAGGATTTCTACTAGCCCGCGTCTTTTTACCTACTTGATCCTCTGTTGCCTTCACTACTTCATCCCTCAGAGCTACCCATTCTTCTTCTACTGTATTTCTTTCCCCCATTCCTATCAATTGTTCCCTAATGCTCTCCCTAAAACTCTGTACAACCTCTGGTTCTTTCAGTTTATCCAGGTCCCATCTCCTTAAATTCCCACCTTTTTGCAGTTTCTTCAGTTTCAATCTGCAGTTCATGACCAATAGATTGTGGTCAGAATCTACATCTGCCCCAGGAAATGTCTTACAATTTAAAACCTGGTTCCTAAATCTCTGTCTTACCATTATATAATCTATCTGAAACCTGTCAGTATCTCCAGGCTTCTTCCATGTATACAGCCTCCTTTCATGATTCTTGAACCAAGTGTTAGCTATGATTAAGTTATGCTCTGTGCAAAATTCTACCAGGCGACTTCCTCTTTCATTCCTTCCCCCCAATCCATATTCACCTACTATGTTTCCTTCTCTCCCTTTTCCTACTGACGAATTCCAGTCACCCATGACTATTAAATTTTCGTCTCCCTTCACTACCTGAATAATTTCTTTTATCTCGTCATACATTTCATCTATTTCTTCATCATCTGCAGAGCTAGTTGGCATATAAACTTGTACTACTGTAGTAGGCATGGGCTTTGTGTCTATCTTGGCCACAATAATGCGTTCACTATGCTGTTTGTAGTAGCTAACCCGCACTCCTATTTTTTTATTCATTATTAAACCTACTCCTGCATTACCCCTATTTGATTTTGTATTTATAACCCTGTAATCACCTGACCAAAAGTCTTGTTCCTCCTGCCACCGAACTTCACTAATTCCCACTATATCTAACTTTAACCTATCCATCTCCCTTTTTAAATTTTCTAACCTACCTGCCCGATTAAGTGATCTGACATTCCACGCTCCGATCCGTAGAACGCCAGTTTTCTTTCTCCTGATAACGACGTCCTCTTGAGTAGTCCCCGCCCGGAGATCCGAATGGGGGACTATTTTACCTCCGGAATATTTTACCCAAGAGGACGCCATCATCATTTAATCATACAGTAGAGCTGCATGTCCTCGGGAAAAATTACGGCTGTAGTTTCCCCTTGCTTTCAGCCGTTCGCAGTACCAGCACAGCAAGGCCGTTTTGGTTAATGTTACAAGGCCAGATCAGTCAATCATCCAGACTGTTGCCCCTGCAACTACTGAAAAGGCTGCTGCCCCTCTTCAGGAACCACATGTTTGTCTGGCCTCTCAACAGATACCCCTCCGTTGTGGTTGTACCTACGGTACGGCCATCTGTATCGCTGAGGCACGCAAGCCTCCCCACCAACGGCAAGGTCCATGGTTCATGGGGGGGGGCTCCATCCTTAATATTCTGTAATCCTAACTGATGCTCTCCGTCTTTAATGACCACGACGTCGACCGAACTTTAGACTGCAACATTTGCTTGTTCCCGGCCTCGTCGTTCTGTGACTCAGTCTCGTTTCTAATATGTATTGCAATTGGTCATACGCCCTAATCTCTTCTCCCATGTGTCTGTCCATCTCCTCCACACCCTCTCTTTTTCTATCTCCTCCTCCTTCTCCCTCTCTCTGGTCATCATCGCTTCCCCCTTTCTATGCCCATCTTCTCTTCCCGCTCTCTAACCATTTTCTCCTGTCCCCTCTCCCCATCCACCTCCTCCTTTCCGCTTTCTATCTCCATTTCCTCTCACCCCTCTATCTCATTTTTCCCTCCACTCTCTGATCTTGACCATTGTTTATTGTTACTGCATACCCGCCATAGAGAATATAACTTTATTGTTAACAACATTTCACTAATACACTCCTGGAAATTGAAATAAGAACATCGTGAATTCATTGTCCCAGGAAGGGGAAACTTTATTGACACATTCCTGGGGTCAGATACATCACATGATCACACTGACAGAACCACAGGCACATAGACACAGGCAACAGAGCATACACAATGTCGGCACTAGTACAGTGTATATCCATCCACCTTTCGCAGCAATGCAGGCTGCTATTCTCCCATGGAGACGACCGTAGAGATGCTGGATGTAGTCCTGCGGAACGGCTTGCCATGCCATTTCCACTTGGCGCCTCAGTTGGACCAGCGTTCGTGCTGGACGTGCAGACCGCGTGAGACGACGCTTCATCCAGTCCCAAACATGCTCAATGGGGGACAGATCCGGAGATCTTGCTGGCCAGGGTAGTTGACTTACACCTTCTAGAGCACGTTGGGTGGCACGGGATACATGCGGACGTGCATTGTCCTGTTGGAACAGCAAGTTCCCTTGCCGGTCTAGGAATGGTAGAACGATGGGTTCGATGACGGTTTGGATGTACCGTGCACTATTCAGTGTCCCCTCGACGATCACCAGTGGTGTACGGCCAGTGTAGGAGATCGCTCCCCACACCATGATGCCGGGTGTTGGCCCTGTGTGCCTCGGTCGTATGCAATCCTGATTGTGGCGCTCACCTGCACGGCGCCAAACACGCATACGACCATCATTGGCACCAAGGCAGAAGCGATTCTCATCGCTGAAGACGACACGTCTCCATTCGTCCCTCCATTCACGCCTGTCGCGACACCACTGGAGGCGGGCTGCACGATGTTGGGGCGTGAGCGGAAGACGGCCTAACGGTGTGCGGGACCGTAGTCCAGCTTCCTGGAGACGGTTGCGAATGGTCCTCGCCGATACCCCAGGAGCAACAGTGTCCCTAATTTGCTGGGAAGTGGCGGTGCGGTCCCCTACGGCACTGCGTAGGATCCTACGGTCTTGGCGTGCATCCGTGCGTCGCTGCGGTCCGGTCCCAGGTCGACGGGCACGTGCACCTTCCGCCGACCACTGGCGACAACATCGATGTACTGTGGAGACCTCACGCCCCACGTGTTGAGCAATTCGGCGGTACGTCCACCCGGCCTCCCGCATGCCCACTATACGCCCTCGCTCAAAGTCCGTCAACTGCACATACGGTTCACGTCCACGCTGTCGCGGCATGCTACCAGTGTTAAAGACTGCGATGGAGCTCCGTATGCCACGGCAAACTGGCTGACACTGACGGCGGCGGTGCACAAATGCTGCGCAGCTAGCGCCATTCGACGGCCAACACCGCGGTTCCTGGTGTGTCCGCTGTGCCGTGCGTGTGATCATTGCTTGTACAGCCCTCTCGCAGTGTCCGGAGCAAGTATGGTGGGTCTGACACACCGGTGTCAATGTGTTCTTTTTTCAATTTCCAGGAGTGTATTTTGAAACTCGCGACCGTGAGAACCAAAAACTATATGTAACAACGATGTAGCCTGATATGCGTCCATTCTAAATGCGTTTATTCCTTGTTTATTGTTCCGGATTAAGTTTGTACAGAATTATGGCTTAAATTATTCTTTGGATAGAGTAAAGACGTGATCTAATCGAGTGTCTAGCACCGACAGATGATTAATGAGTAATTAATTATCAAGAAGAGTCAATAATCTGTCTTTATGTTATACGCAATACTGGTAATATTGAAAAGAGTAGAAGCCAGACCCGCAAAACTGATGGCGAAGCAACTTGAATTTTCTGACTTTCCTTGATCAATCCTCTATAAGGGAATGCAAACATCAAGGGGGAAAGGTAATGAGCTTGAAAGCTGTGGTCGAGCCTGCTGTACATCGTCAATGCTTGATTCTACAGACTATTCTGAAAATATTTGCAAGCGAAGTTGGAGAACTCCATTCGTCTGTATAATGTACTCTGAGATTTGTCGTTTATTTGCATCAGAAGAGGAAGATTCAAAGTCAGAAGTGATTCTGTAGACAAGAGACGTGTTATTAGGGACAGCAGTAACAGAGAGGGCACGAGAAGGCACTACGAGACCAGATACTTGTGCAAACGAAACTCATCCAACAGTAAACAAGGAGAAGACAATACAAATGACATTGAGGAATTGAGGTAAAATATCACTCAAATATAATATAACTCTATATAATGACTCCACAAATAATAGCGCTAGTAGGATTATATAAATATCTGGGATTTACAATGCAGGCAGCAGCTACAACTTTCAATGCGGGTATTCAGGAAAGAGCATCAACAGCAAGCAAAGAAACGGGACGTACGTGAAAGCGACCGAAATTGTGAAAAATTGTTTATTCGATGCTAATTTACTACTTGCTATTTAAATTTCAATTCCTGAATATTACAATCCAATGCCACTCCCAAGTATGATAAAAATGATAATTGGCAAATGCTTGCACGGGGCTACGCCCGTTTCTAGTTTTGTATTTCCTCATATTATTTATTCCTATGGTGTTTTCCTACAGTTTTATGCAT
This sequence comes from Schistocerca cancellata, assembly GCF_023864275.1. Taxonomy (NCBI): domain Eukaryota; kingdom Metazoa; phylum Arthropoda; class Insecta; order Orthoptera; family Acrididae; genus Schistocerca; species Schistocerca cancellata. The sequence continues at coordinate 323,877,365 of NC_064634.1, read as the reverse complement.
TCACAATGTGGCGAATATTTGTATGGTACATAATAAAGACTGTCGAATACCATCACTTCCACTGAGTTTATATTGTTTGGCTATGGTGCTTGTTTATAAGTTATTGTAAAGGAGTAGTGTTTACCTCTGTTATTTCAATGTGCAGCATGATTCGTTCCAGTAAATTGCTTAAAAAGGTTAGTAGAAAGTGTCGTTGTGTTCGATGTCATAAAGACAGCGTGCAAACTAGCTCAACAATACCAGATGAGGACGTCTCTTCAACACAGAAAACAAGTGCTTCGAAGAGGAGAATTGATGCAGCTGCAATGTTGCTTCTCAGTTTGAAAATCAGGTTAACCCAAGAAGACAAACGAAGAAAAGTCTGCTTGAGAGTGAAGAGGTGTATACATATGGTTCGCCTAGGTAAGGTATGGCCTAATGCAAGACGTGTGAAATCCTTGATTGAGGTTTTCCGCAATTTACGTTTTGGAAACTTTGTGTAGCTTTTCCTGACAGACCATTGACGTTAGAATATTTAAATTTGGCATGCAATTAGTCAGCGCTATAGTGAAGTTTTCAGTGGCAGATATTTTAATTTAATACAGTATGAAGCAATTTAGCTAACAGAAAACTCCTAAAATTTTGAACATTTTTCACAGATATTTCCAGAACTGTAAAAATCTAGCCCAATAAGATAACAAAATTCCGTTCCAGAGATGTTATATCAAACTTTGTACAAAAAGGAGTTAACGTCGTCCATAAAAGAAACATTTGTACATACCCAATTGGAAATACTTCAATTGTCTATAAATAAAGTCGTAAAGTGTCAATAAGCACGACAAGTTACATGTTTGTGCCCATATCGTTTCTTAACAAATGTGCCACATTTCGTTACATTGTCTTGAAAACGTAGGACGTTATCAGGTTTTCTTAAAAGTATTGCAGTTTCGCATACATAGCCCTTACTCCATGGACTGGAATGAGAAGGAGATAGAACACGCCAGACATCCTGGATAACAGCAGAATCTGAGAATGTTGGAACCTGAGACTGGTAACAACTATACTCACAGTACATGGATTACATCATAAAATACGTACCAACAGCAACTTCCACTAACCGAATGAAAAGTGTAAATGTCTGTAATGCAGACAAGGATGGAAAAAAATACCGCGTTCGAAAATGTACAAAGAGAACGAAAACCAGAACAGGCGATAGCAAATAATAAAATTTTAAAAACTTGTATAAATATTAATGCTCAGTCTGAGCACACTTTCCTCGTTAATAAAGAAGAATACTTTTGCAGGTCAGAGAGTCGAACGCCCTCACAGTATTAGAGCCTGAAGTGTCAGTTATGCAGTCAGTTCCCCAAGAAAGAGTACGCCATAAATTTAAATGTAACATACTCAGTGACATCTTTGGTAGTGGTCTCTGTAATCAATGCGCTTTTGCACAGTGTATAGATGAACAGTGTGAGACTTGAATGTTTTGTTTTGTCTGTTGAAATGAGTGCAAAATATCTGAAACGTCAAGAGGCGGTGTTCCTTGTAAATCATCTTTATAGGCCTGGTCTCCTCTTTCAGAAGCCAAGTGTACGAAGCGTGAAAGGTTGCTTCAATGGACTGTAGTCAAACACCCGAAAAAGTGCTTGTTTGGGGATGTTTCTCCAAACATGGTTTTGGCTATTAGCACTTATTTACAGCTAATTTAAGCTCTGCAAATGTGCAATATTTATCAAAAATGCCTTCTGATATCTATTAAGAAACTATTTTTTTTCGATAAAGGCAAACATCATGCTTCAAGAGGATAATGATCCGAAACATCGCTGCCATCTCTGCACAGTGTGGAAACAAGACAATTGGCTGTCCGTGATGGACTGGCCTGACATGTCTCCGGATGCAAATCCGATCGAATTGTTTGGTGGTATGTTATGGTGAAGGTTCAAGAAGAGCCAATATACACTTTGAAAAAGCTGTCATATAAAATCACGACGATATGGGATCGTTACCCAGATAATATGCGGAAAATCTCGTGAAAAGCATGCCAAAAAGGTAGCAAGCTCTAACCGATCATGGTGGAGATTCGATTAACTATTAGGTAATTGCGTAATTACTAATAAAATGTATTTTCATGTAAATATATTGAGCCGTGCTGCGGCTCGCGTTGGTGCGTTGCTAGGTTGGCATAGTTTAGTTGGTATTTAGGTTGTCGCCACTCCATTTGCAAGCATTGTCTGTCCGCTAGTGGCAGCAGCGACGGTAATCGATATCTAGTAACGGTGGTTCTATATTTGGGGTGACATTGTGGTGTTTCCGTGTCGTGTGAGTTGGCAATTCAGTTAGGGACGGACGAGCAGCCAGGTCCGCGCAGCGTGGGATCACTCCGGGACCACTGGCGGCACACTTCCACTGCCGGATGGAAGGGCTGTAGTCGCGAGGGGTACAACCTCGTTGTCAACAGGACCCAGGAAGTTAAGTTGAGTGGATATTAGTTCAAGTAGTGAAACCTCCACCATTATACTATCTCGCCATTTGCTTGCATGTTGCTGCTCGCAGTGTCGCCGAGATGAAGAGCAGCCTATGGAGCGTTTGGGGAAGCTGAACCTAATTAGCCTTCCTCTACTTCTTATTATTAATTGTTGAAGTTCAACGAATGGTATTTTCCCTACCTAGTGGCCGACAACGCCCCAGTTACCTGCCCTGGAGCTTAGTGTATGTTACAGCAGTGAACTTATCCTCGCCTTGCCGCTGTTGTCTGGGAAGGCGTGTAGTTCGACAGTTTCCTTGATTTGTGGACCGGGTGTTTTTTTCCCCCCCTACTCTGGTAGCAGAGATTCCTTTCTGCCTCCTGATGCTCTAAACACCGCAGGTTCCGGCTTGGGTGTGTTATTCCATCATTGCATTGGTCATCAGACGTTAGGTAGATTTGGCAAATGGTTATTGGTCACTCGCTTAAACTGCCATCTCGTGAAGTGAATGCAACTCTTAGCTGCCCCTCTCATCGCTTGCGAAGTTTTGAGGGACTTTCCCTGGTCGATCCTTGGAGCAAAGTCTGCGCCCTCCCCCCTCCCCTTCCCGCTTGTTTTGGTCAGATTTGATTATTGTTTTTTTTTTAATTTTAATAACTACAATTTCAAGTTTGAAGATGTTTAACTGGTTTCTAAAGGACTGCTATTCAGGCCTTCAGCCGTGAAACAGTTTTTAAATTATTACTATTGGGGCCTTCAGCTGAGAAACAGTTGAATTGCTTGTCGTTAATGCCTTCAGCTATGAGTGTTATTTGTCTTAAAATTTTAATTACATAATTGTAATCTAGCAGTGAGACTTTGATGAATGTTTTTTTAAAAATATTTTAATAACTGTAATTGCAAGTTGAAGAAGTTAACTGGTTTTTGAAAGATTCCTATTTAGGCCTTCAGCCGTGAAACAGTTTTTAGATTATTACTATTGGGGCCTTCAGCTGAGAAACAGTTGAATTGCTTGTCGTTAATGCCTTCAGCTATGAGTGTTATTTCTTTTAAAATTTTAATTACATAATTGTAATCTAGCAGTGAGACTTTGGTGATTGTTCTTTTAAAAATATTTTAATAACTGTAATTGCAAGTTGAAGAAGTTAACTGGTTTTTGAAAGATTGCTATTTAGGCCTTCAGCCGTGAGACAGTTTTTAAATTATCACCATTTGGGCCTTCAGCTTAGTAATAGTTTTGAATTTGTTGTCATTTAGTCGTTCAGCAGTGGAACACTTCTTAATTTATCGTCACCTTTCATTTGTTGATGTTTCCAAATAAAGTATACGTGATTGAAAAAGTAAACTAACCAACAGTAATTGATTACTGCCCCGTGCACATCAGCAACCCAATCCTGCCTTCCATGGTACCAGGCCTCACATATATTTATAATAGTATCTTTTATTTCATACAGATAGTGTCGTATACTTTCTTGTCGAATTGACTGTATATTTACTGTTAATGTAACCACGTTAACTTACTGACGTTTTCGGTTGATGTTTGGTTCATTTTGTGACGGTCGTATTGCTTAAACATATGCAGAAGAGATGGAAGTGAAATACGATATGTCTATCACTTAGGATATCCCAAATGGACAGCAGGATCTCAACATCATACGAACATTGCATGCAATTATTCTCAGAGCGGGGTTCGAATCCTGATTTAAGTTTCCCGTGTTTTCCTTAAGCGATGCAAGACAACAACGAGTATTCGGCCGACTCCAGTAGTATAGTTTTGAAGCTTCCAGACGACAGCACGCATGAGTAGTATAGTGAGGTACACACACACACACACAAACGTGCGCATTCAAAAATGATTGCTTTCTACTTCGTTAAAATAATGTTTATGTAATAATAATGGCTTGTGACGAGGGCCTATCGTCGGGTAGACCGCTCGCCTGGTGCAAGTCTTTCGATTTGACGCCACTTCGCCGACTTGCGCGTCGATGGGGATGAAATGATGATGATTAGGACAACACAACACCCAGGCCCCGAGCGGAGAAAAATCTCCGACCCAGCCGGGAATCGAACGCGGGCCCTTAGGATTTACAGACTGTTGCGCTGACCACTCAGCTCCCGTGGGCGGACAATGTTTATATCAAACACTGTAACTAAAATTCTGCCTCGTCAGTAAGCTCTATCTCTCTCTCTCTCTCTCTCTCTCTCTCTCTCTGTCTCTCACTCTCTCAAACACACACACACACACACACACTTTAAACTTATGAAATAATAATCGCACACTTACGGTTCAATAAATGAAGAGGTGAATGAGATGAGTTAAATGAAATGAAACTAAAGAGAAAGTAATAGAATAAACTTCAGAAGGTATAAGTTGCAGTCCTGCTGGTAGATATCCAATGGTGGTTGGAATTTCGCCATCGTACATCTCTCATCCACAACTGCGTAGTTTTTTCCAGTTCTAGGTGTAAGGTGGCAAATTAAATGAATGTCAGTTTCGCACCTTACATGAGAGTTATTATACACTGTAACTGGAAGGTGAATATGACACCTAACTTACTTTGGCAAAAATGAGCAGATTTGTCTGTAGGTATGTAATGCAAAGAGATGACACTCAATCGACGATATTAACTCACCGATCCAATATACTGCATGTCATTGAGCAAGAGGTGGAACAAGGAGCTACAGGAAACACATTGTTTGGAAGCAGACGTGAGCAAGTGCGAAGGACACGCCGTGGACAGTACAACGGAAAGCTCTTGTGGGGCATCCCGCAGTGAGAGTAAACGAACAGGTACCAGGTGACTCCTGCAGGACAGCAAGTAGTGGGCCACCGGAGTGGGACAAAAAGAACCTTTAGAATGTCTTTCGGAATTTCCACATGGATACAAACAAATCAGTGACGCAGTTTATCATGGGAACAGCGCATGGTACGCTCATGCTGTACGCATGTAACATTTAGGCGTCTGGAGCAGGCACAAAATGTCCGATTAGCGGAAACGAACTAGGAAGGAAGAAACTGCCGAGATTTCGATGCAATTTAATGGTAGGGTCTTTTTGATTGGCAGAGAGAGTTTCCACAAAATGTGAGAAACACTTCTATTGATCAGAAAAAGCAATGGAGGACGAAATGACCCAGATGGGGGACAGTTTTGTTACGAGAAAGACACCACCGAAATTTTCGACGACATTCTCCTCTCAACTGGCGTAAAGTGCAGAGTGGGGTGCATAACGCTCTGTACAACACAGACGAGAAATTTGTGTGAACACTGCGTTCATTGCGGCTGACGTTCAGTTGAATATTAGCTGAAGTGTCGTTGAGCTCCAGCTGTGGAGAAACGAATTCTTGTGAGTACTGAGAGGACACAGTAATATGTTTTTCTGCTCCAGCCAGGCACGTCCACATCACCATATTCCAAGACTAGGGATGAGTGTATGTTTTCTCGCCTCACGAGAAACATAGGAGAGTTTCTGCTGATAAAGTCAGCAAACGTTTTGATTAGCTTTTATAGGAATTTCAGAGGACGAGAGCAGCCATGCAGACCACAGCTCATCGCAGCTAAGGTAAATACCGTGAGCAGAGGTGCGACTTGTTGGTTCACCAGCTTGCGACCACTGTGAACTCGAGCAACCTTGGGTAATCATTTGCTCAGCTTGGCGCAAAATTAACCATCCCTTGTAGACTTGATTGTCATCCTAAGTAGTACTAAACTTTGAACCAGAATTGGATGATTTATCGTAATATTGTTCAACTTCATGATGTAGTAGTAAGAATAATGTTGTAAGGAAACTTCTAGTTAAAATTTGATATTGTTGTATTTAGAATTATTTCACTTACCCAGGACGAGATGCGTTATCTTGACAACTGTCCTAACATTTTCATGTTGCAAACTGT